>NC_051185.1:61504317-61810548 GCF_013339695.2 Rhipicephalus sanguineus
AACTACGAGCTGAAATTCCTCTTTCCATGTTTTCTATAGAGCGAGGGAAGAATGCGTGTGAACAGAATGCGCAGGACGAGAGCTGCAGTAAGCATGTTCGCGTATGAACTGTCTCAACTTTCGACTCCACTTCCTTTCGGAAACTCGCTTATTGTCTGCACATAATCTCCAGTACCACATGAGCCCTTACATTCCCGTGTGGGTCAGAAGTTCCTGGCGGTCTAAACGTGCCGAAGAGGAGGTTACGTTCGTGTCGGAGTTACGCAAACCCCCGCCTCTGAGAGCTCTGTGGTCTCAACAGTTCCGAAGCCACTACTGTGCGCAGTATTCATTTTTGTGACGTCACAATCCGCAATATGACAGTGACGCACTTGCTGTGGGCTTGCCCAGATGTGCATTTGGGCCGTGTTCCCCATATCCAATTCAACAGGCCTCAGGCCTGGCCAACCAAAATACCTTTGTCTTTGGATTTATCGGCCGTTTCACGGCTCACTGAGACTTTCCACACGAAGGCACTTGTATGTGTATCTGTAACACCGCGTTCTACTATGCCCAAGGGTTAATTTTCCAAATTTGAAAAAAAAAGAAAAAATTGGGGAGCAGGCACAAATGAAAAACAAGATTCACTAATTAACTAAACATTCGATAGCAATGGGACGTTGATACAGGCTCATTAAAATCATTGCGGAGCGATTAGCCCTTAAATGCTACATGACGTTGGATGAGCGCGAAATGGAACTTAACTATGGAGAATTTTATTAATAAATTAACGTAAAATATTCTTTCTGTAGTGTTCCCTGCTACGATGTCAAAGACGTTTGTATGATTGACAAAGTGGTCGAGCAAACAACGTATTTATGTATAAATCTCCGAACATCTGAAGGCACTTTAGCACAAGGGTCTTCTGCTGTGTATTTAGATGAATAATTTCTCTGTACCTTCTGTGCGTAGACGCCGACGCGGTTTCAGGATGCATGAGGCACCATAGTTAACCGTGACAAAGGTTGACGAAGTCGAATACATACGCCGATAAAGGTGGAATGCAAAATGCTAGGTTTTACAATGACACGCATCGGACCACATCTGATTCGAAAGCTGAGCGTCAGATTCTTCCATTTCTAATACGACAGGTAAATTGAATTGGTGCCGACCAATATGATAATGATAATAACTTGGTGTTTCCTGGTACGGGGGTCCAATATGAGCCAAAGAGCGTCGACGAGGAATAATATGGGCTTCTGCGACACGATATATTACCTACACTACCGCTATTACCAATTAATTATATGAAGAGAGTTCTTGTTCAATTTTCTGTCTTTATAGTTGCACAGATCTTTGAACTCAGGCAAGCGGCAACTCCTGTTCTTGCTTACACCCGCTATCGCACTGGCCTGCATGTACGACAGTGATTACGGGAGATTCGAAACCACCGTAACATCTGCGAACTTGCTTGCTCCCTTGCTTCTCAGTAAAAAGCGCCCCACTACGGGGGACTGGCCCAGATCCCGGTACTTAATGTAAAGAGCTCGCTTAGAAAAGGGTAAGGCGTTGTCAGATTGATTTGACAGGGTTCTTTACTCTTTGCGTGTTCCCACACTTAGAGCAAGCGTCGTCTTAATTTCTAAATAAACGTTTCATTCCTTCATTCATTAGTTCGCTAGTTCATTAACCCTAACAGAACAGCAGCCACGGTTTCCGGCAGGAGAAAAGAGAAGACGAATAGGCAGGCGCGAGGAGTGGGATCGAAGACAGCTGGACGCCATGGCCTGGCTCTCCGACAAGAAAAATGCCGAGGCAGTGCGCGTTGTAAGTATCGTGCAGCAGGCGGATGGCTGCCGCACCGAGGACCTCTGGCTGGAGCTGCGGAGAGCCTTCGACGAGATACAGGAGAAGCAAAGTACCAGTCAACGCTTCGACGAGCTGTATGGAGCCGCATACGTCATGGTGGCACGGAACGACGGGGAGCGGCTCTACCGCGGACTGCGCGAAGCCGTGACGGAGCATCTCGTCAAAAAAGTACGCGCCCTCGTGTTGGCTGCAGTCGACGACGACTTCTTGCGCACACTGAACCGTGCCTGGGAAGACCACCAGGCGAGCATGAGAATGATCAGCGACATCGTAATGTACCTGGACCTAGTACACGTACCTCGGAACAACGTCGACAGCGTCAGCGAAGCGGGCGTGCTGCTCTTCCGCGATCGGGTGGCGCGCTACGGCGACGTCCAGGACCGCCTCCGCGAAACCATGCTCGGCTTGGTGAAGACGGAACGCGAAGGCGAGTCAGTCGACAGGGCTTCGCTGAAGAAGGCGTGCGAAATGCTCGTAGCTTTGGGACTCGGTTCGAGGTCAGTCTACGAGGAAGACTTCGAGGTGTTCTTCCTAGCCGAGACGGCCCAGTTCTACGCCTTAAGGGGACAATTCTACATCTTAACTATGGACGCTTTCGAGTACGTTGCCCGAGTCGAACGAGACATCAACGAAGAGTCGGAGCGCGCGAAACAGTGCCTGAATGACTCCACCGCGGTTCCTGTTGTGCAGGTGGTACAGAACGAGCTCATCGGAAAGCACATGAAGGCCATTGTTGACATGGAGGACTCGGGCGTCGAGCATATGCTCAGGAACCAGATGAATGAGGAGCTGGCTCGCCTATTTCGATTCTTGAAATGCGTGCACGGCGGCGTCAAAACTTTGCTCGACTGTGTCAGCAAGCATCTGCGAAATTTAGGAAGATCTATCGTGAAAGAGCACGGAGACTCAGTGAGCTTCATACCGCAAGTAATGGACCTGAGAGACCGCTTCGTCTACCTTGTTCAGCACTCTTTCGAAGATGATGAAGCGGCCAAGCTGGCAATTGCCACCGACTTTGAGTACATACTCAGTTTGACTAACAAATCGCCCGAGCATCTGGCTGCATTTGTAGACGACATGATGCGAAAAGGAATCAGACACATGACGAAGCAGGAGACTGACCAGTTCTTGGACAGAGTTATGGCGATAATTCGACCCCTGCAGGAGAAGGAACTTTTCGAACAGTACTACAAGCAGCGTATGGCCAAGCGGCTTCTGCTCAACAAGAGCGCCTCGGACGAAGCAGAGAAAACTGTGGTCGCCAGGCTCAGGAAAGAATGTGGCTGTCTGTTCACCTCCAAGATGGAAGCCATGTTTAGGGACTTGCATACCTCCGATAACACGATGAAGGAGTTCAAGGACGCTACTTCATCTTCCAGAGTGAACTTGGGCTGAAATCGACATAAACGTGCGCGTACTCACGGCTGGCTTCTGGCCCCTGGCTGCCGCCACGCAACAGAGCAACATTCCCTCCGCCCCATGGAGCGTTTTCCAAACATTCAGAAGGTTCTATCTGGCGAGGCATAGCGGCAGACAACTCAACTTGCAGCCACAGTTTGGCTGGGCTGACATGAGCGCCGAGTTCTACGGACCAGTAAATAACGAGCCGTCTACGTCCCAAGCGTCGAGCACACCGTCCGGCAAGCATCATCCGCGAACCTACACCATCGAAGTGTCGACGTACCAGATGTGCGTGCTGATGCTGTTCAACCGCCACGAGCAGATGCGCTACGAAGACATTGCCTCAGAGACAAACATCCCCGAAACAAGCCTGGTTCGGGCTCTCCATTCGCTGTGCACGAACGGGGCCTCCGAGCCAGTGCTGACCAGGGCACCCGCCTCGAACGAGATCGGGAACGGCGACGTCTTTGGCGTCAACGAATCCTTCACGTCTGACTTGCAGAAAGTCAGAATTGAGTCAACGTCGGGTAACATGTCCGCGCCAAAGAACAGTCAACCGGCGGTCAACCTTGACGAAGACCGAAGGTATGCGCTGGAAGCGGCCATAGTGAGGGTGATGAAGGCACGCCTGAAAATGTCGCACGACGATCTCTTCGCCGAGGTGACAAGTTTGCTGCGGGCCACGTACACGCCCAGTCCCACCGCGTTCAAGACGAGGGTTGACGCCCTCGTAGAGAAAGTATATCTGGAGAGGGACGCCGACAACGAAGACGTGTACAGTTACGTTCCCTAAAGAGAGGCGGCGTTGTTACAGTGAGCTTTAAAGTGCAGCCAGCACAATAGCGAAAGAGCTACGTCTTCTCCTATAGCACGAGGTGCGATTCCGGCCCTTCTACCGCGTTTTGGCAACCGAAGGATTTCCCCTCCTGAAAAATAAACAAGTTCCACGCACAATCTCCTCTGCCTTTTGTCTGAATGATGTCTAAGCGTTTTCTAATAATCACCTGCCATTTCTTTGTCGTATGGTAGTGTGTTTTGTATGTTGCGCGAAGCACCGAAGAAGGAATCGTGAAATGGAGTTGCATGATTGTAACACGTAAATAGAACTAGAAGTAGTAGTTGTTGTCGTCGTTGTCGTTGTTGTATCCTTGGAAAACTGGCTCATACCCACGAGGGGGAATCGACCGCGCAGTAGTTTATATGGGAAATGCACGAACAAAGCGAGTGAGTGAGTAAAGAATTTAAAAAAAAAACAAAGCGCCATGCCTACGCGGAACACGCAGCACAGTAACAGCGAGAGCTGGAAGAGCGGCCGCTCTAAAGAAGAGTGTAGTAGATTTCTGAAACCCTGGCACCCTTTCTAGAGCCCCTTCTCCCCTTAACTCCGTGAGCAGTAGCAGGCTAGAAACCCGCTTTCCAGGCCGACCTGTCCTCCTTCCTCTTCATTAAACATATTCTTCTTCTTTTAGAGCCCGCTGTAAACTCTCTTGGGGCAACTACTAAAGCACACTTGCAAGGCATCTTCTACACCATAAATCATAACTTTTGCGAAGTAGGGTAGCACCCACTATGCCAGTGTGCGTCATTCTGCGGAGAAGCGAGGTAGACGCTACGCATCTGTAAGGCACTGTGTGCACTTTGTTGATGTAGCTGATGACGGTGAACAATTATGGCTGAGCCATTTGTAGTGGGTTGAAAGCTTCAAACCACCCACTAGTTACGTAATTTCTATTGTGTGACGCCTGGCTGTTATTTTACTTTTCTACCACGCTGTATTGCACCTGATAATGTGATTCTTTGCCCGACATGACGCCTGTCTAGGGTGTTTTTGCGAAGTAGCTTCAAGCAACGGTGTGGTTCGGTGGTAGAATACTACCACGCAGTGGGCCCGGGTTCGAATCCCATCTGATCCGGCATACTTTCTTTTCATTTCGCAATTTCCTGCAGCATGCTTCGCATAACATCGATTCCCACGGTACGTGGGATCTGCCGAATTTTTTCTTCATGCGAGAAGTAGATTTTAAATTTTACGCGGACGTGTGATTTGGCATACGCGCCAGATAGCCTGCCATGATGCTCTCCAATACGCGTGGCCTTCGAAAGACGTGCTCTGCGAATGGCAGGATTGAAATCCGCATTGCACTGCGTTACATGCCATCAACCTTGCACTGAACCTTTTGGGCGTTAACGAAAACTAACACTGCCTACTCTATCTTGAGCAATGCGAGAGGCATACTACATATAACATCATCAGCACTTCAGAGGCACATACTATACTACACCACATTCAACGCGCACACAGTCATGCCTGCGACTGGACGTGCACCTTCAACAACGACGCCCCCATGGCATGCCCTAACGCCTAACGTTTCTGACGAAGCTTTCCGCTGAACATTACAACGACAGACAGAAACACTCGTATATCGATACGCAAAAAATATGCCCTAACGATGTATAAGATCAATATAGGATTCCAGCATGCGATGCAAGCTTTCGGTGCTCTTAGTTATATAGAAGGGATCAGCCATTCTTATATTCGATATATAAGCTGCGTTCTGCTCAACCTTTCCTATCCTTTTCAGAAAAGACAGACTTGGTTACATAATTACGCTTCAGCCACACCCGCACACGACATGGGAGTTATAAGAGTACGTAATGGCCCGGTCAGTAAAACTTATGCATCGGCTATTCAAATAGGTAATGCCTCCTTCTCAAAAAGTTAAGTTTGCCAACAGTATATCTGCCCACAGTGCCACTAACTCAGCTGTCGTGTGTTTCCCGCAAGGCGTACAATGCCGCACACAAGAGACCAAACTGTGACGGCGTCGACGAGCGCGAACGTGAAGGCCGCAGCAAGAAGCGTGCGTACACCCGACACCGAACTGCGGCAAGGCCGTACAAGGTAACAACGATCGACGTTACGCGAGGTTCACACGCAGTATAACTGCCGCTCGAAACGCGAGGCAGGGAACACCCGTGAGAAACACCGCAGTGCCGCGTGAATGTGCGGATACGTTTACACTACATAGCGGTATTCTATTGAAGCGCGATGCGGTTTGATGCATAACGCGACAACGTGACGCATCCGCGTAGCGTGACGCATTGATGTACCGTGAAATCGCGCACATAACACGCCAGTCGTTAAATGTAACGGCCATAAGGTGAACTTAAATTGACAATTTGATATATATATATATATATATATATTATCGGAAACCCCAGCTGGTGAAAATGAATCCTTGGCGACTGTGTGACTCATACACCCCCGTTCCGAACGCTCTACCATACAATTTTACTTGCCCACACGTTGCTACGCTAGACTAGCCTAACACAGGCAGTGCTCGAGGCTACGTGTGCCGAGTAGTAGTCACCGGAGAACGCACAGTCCAGGCGATACTTCCGCAATTCCTGGTTTTTTAAACCCCTGCAGCACTCCCTCTGTCAATTTTCTTTTTTAATCTCTCACCACCCACTTTGTTGTAACCCATCCCACCAAACGGCGTTTGTATGCTTTACCTTCCTTTCTACCACCGCCACGCACTCGAAATCAAATCGACGTCGGTGGGCGGACGAGCGGGGAAGGGCGCAGAAAAAAAAGAAGAAGAGACGGGCGTGCTGGACCATCGGAGGTGAACGTTTTGTCACGCCTGCCCAGCCACCGCCGGCGCCAGTCTCGCACCGATTACCGAGCGCGAGGCGGACCCATTTGGCCATACCGCCGCGTGGGACGCTGGCTTTCTCCTCTTGGAAAGCGCACGCGACAGTTTCTTTATACTACCGAAGGCGGAGAAGGAAGCGCTGACTGTATACACACTGCACAAAGGGAATGGCAGTCCCACGACATTTCACACTTTCATTCGCAGATTCTGTCGCTTTCTGTCACAAATCCTGTCGTGCATGACGCAAAACTATAATTATGTTTGTGTCTCGCGCATGCGCAGGGGCTTCGACGCTACTTCTTCGATGCCCCTATTCAAAAACTGCTACTCCCCACGGTGGTCTAGCGGTTATGGTGCTCGGCTGCTGACCCGAAGGTCGCGGTATCGAATCCCGGCCGCGGCGGCCGCATTTCGATGGAGGCGAAATGCTAGAGGCCCCGTTACTGAGATTTAGGTGCACGTTAAAGAACCCAAGAGGCCGAAATCTCCACAGTCCTACACTACGGCGTGTCTCGTAATGATATCGCGGTTTTGAGACGTCAAACCCCAACTATTCTTATTATTAATTTCATTCAGAGGTTTTTTCGCATACGCATAGACAAAAAGCCTGGGTGAGAGCGGCCTTATTTTTTAAATCATTTTTTTCGACAGACACTGACGTAACATAAGAGAGTTTCTCGTGCGATGAGATCTAGGAAAGCGTCGCAAGCTGCCAGGGTTGGCGCTGCTGCGGTCGATGATTCCGGCAACCCTGTACACCGATAGTGTTAACACAATTGTGGACAAGCTAAACATTTCCAGCACCTCAGCACCGCTACAGCGTAAACTTTACCCTGCATACGGATGAACTACACCTGTAAGCTGAGTGGCGAAGTCACTTCAACTAAGTTGAAACAGTAGACAGACCCATTTCTCTTGCGCTGGCGCCAACGCTCCCCCACTTTGACACAAAGCCACAAGAAAACCTGAGCACGAAACTTTCAATCCGGAAGTCGCCGCACAAGTTCACACCTCTAGGGAACGCAGTGTATACGCACCCGCTTTTTATAGCTTCCAAGGAAGTGTCGTCTTTGTTCGCACCGCAGGCGGCACAACCGTCGTCACTGCCGAACCTTTGTCCGAGTAGCGAGGAGACAGAAGCTCCTTGTTTATAATTTCGCACGGTTCGCGGTCTGCAATGCGTAAGAACCCATTTTCTTCGCATGTTTTTTCTTTCTTCTTTCGCGGCTTAGCACTGGCGGCCACCAACGAAGGTGCAAAAGAAAGACGGCCGTTCCGCATTGCGCGCGGCTACGCAGCTCCGCAGAAAAGCCGCGCTGGCGCCGGTGACGCCGCATTAACCTCCGGGCGGAAGAGAAAGGAGCGACGAGTCGAACTGGATGAGAGCGAGAGCCCAGAGGCAAGTAATGCACAAGATCATAGAGCATGGGTGTTAAACAAATAAATGGCATGATAGAAGTGCTTATGTTGGACGATAGTTGGTATGACGTGGAGTGACGTAGACAAGGAGGTGGTATGGGATAGGGAGTTCAACTCCCCCCTCCCCCCCCCTCCGAATTTTTTTCCGTTTAGATGTGTATATATACGTGCACACGTACAAATTTACACAAAGGGGTGTCGGATCACCCCCCGCCCCCCTCGAATAATATTACTGGCTACGTCCATGATGACTTGGATGTATTTGATTAAGTAAGGAGTGGCGTTAGCAGGGAGTTTCACCAGACTAAGCACGAATGGCTACCCTACACTGCCTTACGCCATCATCATCGTCTTGATTACACCCACTGCAGAGCAAAGGCGTCTCCAGTGTTTTTGCAATTAAGCCGGTGCTGTGCTTACTGTGGCCAGGTTATCCTTACAAACATCTTAATCTCGACAGCTCGGCTCGTAAATCCTGTATGAATGTACAGCATACGACGACGAGAGATGAAAGATGACAGAATGGCACACAGCGCAAAAAAAAAATAGTTTATGCAGAAAACTCCCAAACACCAAAGCGGATGACAACAAACCGGAACTGAAAAGCTTAAAAATAACAGAAAAGTCGCGAGCACCAATGCGGACGCGGACAAAGAGAAACAGCGTCCCCAGGCGGCGTCCAAAACGAGGATCTCACCTGCGGCGCGCGCCGACAGACGAGAAGATTTAGGTGCTCCAGAGGGGGCCGAGGTGTTCGCACCCGACAGAAATTAAAAAAGAAAGTGGGAAATGAAAGAAAGTCCTTCCTAAGTGCCGCTGCACTGCGTCTGCGTATATGAGGCATCCCCGCAAGAGATGACATATGTACCACCGGCGTCCAAGGGGGGACTGCAGAAGCCGGAAACTGAATTTTAAATAGAAATGTTCCCTCTCCCTGCATTCCGCGTCTTGTTTATTGCGTGCAGCGCGTCATATTTGTGCGTCGTCTGCTTTTTTTTTTTTACATTGCGATTCATGCGCCATCTTTAGTGTTCGTTTTAACATCGTCTGCTTCTGTCGCAGACGATATAGCCTTGCATCGTCTGCACCATATTGCTTACTGTAAGAAGCTATGACCTGGCATGCTATTCTGAACAATGCCGAGTACCGCCATATTGTCAAATTCCGCAATGGTGACATTTTAAGCCAATCAGAGAGGCCGTAGCGGCCCCTCCCCCCCTGAGCCAATGAGAGTTGACAAGATGGCGGAATTCCAGAATATCAACCCTGAACTTTACTCTGCCAATACGACTTCTGAAGATACAAAGTCATTGCTTTGGCATGTTTCTAGAATAAGCGACTGGAGTAATATGGGTAGTGCATACAATCCCTCAGTTCAAATGACTTCGGATCCACGACGGAGCACAGACTCGTAACGCATGGTGAAGAGACGTCGTTTCTATGAAGAGCAGTCCTGTATAACAAGCTCATGCACACTCACCGGAAGAGTTGTTGTCCTGGGTGCTGTTACTGGCCTGTGATTGGCCGCCTCGGTGATGCCTGAGCACGTGCGCACCGCGCTGGTCCTGGTCCTCCCCGCCATTCACGGGCTCGATGGTGAACATGCCCCTCGAAGGTGAGTAGATGTAGCCAGTCTGCAAGTGAGATGAGTATACACCTATATAGACAAACTGATGCATACGTCGTACTGTTGTAAGCATTACAGATACGCAGATACGTCAGTACGAGAGTTGCCCTAACATTCATGAGCTAAGGAGCTGTCGTCTCATTAAGATGAGACATCAGCAAAGGCATAGCGACACAGCAGTGCTATAGTCACTCACATACTGTTGTCGCTAAGAGATACGCGGCTGTAGCATCAGAGGATGGGGAGATTATTATTATTATTATTATTATTATTATTATTATTATATTATTATATTATTATTATTATTATTATTATTATTATTATTATTATTGATTGATTGATTGATTGATTGATTGATTGATTGATTGATTGATTATTACACGTGTGTCTAGGAGGCTGGCGACATTAGTGAAGCCTGTCAAAGGTCAGTTTATTTATTTACTTATTTATTTACAAATCCTTACAAGCCTCACAGAGGCATTGCGTAAGGGGGACCAGGTACAAAAGTAGGAACAACGAAAGTTAATAACAAAAACAAAGGCAAGCAAAGTGTATTGACCCGCTTTCTTGGACCATGAGCCCGCAGTATTGAATAAGTAAAATTTATAAAAGTACACAAATGTAAGAAGAAAGCAGGTTAACATCAAGAACCAGCGATAAGTACAGTAAAACAGGTGTAAGTACAAAGCTATTTATACCTGACGTTAGATACTCGCTAACGCTCTTACGCTAACGACTTAGGCTAACAGTGCATAGCAAAGATGGCTCAAAACAAACAAACAAGCATACAGGATACAACAGATTTTCGTATGCCGCGTCCGTGTTCCGCCACACCTGAATCTACATAAGCGTGCTCATATCGCAAGCAGGACAATCGAGACATCACGATAAAACCGCAGAGAGCAACCACAGTGGCGAGACTAGCGGAAGCTCCTTAATTACTGCCTAGCTAAACCCTAAATATGGCGAATGGTTAGCAAGAGTACCGCGGGGAACCAGTCGTCTCATCGCTCCAAAAAGGGGTTTTTGCGTGGATATGGTAAAGCTTTTCTTAGATTCTTACAGAAAGCAAGAGCTCGGACCTGGGACCACATTCCGAGCGCTGCCGCCGGGACTCTTCCTCAGTCAGCACATTTTCTTGCACATCAAAAGACGTGCGCGCACTCTCGAAACACGCGGAAACGAAGGCGTGCAACGACGCAATCCTTCAAAGTGAATTCTCGCAATACGCTTCGAGCCGGAAGGATGAAACTAAGAACACGAACAGAAAGAATAAGTCGAAGGTCTTCCATTTTTCCTCGCTCTTCTAGAGAAGTCGAGGAATCCTTTCGGGACGTGCCGCCACCGCCCCGGTTGTACTTACGCGTGCAGTGTCGCCGGAATCAAAGGAAATGCAGTGTTATATCAGAACGCGGGGTGGGGGCTAAAACGAATCCGTTTTCCCGCACTGCAGTCCGCGATGCTATCTATAGTATGTGAGCGGCACTTTCTCAGCAAAGACGACATATCACGGGGCGGTAGTGGTGGTGCGAGTGATGCCTCCAGCTGATATGAGCTTGCCCCCGCAATGCACACGCCGGAAGCCCTTCCATTCCCCGTCTCCAAACGCCGGGCTATATCCGTGTACGAAGGGCCGTATGTGTATATATATACACTGCGTAATATATGAGCAGGCCGTTTATAAGTCGGGGCACATTTTCGGATGACTTTGCAAAGGAAGGACTCGAAGGGGCGGAGCTGCCCCTCGCTTTTGCCTGATGGGCAACACGGTGCGCTCAGTATCAGGGGGTTGCCGCGGATGCGTAGGGGGTTAGGGTTAGCTTTTATTTCAAATGTGGCCGTCGCTGCTTGCGGCGTCAGGGAGTACATACCAAATATAGCGTACGGAGCGTAATGCCCGCCACCCACGATCACCCATAAGAGCGGGCTAGCTTCGTTTATTGCTTCTTTAATTCATTAAGGCGAAAGCCTTATATGCCTCATCAGGCAAACGATCCGTCGTGATCAGAAGAGGGTACAAAAAGATGGAACCGAAAAAATTCCGCGGCTCGAGACGCGGGAGCTACGCGCCCATTTCGTCTTGATGATGTCAGAATGATGTTGTCATGGTGACCACACAAACTATGGCGACCAGTGGTGTCGTGATGATGCCGTGGGGTGACGCCATCACGTGATGACTACATTTTGAATCACTCGTATTGACGCCGACACCAACGCTCACTTTTAGCATTTGATAAGGCATGTGAGGCTTTCGCCTTAAAATGTTTCGCTCGCGGGGCACGTTACGGCACAGAGCTTATCGATAGTTCCGTCGCGGCAAAATTGAAGAAAGCGTAACACAACGCTTCTCGCCAAAGTTTCTTGGGCTGAGGCCACGCGCGTCATTAAAAAAAAATGAAAAAGGAGCCGGCGGCGGATAAAAGCAAACGCAGGAAGTGGGTTATCGCGCATTTTATATTGGCACGTAAACAAGCTATTCGCCCCCAATTCTCCAGATGGCTCAGCGCGTCCTTCAACAATAAAACAAAACTATCACGAGAAAAAAAAACACGAAAAAAGCAAACATGTTTGACCTCCCTCAGCGTCACTTTTACCATCACTGTACTAGTTCAAAAGCCAGCCGCCAGATGGCGCCACGGTATAGACGCTCGAATGGGCTATACTGCCGCTTTAAGATAAACAAATGGGGGCGAGCGTCGTTTCATTTACGACCGAGATTGACCTAGAGACTTAACGACCGATAAATGGGAGGAGAGATGAAAAGATTAAGATAAACAGATAAAACCGCGCAAGATTAATGCGAAGGAGTCACTCTCCCTGCAGATGGAGATGTTTAGGCGATAAGAAGTCCCGTTAACGAGCAAAAAGCCGTATAAATACCGTAATGCACGCGCTACGGGAGGCACGGCAAGGAGCACGGAACAGAAGCAAAAAACTAAAAAAGGAACGCTAAGGAAGACGAGAGAGCTGCAGTCACTAAAGTGAAAATTAATGTTCGTAGCCGAGAGGATAAAACGAAGCAGTGACGAAAGTTGCGTCATCACCACCCGAGTCACGCGGAGATTATGGAATTTCCTATTGGCCCGGTTTCCCCTTACGCTTTTATATTTTACGAGCGTTATTAACGAGCACGGCTCTCATTAAATGTGTGCCAACTTAAGCCGGTCTCATATATATATATATATATATATATATATATATATATATATATATATATATATATATATATATATATATATATATATATATATATATATATATATATATATCCTACGCTCTTCAGTGCTGGCAAAGGGAGCGCCCCCTAGCGGCCCTTAAGCTGCTTCGTTAAAAAGCCGAGGCCCCCAGCTCGCTTGCTGATTATGAGATCGACGCACGCGATCTCCACGCTCGCGGATTTTGTCTTTTCTTTTTCCGTATCGTAAAACTTTCACTGAAAGACTAAGCAGCGCTTGCCTTTTCTTTCAACAGCGCCGCGAACAGAGTACGGCAGTGCGCGACTGTGCATTCTAGTATTATAGCGGTGCAGTTGAAGTCCTCGTGGAAAAAATAGGAAGGCACATTGCGAGGAGGCGGTGCCGTGGTAAAGTGTACGAGTCATGATAGTCGGCGGGCATATTACGACGAGTAAAGAGAACCCACGCGGCAAAAAGAAAGAAAGAAAGAAAGAAAGAATTGAAAGAAAGAAAGAAAGAAAGAAAGAAAGAAAGAAAGAAAGAAAGAAAGAAAGAAAGAAAGAAAGAAAGAAAGAAAGAAAGAAAGAAAGAAAGAAAGAAAGAAAGAAGTCGACGCGTAACTGCAAGTATATCTATACGAAATAAACAGATACTGGAGCACAGCGTGCACAGTAAACGAAAATATATATTAAGCGAAAACATACAGTGATTGCGAGATACCATGAATAATCGAGAACGTATTCTCTAGTCGAAGAAATATGTAAAACTGAGTGGTGATCGAATTACTGATTTACGCGTTTACAAGTTCCGCCGAACAAAAGGTGATTGTCCCTCCTTCCCTACCCATGGCCTTCTAACTAAGCAGTGGGAAATAGGGCAAACAAATTGTACAGAAGCGGTTCGACTGGCCATAAGACACAATTCCGCTATAAGGTATCAAATCCAATTACGAGGAACGCATGCCTTTGGAGTATCTATTTGAATGGACGGAAAGTGCGACTTTGCTTTCCTCGGCAATTAACCAAAACAACAATCCTTTAGCTTATCTGTTGTATTTGAAGGCGAAAGTTGACGCCTTGCGACTGTTAGAATATATTTTCATTTTGAATATCTTTTTTGTTCCTAAAGCGCCATAAGAAATCAAGAACTTTAAAACTCGAAAATAAGAAACAGTGTCTATAACTTTGTTAATGGCGTCTATTGTCACATCTAAAGCGAACAAATCTGATTACTATATACCATTCTGAAATACATGACTAAATTTCTTAGTCGAGATTTTTGGAATACCCTGGTCACCATTATCACCATCATTACCAGCCTATTGCACAGCCGCTGCAGGGCGAAGAGCTCTCGCAATGACCTCCATTTTATCCTATCCTGAGAGAGCTGATTCCATGTTATGCCCGCGAACTCCAACTCGCTGCCGATCTACATGTAGGAAGCGTTTCCCATCCCGTGGTATTCCTTTTCGCTGCTGCCCCTCTGGCTTAGTGGTCACGGTGCTCAACTGCTGACCCGAAAAACACCGGTACGATCTCAGCCACGGAGGTCACATTTTGACGGAGTCGAAATGTTGCTGTGAGAAGTCAGCGCACGCAAAAGAACTCCAGGCGGTCGAAATTATCCAGAGCCCTCAACTGCGACGTCTTTGATAGCCTGGGTCGCTTTGGTACGTTAAACCCCAGAAACCAACTTCACTGCTATATTCGTGCAGACAAGAATTCGCAACAACTGGCCACCGTAGCAGCTTTACTGTCATTGACCAACGAACCAACCAATCATGCCGTTCTAAGTGACCACCGTTTATCGGTCGTGCGCATTACGTACGTGGCCGGTCCAGGTCAATTTCTTTAGCTTCAAGTCGACTACAGACAATTTCACGCAAGACATGTTTTTTTTTATGTCACGACGTGAATTAATAAGGTCAAGAAACCTCGGATACACCAACCCCAACTGTTTTCATTCGTTTGCATCTAGCAATGTTCGTATAGCTGTTAAAGATACAAGGCGGCAAGGTTAACACCCCAATATGGCGGCTATCTGTAACCCATCCGTAAAATAGTTTATAGAATGTAGACGACGTCTGTTTGGTAAGCATCGTAAAATTTCCTCTTTCCTTTCTTCCGTTCCAAGCAGGCTATAAACTGTAAAAATGGGTGTTGATAAAAAAAATTTCGCTTATAAAACATTCCCTCGAAGCTTTTTTTTCTCACGAATCTGACACGTTACACGCCGACGCCCGAAGTCTTTGACTCCCAACGAGAAAAACGCTTTACGCGTGGGGTGTGTGCGCGGGAGTCGAAAACCGGACACTATTTCGAAGAGACGTCTTTACAACGGGCGCGGGAAATGCCTGATCGAGGAACGACCGTATATAGGACCATCGTGTGCCGCGTCAGTGCCGGCCTATGTGTGTGTGTGTGCGTTTGTGCGTGAGTGTCTACATCCTCCGCAAGGGCATGGCAGCTGTTATGTCGCATATAGCGTCGCCAACATGTCGCGACATTTCGTGTCCGCGCGCTCGACCGTAACTACGTACAGACACAGAGATGCAGCGTGCCGTGAATCCGCAACGAGCGAAGTAGTCGCGAATAGTAATAGTTAGTCAACGACTGCTCGCTTCCCGGTATAACAGCGAACAAACACCTACACGCCCCTACGACGCGCCCTAAAAACTGGTTGTGCACTAACGTGAGTCAACGGAGACAAAATAAAATCAGAATAACGCGCCGGAAATGAATAAGTGGGGGCAGTTTTAATCAAGAGCAAGATGGCGGCCATCAGTCCCTGGAAAACATCGCGCTTAGTCTGCTACGGATAGAGGATTTTATGTAGGGCGCCACCACCTTGGGCTGTTAAACGAATGCTTTCTTGTTTTTGCATATCGCGACGCAAATTAATAAGGTCATAAAACGTCGAACGCACCAACCCAGCCGTTTTTATGCGCATGCGTCTACCGTAGCACTGTTCGTTTAGGTAGTTAACGACACAAAATGGCAAGACACAGAACAGCCCGAAATGGCGGCAACAAAACCCATCCGTAAAATTGTCCATACGCTGACGCGATTCACCGGTCTTCTGCTTCAGCAGCGAGCAGACGACACGGTAATGGCGATCGTTTGGAAATGTGACACCATTCTAGTGGTTAGTCAGCCGGATTAAGACCTAATTTTCTCATTAGTACGCCCATTTAGTGTTACACGTGTTTCCGGTGCACATGGAGTGACCGATCGCTTCGCTGTAATTGTTAATCACCGTTCCTGGCGCAATAGCGGAAGCGGCGCGGACGAATCGCGGCTGCCTGCATGTGGCGTGCAGATGTGGGGAACAAACGGCGCAGAATGACGTGCCAACGACGCGTACAAAACTTAGCGTACGTAGTGTACGACCGCTGTTGTCTTCGCGACAAAGGAACAATGAATCACGGAATTCTGCTGAAGAAATGCGACAGTAGCGGTGACAAATGCTTGGAGTGACCACCCATCACACCCACTTGGTCTCAGTTTCCGGATGTAAATTTTCCTCTTAAACAGTTCGAGATATCGCAGATGATCAACCACTGCCTGAGTCACTTAATCATGGGTCATTCTATTCTGGACACCATAGAATTTTACGCCCAAGTATCGCCCATCTCTGTGTCGGCGGGATATTGAGCCGTCAGTGGAACCCCTCCGGGCCAATCAGAGCTGACGAGATTGATAATTTGATAACCTGGCAGGACTCGACAGTGTCCAGGTTATAGGTGATCCTGCTCGTATCAGTGAACAGCATAAGATCGCGTGCACGATCCCGCATCGCTAGCTAATTAAAAGGGACAGAAAAAAGGAACAGCGTAGGTCTCGTTCGTTTGACGATCTAGAATTCTAGAATACATGTAGATGTATAACTGTGCACCGAACGTCGCATTGGAAGTAACCTAAAATGAAAGAAAAAAGACGCCTTCCGAAAAAAAATATTATCCACAGGTTTGGGAACTTGTTCTGGATGCACCAAACGGACGGTATAAAAGGAAGGCAGGCGTCTCATATGCGAGAAAGTGCTTTGTCATCCGAGACCGAAAAACTGTAGCACCGAAAGCAGGAATTCATCGTCGTAAAATTCCAAGGAAAAAAACAAACTACGAGAACTCTATTTCTAATTTTTCCGACGTTTTCCCTTTAGGCCAACTTTTGCACGCAAGATAAACGAAAACGTGTGTTCATACTACTTCATTCTCCCCACAAAACAGGTTTAGCCTTGTTCTTCGGTGTCACTTTCATCTTCATCATTAATATCATCGCCAGGCTATTTAATGCCCGCTGCAGGGCGAGGGCATTAAGTGACTCTCCCAATGACTCCAACTCACGCTGTCCTGCGCGAGCTGATTTCATTTAAAGGGGTCATGAAGCACCCCTTGGGCTGATTGAAAAAACACATCCTGCGGAAAGCTGACACGGCTATGAACTGCTCTGCCAAATATTACAGTCGTGCGCGCCGCGTAATGGCCACAAGCGGAGCGCGAAGTTGCCGTTTCCCCAGGCACCCTCTTTTCAAACAGAGGCCGGTTCTCACTCTCGTCGGTGGGCGGGGCGTCTGTCCGCTGTACGTCGCAAGAGACATAGCATGCTTATTGGCCGATAGCCGACGTAAATCGAGAGTGGCGTTCGGATCAGATGCGCTTCTTGCCGCGGGGAGCCGCCAGTGGCGTTCGGATCAGATGCGCTTCTTGCCGCGGGGAGCCGCCACTTGCCGGCGCCGCACTCCTCAGTACACGGTAGCCGCACTCGCGCAAGCGAATCACAGCGGGAGAGCGATCGCGTTTCATGACGCGCGCTGGCGTAACTTCTTTCCCCCATGCCATCCCTCCCTGTCTAGCTTCCAGTGCGCTCGCCGGCACGAGAAAAGAGAGAAAGCGCTGGGAGCGTGCGCCAAACCCCCGTAACTCCGCTGATTCTTGACGGATTCGAGAAATTTTTGCGGCAATCGATTCGGGAGGCAGTACACTCCGATACTGAGGCCATTAGATCATTACTTGGAAAAGTGGTTCATGACCCCTTTAAGCTTCCAAATTTATTAATTGCTTCGCTCGACCTAACCATCTGCCGTCCTCGGCCACGCTTCATATCTCTTCGCATCAATTCCGCCGTTGTAACTGTCAATGTGTCTTCTGTCCTCTTGATGGGAGCTACTCAAGTCTATTCAAGTCTCAAGTCTACTCAAGTCCTTCATGATGGGAGCTACTGAAGTCTATTCTTACAGCTATCGACCACACTCCTGTTTGTTCTCTGATCCATTCAGCTGTATTCCTACCTCTTAAGGTTAAGCCGATCAGTTTTTCGTTCCATCGCACGCTAAATATGCTAGAAGTGGCAAAATAAAGTTGCGTACTTTTCCCTTTAGTGGCAGCGGTAAGTTGCCGGTCATGATTCATGAGTCGTTATCAGTCCCCCCAAAGGCTAACGCTAACAACGCTTTCAGCATTTGTCCACACAAGAACTACCGCACCGTCCGCAAGGAAAGCCTGTCGAAAGCCCAAGTAGCAACCTACTTACGCATGCATTCGAGGAAATCCACTCCGTTTCTACTGTCACGCGCTCACTGCTTTACGTTTCTTTCCCGGCGACCGTAATTCACGGGATTATCCTCGTTACCAAGTCTTCGCTCGGCGCAAGACGCGCTTGTTGCGCATAGGAAATGTATTTTAGTGTGGCCACGTGTTTATTGCGCTCTCGAATGCATACGAAAGCACGACTGATCACTATGGAAGGCGCGGTGGTATACGCGCATAAATTACCTATGGACTCAAAGTATCCTGTTTTATGATAACAGTAACTGCTGGACTTTCACGAACCAAAACCATGATATGGTTATGAAGCACGCCGTTAAGGAGGACTCTGGATTAATTTCAGCCGCCTGAGGTTCTTTAGCGTCCACCTAAATCTAAGCACACGGATGTTCTTTGCATTTCAACCCCCTTCGAAATGAGGCCGCCGCAGCCGGGAATCGAACCCGCACCCTCGAGCTAACGTATTCTGTTTAGATATCGAATGTCGACGACTGTGCCATAGCCGCTATTATGGTGCTGCGAGTGTTCCTTCGCTTTCGTGTGGGCACAAATTCGCGAAGTAAGAAGATTAAAAGCTGATATCGCGCTTTTGCCAGTGTATTTCTTCATTACAATGACTGCAAGAAGCCACCTGAGCTACAAAACGCACTTTTCTTTTTTCAGAAAACTTCCCAACAAAGACAAGTAAAATGTGACTTGAGAAATTTATTTTCTGCGTTTCTTTAAGCCTGACGAACACGTCAGCAAGCGTTGGTCCACGTCACCGATTTCTCGCGTTCCGAGATGTAGCTCGCAAAATTGCAACAGCCAAAGACAGCGTCTCACATAATCGACAAGAAGCAGTGAAATGCGGGAAAACCGATTCTACAAAGCGATAGACGATTTTATAGCTTCGCTCGTTAGCGCGTAACACGTTCTTGGAAGGCCGTGACGCGGATACTTACGACGAAGCAAAAAGCAGAATCGTGTGTTTCAAAAATTGCTGCCTTGCGCCACTTCCGTATCATCGGTGCCATTGCCTATACATACCGGTATGCTGCGTTCCACGCCCCACTTATCTCTGACGCACAGCGGCTAAGATGACGTCAGCCAAATAGATGCAATATCACAAACCGTACGCGTGGAAACGCTAAGCTCTCACCTAGTACACCTTCCCGCAAGTTCGACACCTTTCTTACGGTTATTTAATGTCTAGTAAATCTGTTGGCATTAGGTAAAGGCGGTGTTCGAAGTCATGACCAACATGGGGGATACACTGTACACTGCTAACTGTACGTTACACTGCAACACAGTGTAACACTCAAATTGAGAGTTGCACGAGTCAGTTGCATTGCGACTCATTTTACAGCGAGACGTGTTACATGCGCATCAAATTTAATCAGTCATCACGGCTCGTGGATAGGGTTACGAACATGGTGTAGAGTGGAGGCGGGGACCACGTTTTTAAAACAGCTATTTTTTATTTTCTCATTCACTGTCAACCTCCTATACTGTTTATACCTAGATAGACGCACCAAACCACGAACTCGGGAAAGGAGGCGCGCAGAGGTTTGCTTTATTAAAGGAATTCTGGTCTTCATCAAGAATATTTGTGTGTTACAATGATTACATTTTAAGCAACGCTTGTCGTTTAACTGTGTATATTAAATGACAGTGCAATCAACCAGCCCGCCCGCAGGTGTATAGCTTAGATGGGGCTACCTGCATTTCTTCTTCTTGATTTCGACTAAGGTGTCCTTAACACCCGTTTGTTCCCCGACCCACTCGACTCTTCTTGTCCTTTAAGGTTACACCTATCATCTTTCTTTCCATGGCTCGCTGCATCGTCCTCAATTTAAGTTGAGTCTTTGTAAGCCCCCCGGTTTCTGATCCAGAGGTAGTACCGGTAAGATGCAGCTGTTATGTACCTCTCTCTTGATTGCTTTGATTTAATGAAACTTATCATCCACTTTCAAACGCCATTCGAGTAACTTCACCGCGCACGTGCTATACATGTGTCACAGACAAACCTAATTCGTCTGCTCGGGAGGGGGGCAGAAGAGGCGGAATCTCAAGGTGTCGTCGTCTGCTAACAGCAGGAGGAGGGCAACGGCTTCGAAATGGTGGCACAAGCCGAGCGGCGCCGGTATTTTTAACCGCTCCGCGACCCGTACCTGCACGCTGGAGGTCCTTAGCGCGCGCTATTTCCAAGTAAAACAAAACAAATAGCAATACTAACGCCGTCGGAGAGGACGGGGGAGAGTTAGTGGGCCGGAAAGATTCACAGGTGAAGAGCAGACGACAACATTCGAGAGAAAAGAACAAGCAGACGACACGCAGGCAGGTGCAACAGACGGCGGCAACAAGCTGTGAAACGAATGGGAAAAGGCGCGGGGTGTGGCAACAGCTGTATAGCCTAGGAGAGTCAACAACGAATTGCGCGCTATTTGCTCTCCAGACGGTAGCAAGTTCGAACGAAAACTTTGCTTCTCAAGTCCCGGAACAACAATTGCATAGGTACGACGTCCCCTGCTTTAGCTGAGCGCAGATAATAGTCCTCTTTTCTTGTGAGTAACGAGGAACACTCCATAACATACATTGAAAAGTCAGCTTTCTTGACAGCAGCTTTCTTTTTGTCTATTGCAATCATTCCCGCCATCTTGCCTGGTTATAAAACAAATGAAAACCTAAGCCTAATACGCCTAATTCGAGGCAAAATGAAGGCCGAAAGAGGATGACGGTGCATTTCAGTCTTAAGATACACCCATAAGGTTCAAACAGCATCGAAAACAATGTACATGATTCAGTCACAGCCTGCTTTTCGAACTGATCACCAACGCAAATGCGATCAATCTGTAACGACAAAGAAATGTAGAACACCGTCTGATTCACCGATCATCGCACACTTTTCTATCACAAGTCGTCGATCTGACTTATTGGGAACACGAACGCGGACTTAAGCTACATCGTAACAACAAATGAAATTTCTCAGCGACTTGCTAGCAAAAATGACGAGTTTCTGTTTCACCACGCGGAGCATGCGTTGCCAAACATCAAAAAGAAAAATAAAGGATGACGAAAAGGACTGATGTCACCAGCTAGTACCGCGAAAGCACTTATTAACGGGTCAGACTTGACAGGCGCGTTGTTTTTTCTTCAAACGAAAGCGTTCTGCGCACCTGGGTTCGCGGAACAGAAAAAAAGTTCACGCAGGTCACCACAGAAACAACTGTTACGACAGTGACGAGAAATGCGACGGGTGCAAAAGCCTGAAGACGTTTTGAGTCAATCATGACAGGATTTACGCCACCCTTTGTTTTGGTGAAACGTTGAACAAGCCTCGACGTTGCAAGTCGATAGCTATTACTAATGAACGGGTGTGACGCGTCGCATCGATCACGTGATAGCCGAAGGGGTTAAGGAACGTTTTGACAAACACCGCAGGCAAAACGGAAACGCGGTGACAAGTTGTCGCTGAAGCAAGTAACGGTGTTACCGCAAGAATGCAGACGAAATCGCGCGCTGGTCGTCGTCGTCGTCTGCTCCCCGAAACGAGTCATGCGTGAAGCAGGTGCACATGCGCTCTCAGGCGTCGCGCCGACCACGGGAGACAAAAGGAAATTAGCTTCTGCGCGAACGTTGATCCTTGCGTGGCAACAGATGTGAGCGCGAGACCACTGTCTAAAAAGGCGAGGACAACGTTGTTGAGTCATCAAAGGATTGCTGGAAGCAGCATGCGCCATTGAGGCGTGACCGATGTGCCCGCAAAGCAGACGACACGTGACTCATCACGTCTAGTTCGAAATCGTCTGCTATACCATGACAGGTTGTTACTGTGCAATGCTAGCCGAAAATAAAACAGTTAACGCGACATCTCTACAAGAGGTGGTTTGATCTTTTGTTTTCTAGCGAAAGCACTCATGCGAGGTAGAAAGCAAAATGGAGAAATAAAGGAAAACAGGTTGCCTCACAGCCGGGCCTGTACGTACGCGGGAACTGCAGGTGACAGGCGCAAGGCTTACGTGTCTTCTGGCCGCGTCTCTTATTGGACGAAATTGTCTGTCAAGCACACGTCCTGTTGTTTTCGGTGCGCATGAAACTCGCAGAAATTTCAGGACCTTTCAATTACTGCAATAAAAGGAAACCTTGTAATGCTTCCTTTTAGTTCTGTCGCCCTAAGGGCCCAATCGGTCTTACATAGAAATACATAAAAAAAAGAGGGGGGGGGGGTACATTTGTGGTTGGTAGGGCTTAACAGCAAGAACTTGTCACTATCCTTCGAAATCTTCGCTTCTTCTACAACACTTCTCGCCTCTTAGAATAGGTTTTTAGTGAGTTCGCAATCGCCAATGGTTGCTCGACAGATTGCTTGAAAGGTCACGTGCAACTTCTTTATGCAAACTTTATTGCCACATAGTGCGCAAGGACCTCGAAGACGATATTCGTGATGGAACTGCAATGAACTAACCCTTTCGACCGATACATTCAAGTAATCGAACTTGTTCATTGCTTCAATTCGTCATTGTCCAAACGCCAATAAATCGACAGATGTGAGGAATAAGAAAAAAAGAAAAAGAAAACGCAGCCAACACTTTCACGTTGGATCGAGGCCGTGATTTATCACGACAGCCCCCGCATCGTTGAAAGACCCTAGAAACACTAAATGCAATGCACGACGGTAAAAGAAAGTATTTTTGAAAGCACACATAGTTGTTGGGAACAACCCTTTCTAAGGCCCTATAATGCGCTCGCCAAACATGGCATCTTCTACTCTGCTATCATTCTTTTGACTCTCGTTGAACTCCTTTCGCTGACAGTGACGTAGCATGCACCTCGGAGATTTATATGCACCGGCTCCCGCGAAGCAGCGCTATCGCGGGCAGATTGAAATTGATGGGATTCTCTGAACCGGACTTCGCATGCCGCCCACACGCAAAAGTCAATTTTCGATCTGTCGCGGCATCGGCCAGTAATGGACGGGAGTTAGTTGGGTGTTGCAGCATCCGCGATCACGGAGAATTCGTAACTTCTCTTCGGTGATCGAGAAGTTGTCCAACGCGGCTCTTCGTATAACCGCGGGGAAAGTGTAAAGCATAGGATGACGGCATCCCTGTATATCCAAGGGGCATAACTTTCCTTCACAGTCGGAAATAGCCCATAAATCTGTTCAAGCGCATCAATGTTACTGTAGTTGATGAGCTGGACATTCACCTTTCGATTACCCTTTTTTCTTTTATTGATATGACGCGAGATGTTGGAGCACATGAAATTCTCGTAGTCCCTTATGCATTTCCCTAAGACGACTCAAAGGCGAAACCCATCTTATTTTCTTCTAAGTCGACTCCCTTGATCCCACGCCTTCATCGATCGAAACCCTTTGGCGCCCAACATGGTTTTGCACTGCCTCCTGGATCGGAGGCTTTGGAAGCTCTCTGCACATCACGTGGTCTTGCAGTGCCTCCGCGATCGGCCCACCTTTGACCAAGCGACGATTTCATGAGATGACGTCCTTGTGTGACATCAGATAATGTGACGTCATCGGGATCACTACCACCATGGTCAAGATCACTACCACCAAAGTTGAACATCAAAAAAAAGGCGACGGCAAGCACAAAAAGCTTTTAAGTTAAATATACAACTCATTCATTCATTCATTCATTCATTTTAAATGCGAAGCATTTCTTAGCGAACTTCTGCGACTTTGAGCGTATCTATCTATCTATCTATCTATCTATCTATCTATCTATCTATCTATCTATCTATCTATCTATCTATCTATCTATCTATCTATCTATCTATCTATCTATCTATCTATCTATCTATCTATCTATCTATCTATCTATCTATCTATCTATCTATCTATCTATCTATCTATCTATCTATCTATCTATCTATCTATCTATCTATCTATCTATCTATCTATCTATCTATCTATCTATCTATCTATCTATCTATCTATCTATCTATCTATCTATCTATCTATCTATCTATCTATCTAGCCGCCTACGACTTTGTGCTCTCCTGGCCGTTTCGTTAATCGCATGAATACCAAAATTGGTGTGTCATAACATGGCCTTATTAAGAACATAAATGACAGGTCATATCATGAAAATCATGACACGCATGTCATGAACAGCATGATTTACATTCCACGGCCTTTGGGCTCCCTGGCCGTTCCGTTAATCGGATGTATACCAAAATTGGTGTGTCATAACATGGCCTTATTACGAACATAAATGACGGGTCATATCATGAAAATCATGACACGCATGTCATGAACAGCATGATTTACATTCCACGGCCTTTGGGTTCCCTGGCCGTTCCGTTAATCGGATGTATACTAAAATTGGTGTGTCATAACATGGCCTTATCACGAACATAAATGACAGGTAATATCATGAAAATCATGACACGCATGTCATGAACAGCGTGATTTACATTCCATGGCCTTTGGCCTCTTGCGGCCGTTCCGTTAATTTCATATATTCCAAAATTGGTACGACGTGACAATAGTTCATGACGAACATAATGACATGTCCTAACATGCAAATCAAAATCATAACGCGCATGTCATGTGCAGCATGATTTACATGACATGGTCTCGGGGCACTCGCGGCCGTTTAAATGAAGGGATACATACGAAAACTGGTATGGCGAGACATTTCTGTATGACGAACATAACTGACACGTGGTAACCTGAAAATCATGACATGCATGACATGTATGACATGATTTACATGCGCCGCTCATGTCGCACTCGCGGCCGTTTCGCTAGATTCATATACACCAAAATTGGTATTGTGCGATGTGACTTTATGAAGAACATCAATAACAGGTGGTAGCATGAGAACCATGACATGTATGTCATGATTTACATGCCACGCTCATGGTGCATTCGCGTCCGTTTCGCTTGCGTGATATACACCAAAATTGGTGTTACGCGACACGACTGTATGACGAACGTAAGTGAGACGTGGTAACATGAAAATCATGACATGCAAGTCATGTACGACCTGATTTACATGCCACGCTCATGATGCGCTAGCGGCAGTTTCGTTGGATTAATATACACCAAAATTGGTATTGCGCGATGTGACTGTTTGAAGAACATGAATGACAGTTGGTAAGACGAGAACCATGACATTCATGTCATGTATGTCATGATTTATTTGCCACGCTCATGATGCATTCGCGGCCGCTTCGCTAGCTCGATGTACACCAAAATTGGTATTGCGCGAAGCGACTGTATGACGAAGGTAAATGAGACGTGGTAACATGAAAATCATGACATACATGACATGCATGACATGATTTACATGTCATGCTCATGACGCACTCGTGCCGTTTCGCTTGCTTGACATACACCAAAATTGGTATTGCGCGACGCGACTGCATGACGAACGTAAATGAGAGGTGGTAACATGGAAATTGTGACATGCAGGTTATGTATGTCATGATTTACATGCCGCGCTCATTGTGCATTCCCGGCCGTTTCGCTAGCTTGGTATACACCAAAATTGGTATTGCGCGACGCCACTGTATGACGAACGTAAATGAAAGGTGGTAACATGATAATCATGACATGCATGAAATGTACGACATGATATACATGTCATGCTCATGGCGCACTCGTGGCCGTTTCGCTAGATTGCTATGCACCAAAATTGGTATTGCGCGATGTTACTATATGAAGAACATGAATAACAGGTGGTAACATGAAAACTATGACATGCATGCCATGTATGTCATGACTTACATGCCACGCTCATGGTGCATTCGCGGCCGTTTCGATAGCTTGATATGCACCAAAACTGGTATTGCGCGATGTGACTGTATGATGAACATTAGTGACAGGTGGTAGCATGAAAAACCATAATATTCATGTCATGTATGGCATGATTTACATGCTCCACTCATGGTGCACTCGCGGCCATTTCGCTCCTTTGATATACACTAAAACTGGTATTGCGCGATGTGACTGTATGACGAACATAAATGAGAGGTCTTAACATGCGAATCATGTTATGCATGTCATGTACGGTATGATTTACATGCCACTGTCATGGTGCGCTTCCGGCCGTTTTGTTAACGTGATATATACCAAAATTGGTATGGCATGACACGAGTGCGTGATGAAAATAAACGTCCGGTCATGCATTTATATACCAGAATATGCGTTTCCTTGGCATGGTGTACACTAGATTGTGCATGCATGCGTGCATGGCAAACGTGCGATATATGGTGGACTAGATGGCATGGCATGAATGATTTCATTTGGCTCAAAGACAAACAAGGCGATGTATGCAGCTCTTTGCTGGCTGCTTCGCATTACATCGATTCCCACAGTGCGTGGGATCTGCCGATTTTTTTATTTCCTTAAAGACCCCCGAAAGGGTATTACATAAGGGGTGGGTTAATATACAATCAGTTGCATTGTCACAATGATCAATGTGAAGTTACGTTGGAAGTACAATGCATGAAGCATGATGGGCAGGTGATTGTGGCGTGCACACGTGAACGCTCGTGAATTCGCACACTCGCTTCTGCTGATTGGATGCCGCAACTATTATGCATACCCCTCACTAAGTCGAAACATAGTATATAGGTTTCAAGGTTTACGATTCCACGCACTTCGCGCACTTGTTCCCTGCACAAGGTTCGAACGAAGCGAAAGCGATAAGGCGAACACCACGGTAAAAAGCGTTCGCCTACGTGCGCGTTCACACCAACGCTGCGCGCGACAGAGAAGGCGGCGTATACTCTCGCGTATTGTATAATCGATAGAGGCGAAACCGATACGCGGCGTATGCCTCGTTCACATTGCAAAAGCGATCATTCTGCGAACAAGACTTACGGGGCGGCCAGCGAAGGCACTTTGTACATATATAATATACTCGCAGATGGACTGCCCACGCAAGGTTACGAGCACACATTACACGCAACTCATACCGCCGATCGGCGAGTTGAATCGCTAGTCGGTCGTCGATATGCCGTGACTCGAATTACAATTCGAGCCGCCGTAGAACGCCGCTACCCCGGAGTGTTAATACGGGGCGCGACTTCCAAGTAGGACAATTAAAAAGCGGTTTTTATGGGACTAGTACCGCGTCGGCAAGAGCTCGTTAAGAGAATATACGAGCCGACTTTACAGAGTCGACGTGCGACAAGAGGGTTATTGCAGGAGGAAGTAATGCGGCTGCCCATTCATCGATCTCGCTAATGACGCGGAAATTACGGTACACTGTCGAACAACCGAGAGAGACGAAGTTTACGACGGTACAATAGAGTCTTTATATTTTCTCCTGTTTTACGACCCGCCTCTCAAGAAACGCGGCAATAAGTTCAGATTCTTCGCGAAGCTATTTTACCGCGAAGTTGTCTTAGTCTACCCTGTGCCGTCTTCGTAGTGGCAGTAGTAGTAATATTAGTAGTAGTAGTAGTAGTAGTAGTAGTAGTAGTAGTAGTAGTAGTAGTAGTAGTGGTTGTATTAAGAGTACTAGTAGTAGTAGTAGTCGTCGTAGTAGTACTATAGTGTTTGTATTAGGAGTAGTAGTAGTGGTAGTAGTAGTAGCAGTAGTAGTAGTAGTAGTAGTAGTAGTAGTAGTAGTAGTAGTAGGAGTAGTAGTAGTAGTAGTAGTACTTGTAATACTAGCACTAGCAGAAGTACTAGTAGTACTAGTACTAGTGGTTGTATTAGTAGTAGTACTGGTATTAGGAATAGTAGTAGTAGTAGTAGTAGTAGTAGTAGTAGGCATCACGTAGGTCACGTGACCAGAGGGGGGAGTGAATAAAGAAACAATTAAAACGAAATGATATGATTTTTTTGTGAAGCCATCATAATACTCATCATCATTACATTACAGGTGCCCCACGGTGTTACCGGCGTGGAAGACTGTTTTTTTCTTTATGGACTGAGTCAGGAAGAAGCCTGACATGTCCAGGCAAGTCGCGACGCACTTTCTGCCGGAGTTCAAGGTCGCTGGGACCTCCTAGAAAATAAAAAAAAAAAAAGTTTGAAAGAAATGAAAAAGGAAAGATAGCCTTCCAGAACAACCATGTAAAACACCCGGTTCAGAAAAAAAAAAAGAAAGAAAGAAATGTACCGGCACTACTTGTTCATTCCACGTAGCTCTCCCACCCGTTCATGAGAACGCTTGGCTTCGTCTCAACACACTGTCTTAGCGGTCTGGCGTTCTTTATATCACGTTTTTCTTTTTAAAGTGTTTAGCCTCTTTTTCATTTGTATTTTCTCCCACAGCCGCTCTATTTGTTCCGCGGAGACTCGTACAAGGCATGCAACGCGTTCTTCTAACAAACCTCGCTCTTTCCCAAGCGTCGTCCACTAATTGGGCAACATCCTTTCCACCGTCAGCAGCTGCTCGATGAAAAGAATCCAACGAGTTAAAATTTTAAAAAGATAAAAAAGACCACATCGAATAAGAGACCGTGGAGCACCGCCACAGACCCGCGAGGTCGAGGCCAAGGTCAAGGACGAGCACGACGCCGCGCTGCTGCGACCGTGTTATATTATATAGTCTCGCACCTCCGAAACTAGGGCCCCCCTCTCTTCCTCGCCGACGAAACAATTAACAGAGGCGCCGCTTTATCTGCAAGTTCTCTCGTTGGCTTATCCGAGTCGAGAGCAGGCCCTTTCACTTATGATGCTTTGTTTCTTGTATCTCTCTCTCTCTCTCTCTCTCTCTCTCTCTCTCTCTCTCTCTCTCTCTCTCTCTCTCTCTCTCTCTGCTTCCCGCTATACTACGCTAGTCCACGGAGGCGAAGGGAAAGAGTCAAGGAAAGGCGAGAATTAGGCCAACACAGCCATGCAACACACATGCATAACCCCTGACGTCCCATTTCTTTCTTTCTTTCTTTCTTTCTTTCTTTCTTTCTTTCTTTCTTTCTTTCTTTCTTTCTTTCTTTCTTTCTTTCTTTCTTTCTTTCTTTCTCTCTTTTAATTTATTTCTCTGGCACATGAGATGTGGTGCACGTTGGCCGTATTTAATTAATCACTGCGGCAGATGCGAGTGCGACTACACCACAATGCTTCTATGCAAACAGTCGCTCTCTCCCTCTCTCTCTCTTTCTTACCCTCTTTCTCTCTCTTTGTTTAATTAGTATCGTGTGTATCTCGTCGCTTCATGTATGTTCTCGCGGAATTGCGTTCCCTCTCTCCTCTGCGCTGTCTATAGACTCCGCGCGGGGGGATTCGGTTACACTGTTCTACAAGTGTTGCGAACAGTGCCGAAAGCGTATGTATACGCATGGATGCACGAGACATACTACACTGGCGTTGAGAATAAACATTACTGAGACCAAAGACAGGTTTGGGCATAGCGACTCGCCCGAAAGTCACCATGGATTTGTCGCGTATACCGTTACTTTCTAAAGCTCACGAAGCGAACGAGCTTTGCTACTGCTAAATCGCCGCGAATATTACGCTGTGGTGATACTTCGCCCCTCCTAATGAAGAACTCCGCACACGCCTATGGCAACAGAGATACGCATGCGTTGCTGCCTCCATTCCAGATTGTCCCGCGCGGTGCAGCGAAACCGTCCTTTTGTCATCATCGCCTTTGTCCCCTTGTCGAGTTTTAATTCTAACGTCTCCATCAAGACGATTAGAGCTGATATGGCAGCGGAAAGGAAGTGTCGAGTGACAGCGGCCCACGCACCAACGCGAAACAATGCCGCCGTTAATTGGCGACACACTGCCACTCGTCGTCTCTTACACGAAGATGACACAACTTTTTCACGCTCAAGATCATTTGCAAGAGAAGACCCTGTACAAACAGTCGCGCGAGTTTCTAGACGACTCGGTGGCGCCGCGACGGAATACCAGGCATCAGGCGATGCCGGCGCTTAGAGGTCTAAGGCGCGGGCGCGCTCACGCCTCGTCTCCAGAGCAATTTCTGCGTCCATCTCGAAGAATGAACCGTGAAGTTCTTTTACAGCCAAGCTCTCTTAGCCTACCCTAAGCCTTCGTCGTCGTCGTCGTCGTCATCATCATCATCATCATCAGTAGTAGTAGTAGTAGTAGTAGTAGTAGTAGTAGTAGTAGTAGTAGTAGTAGTAGTAGTAGTAGTATAGTAGTTGTAGTAGTAGTAGTAGTAGTAGTAGTAGTAGTACTTGTTGTAGTGCAGTAGTAGTGAAGGTTGTAGTAGTAGCAGTAGTAGTAGGCGTCACGCCGGTCACTTGACCGAAGGGGGAAGCGAATAAAAAAATAAGATGAAATTATTATGATGATGCTCTAAAATGATTATTGTGATGCTAAATTATGATAATAATGCTCGAAAGGATGATGATACTAAATGATTATAATGACGCTCGAAATCAGACCGAGCTGACCGCTTACAGCTTCGCTGCGCGACAGTTTTCACGGCGTGGAACGGGTTGAAATTTTTAACCAACCAACGCTTCATTGTCGAAGGGACGACTCGTTCAGGCGATTATATTATATCATACGCGCGTCAATTTCCCAGCGAAGTGTCTGACCTTGAGTCGACAATACCAGCGCCGACGGCTGCAGTCGGTGAAGCTGATCGCGGAAGGGTTTAAGCGACCCCCCGGAGGGTGTTTCGTAACGAAATGCAACGCGTGGGAATAATATTAAAATCAAATTCACTTAACCAGATAAGGATCTCTTCCGTGAAAGCTGTCGCCCATAGAGTCGTCGATATCACGCACGCGAATGAATGAATGAAACCACGTTTATTCCACTTTGAAATGCGCCGAAGGCGCTGCGGTGGAAAAGGGGGGGGGGGTATTAGGGTAGAAGGAAGTGGTAGAGCTGCCTCCGCTTTATTAAAGGACGTTCTGGAGGCAGCTAAGTGGGGGCCGCTTGAATCTTGTGGCTGTCGCGGAGCCGATCGCCGACCGGTGGTGCCGCCGGGTCCTGGAGGAACAAGAGGAGTGCTCGCCAGAGCTCGATGGCCCGATCCGGAAGTGTGGGATCCGGACAGGCCCATGTCCGGAGAGAGGAAGGCCAGGGTCCCCGCTTTATGGTGGCCAGGGCACGAACCCGGGGTGGGATGTAGAGGGGGCACTCCCAACACAGGTGGTTGAGGTCCGAACGGCAGTTGCATGTGGAGCAGACACCGGTTATGGGTGGTGGTGTGCCACCCCTGTGAAATCGGTTAAGCAAGAAAGGAGTAAGGAGTGTTCCTGTCTGAATTCTCCGAAGCAACACAGACTCTCGTCGTGTAAATACTTTCGACGGAATCGACGGTATCGAGAGTGGATTGCCCACTGCTGTGAGGTAAGCGGCACGACGTTGTTTAGTAATATGCTTTTCTGCGATCGGATCTGCTAGCTCGGGTGTGGTAGCTAGAAGAGGAAATTGAGTATAAGAGGCTCTGGCTAGCGCGGTGGAGAGATGAGCACGCGCTAATCTGTGAGCCTTCTCGTTTCCGGGGATACCACAATGTGCGGGGACCCAGAGGATGGTGACATCGTGACCGCATTCGCGGAGTAGGCGCGCCTGGTGCCGGATCTTCTGCAGTACAGGGTCTGTATAAAGAACGTTAGCACATGCCCGATGGGCAGCCTGTGAGTCTGTGTACACACGATGATGAACGGGTTCAGTTTCAGATGCAGTTTCGAGGGCCCACTCCAAATAATCTAGGATGGCCACTAGCTCTGCTCGGGTGCTGTACATCGCTTCTGCTGATACATGATGGCGTCGGTTCTGAGTTCCGTTTGTCTGGTCGTACCACGCAGTGGCATAACAAGTGTTACTGGTGCCGTCTGTAGGAAGTGCAGCGTCCGTGTATATAATGCGTTCAGTCAAAGGGAGGGAACTCGTAGCCTTAGCATGCCTCTTGGCGTAGGCGAGGCGCCGCATTCGCTGATTAGAATCCATATTGAGTGGAAGTGGCTTGCCATCGGTGAGTACCGTGATTTCCCATGGCGGCGTTTTGTTGGGCAAAATGGGAAGTGTGTGGATGTCATACCCGAGGAGCATGAGTGTGTGTCGCCCGGCGTTTGTTGCACGAAGCCTCGTCTCCTGTGTTTGGATGTGCACGTCGACGAGCTCGGACAGGTTGTTGAGCTTGCTACAGCTCTTGAGCGCGTCGAGGTGTGTGTACCTTGGAAGTCCAGTAACAATGCGTTTGGCCTCGTTGAGTAACCGGTCGAGCGCGAGCATTTGCGTACGGTTGACCGGATGATACGGCAGTCCATACATAATACGAGAGACGAGAAAAGCTTGAGCAAACTGCCGCATTTCACGTTCGTTGACTCCACGAGTACGGTTAGAGATTCTGCGTAAAGCGTGCAGGATTTGTTTGCTTGTGTTCGTAACGCGTTTGAACCAAGTGCTCGCTGTGCAATTCTCATCTAAGTGCATACCGAGTATTCGGATAGTAGATTTCCGCGTTATGGGTTGATTACCGATATAAAGTTTAAACGACCGCTTTTCTTCCTGTTTGACAAAGGTGGATCGGCCCCCATGAATGACGACGAACTCTGTTTTGTCTGGGGCGGTTTGTAAGCCTGTTTCCAGTGCGTAGTCGTGAATAATGTTGAGGGCTCTTTGTAAGATATCCTCCTGCTCACCGATGGATCCTTGATGTGTCCACACGGTGACATCGTCGGCATACACCGCATGTTTCAGGCCCGATACGTCGGCAAGGCGTCTTGGTAGCTGGTGCATAGCTATATTAAACAGAGTGGGTGAGATGACCGAGCCCTGAGGAACACCTACGTGGTTCATTCGCACGGCACTGGCGTCTTGGCCAATTTCGACTTGGTAGCTTCGCCCTTCTAGGAAACCCGCTATGAAGTTGTAGATTTTCCCTCTAAGGCCAAGGGCACGTGCCTTGTTCATGATCGTACTGTGTGGGACGCCATCGAATGCCTTGCGTATGTCCACTTCGACAACAGCCCGTGGGTGCACCGAATTAGGGTCGAGGGCATCATCTTTTAGGCGGAGGAGTATATCTTGAGTGGATAGCCCTGGGCGAAATCCGTACATTGTTGGGGCCAAAAGCTCGCGATCTTCAAGGTACCACATCAAGCGAGTGTTGACCATGCTCTCCATTACTTTACAAACACACGAGGTTAAAGAGATCGGACGGAGGTTGGATAAGGTATGCGGTGGTTTACCAGGCTTAGGAATGGGCTTGACCACCGAAAACTTCCATGTGGAGGGCAGAATCCCAGTATCCCAGATGCGGTTAAACTCTTCCAGAAGAGCGCGTTTATGCTCAAGGGGCATATTGCGTAGATGAGCAACGCACACCCCATCGGCTCCTGGAGTACTACGTGCGTTAGCGTGCTGCAAGGCGTGCTCCAGCTCGAGCATGGTGAAGGGACTATTGAGTGGCTCGCTGTCTTCAGAACTTTCGTCCTTCAGGTACGTGGTGTCTGTGGGGTGAGACGTCTGCGGGAAAAAACACTTGAGCGGCCTGTTCGGCGAGCTCCTGAGCGCTGATGCCTTCCCGGAGGGCCACACGAGCCGCGCCGTTGTAGGTCTTGCGCTGTCCGAGAAGAGAGCGCAGGATGGCCCAAACCTTTGATGTGTGGGTCTGCCCGTTGATGGATTCACAAATTACCATCCAGCGGTCTGACGCGAGCGTAGTCGTATATTCCTCGATGGTACGCTGTATTTTGCGCAACCGTGCTTTGTGGTGTGCAGCGTGGCCAGACCGTCTGTACTGGGCGAGAATCCGTAGCCTTCTATTCCATAAGGTAAGGAGATGTCTGTCGGGCTCTGGATGGTCAAAAGGAACCCTCAGGTTCTTCGTGGCTTTCCGTTTTGCTGCGCATAGCTGTGATACCAGATGGTCAATGTTCTCGGCTGGAGGCTGCTGCTGCAGGAACTCGCGGTATTTGTCCCAGTGTGTGATGTGACTTAGCCGTGTAGTGGCGTTTGGCTTCTTCGTATTGGCGTAGCCTGTGCGAAAATGTATCAGTATCGGAAAGTGGTCGCTTCCCATACAATCGTCCAGCACCTCCCATCGAAATAGCTGTGGACGGGTGCTCCAGGTAAGATCTGGTGACGTGTCTGCTTGGCGAGCTGTCTGTGCCAGCCTCGTGTGTGTTTGGGGCATATTGAGAAGTGTCAGCCTGTACTCCGAGGCATCTTGCATGATGCGCCTGCCGCGCGGGCTACATTGGTTGTATCCCCAGGCGACATGCTGAGAGTTGAAGTCCCCGCACAACAGTATGGTGTCTTGTGGATAGAGCTTCTTAAAGTGGGAGATGAAGCTGAGATCAACCGGCGCCTTATTAGCTTTATTCCTTGTGTTCTCGGGCACCACGTAGACGCAGAAGACGAGGAGTGTACGCTGTGATGAGACTTCCACCCGGCAACCGACAACGCTAAGAGTGGTGCTGCACCATGGTTGCGTATCTAATTGCACGTGTGTAGCTCCCCGCCGCACGTACAATGCCGTCTTCGTGGGAGCAGCTAGGTCTTCAGACGGGGCGTAGCCGTCATAGCCCATTATTTTAAGCACGGGGCTGTTGACTTCTTGAAGGGCAATAACTAATGGACTGGTGTTGCCTTGTTTGCTGGCGAACCGCGTTGTTATTTCAGCCCTCTTGTTACGAAACGAACGGCAATTCCACTGCAGGACAGTCGCCCATGGAGATGATTTTGCAAAGCTAGCCATGGTGAGGCTTCGTTGCATGAGGAGCAATGGAGTTTGATGGTACCAAAGGCGTACGCATTACATGTGCTCCTGAGGTTGTCGCCGAAGCTGTGCCAAGAGGGAGCATGCCGGAAAGCATGATACGCTCCATGATGGTGTGGACGCATTTTTCAATGGCCCGGCTAATAAGCTGTTCAACTTTTTCATGGATGGACTTCTCTATTTGTGCCATACGGTTTTCAAGACGCCGCTCGATATCTTGAACTATCGTTGGGGCAGGAAAATGTAGGTAGTCATTGGGAGGCGGAAGCCTCGTTGACTGAGCTGCATCCCTTCGAGGATGCTTCGGCTGTGCACCTGAGGCAGGTTGCGACAACGAGGACGCGAGTGTTGAGCATGAGGGATGCGGTTCTCCATTGCTACCACCATTAGTTAGGTGCGCGTTTGCTTGTGTGGCTACATCCGCGAAGGTGATTCTCCTGCTGACTTCTGACTGTGCAGCTGGAGGTGCCGGTGGCCCGGTGTAGAAACTCTGGCGCGTTGGCTTGAGGATGGTTCTAGGAGAACCTTGTTCTGTCTCGGGGATTGCGGCGCTGATGCCCCTGCGCTGCTCTTTTCTTGCGTTGCTTTTTGGCAGCCGGCTTGCGTTTCTGTTCAATTTCTTATTTACTTCTCGTCTTTTTGGACAGTTTGTAGCTGCGGCCAAGTGAGAACCACCACAGCTGCGGCACTTCGGTTCTGCGTTCGGGCAGTGTGTGCCCTCTTCGTGTTGCCGCAGACCACATGTAGAGCATCTTGCTGCCATAGTATTGGGGCATTGCTCCTTGTGATGCCCCATCTTGTGGCAGATATCACAAACGGACACTCGTGCCCGGTACGGAAAAACACGGATAGTAAATGACCGCAGGCCGACCTTATAAGGTAAGCTGTTACCTTCAAATATGACCATGGCAGTGCCTTTGTCACCGAGTGGGCGTGCCTGTAGGATTTTGCACTTGCGGCAGTGCAATGATTTCATTAGTTCCTCGGAAGTCATGTCTCCCGCGTTTCGAATAATGCCTCTGATTTGATCCTGACTAACCGCTTCGTATGCGTGAAAGGGCACGTTCTTTCCGCTGAGTGGCAGAGATGCTATCGCAAGAAGGGCGTTGCGCACCTCGGGTTCAGCCGCGTCGACAGCTAGCTGGTTGCTACGGCCTAAATAGCGAACCGTGAACTCCGGCAGTGGGTCTTCCTCAGAGAGATCGAGATGAGCCGAAATGTGGCGCGTTATGACTCTGTCTAATCGTATGAACTGCTCATCCATGATGCGGCACGGCTGCTTAGGCCGAAGGATGACGGTGTGCGGATATTTGCGCGGGGAGCCTGAGCTCGGCGTCGGTGCGACCGTCGCACGGTTTTGCTGTTTACGTCGATAGCTGACTGGTATCCAACTGCCATCTTCGTCCTGGTGACGAGCGGAAGCCGGGAGCATGGGACTTGCGCGTCTCGCGTGGGAAAAATCCCCGGGCACGTTAGTGTACTCTCGTTCGGGCGTCGGCAAGAGCGAGCCTCGCGCGCGTTTTTCTCCATTTGGCGCGGTAGGGATAATGCGAGCTTGACGAGAAGCATTGTCAGACTTGCCTTCAATGTTATTCTGTTCCTCGAGCTCCCGGAGTGGGGCGAATGGGTTGGTGTCCGGTAGCAGCAGCACCCTTGAAGGCATGACAACGGCGGCCGAGTTCCTCGTTAAAGTCGGCGGCTCGACCGAGGCAGTCAGGTTGTCTGGAGCATGTACGTCCATATCCTCGGGTAGTGGCACGTCAGTTGGAAGCACGGACGACTGTGGAGTGGCCATGAAAGCGCGAAACTTGGACGGGGTTAATACTAGCAGCAATGGCCGCCGGCGGCAAGCCGAGCGGCGGTGCCGCCGACGAGCTCAGAAAACAGCGTCCCAGATAACAGTCGCTGCAGACGGGAGATAACGTGCAGACCAGCAGCGAGCGCAGCAACAGCTGCGGTGATGGCTTGACAGCTAAGCGCCGGCCAAGTAGTCGATATCGACGGAGCGCGCACGAAACGTGTCCGCTCACATCGGACGCTGGCGAGCGAATCCCCACGCACGCGTGAATACGCGGGACGACAAAGCAGCGTCGCGTCGCTTCCAATCTAAAAACGAGCGTGGATAGAGGCCACCCGCAAGCTAGGAGCTATATAGTCGGGTTGTGAAATACCGGAAATGAGAACGCCGACTGTATACGCAGCCGCGGACAAATGAGATGCAACTGGATTGCGAGAAAATGCAGTTGTGGGGTTTCGCGTGCCTAAATTACGAATAGATTACGAGGCACGCCGCGGAGTTGGGGATTCCGCACTAATTTTGACCTCACCTGGGCTTCTCTTAACGTGTATACCTAAAAAATTGGTGAACGCTTGAGCTTCGCCTTTAAGAGTTGAACGGGATAGCGTAGACACAGGGGTGTTTCTGCATTTGGCCCCAATCGAAATGCTTCTGGCCTGGCAAATATATTAGGAACTCGTAACTAGAGTATTGTTGGGGCTGAAACATGGATGATAACCACGAAGCTAGAGAAAAAGCTGGGGGCCATGCAGCGTGTAGTCGAATCGAAAATGATAAGAGTAAGCTTAAGGGACCGGAGGTGGCAGAATGGGTCAGGGTACAAACTGTAGGCAAGAGAATATTCTAGCCGTCAACAAGCGAAAGAAATGGACGTGGGCTGGGCACGCAATGCGTGGGACAGACGACAGGTGGCAGTTAGATACACATAATGTAATCAGCTCGCGCAGGATGGGGTAAACTGGAGAACACTGGGAAAGGACTTCGTCCTGCAGTGGACTAAAACAGGCTGAGAATGAGGATGATGACGAAGACGGCGACACATAGTGTATATACCAATATATGAAAGATAAAGCGCTAATGCATATATTAAATGTTATGTGCTCCGCAACGTGCGCGTGCTCTTTAAGCGAGAAACTCCAACGAACGGCACTCAGATCGTGAAAGAGAAAAGGTGCGCTAACAACCACTGCCACTGTATCCCGTTCTAAAAGAATGCTTTGACGTTCTTAAGTTTTCTTTCAAGCGTCTGCGTTACCCAACGTCTTCTGCTGTCGTCCGCGCATGAGCACACACGTGCAACCTCTGGGTGACGGTGCGATGACACCAAGTCGTCACCCATCTACAGCCGTCGGCGGACAAGTCCCCGACCACGCGTCACCGTCGCAGACACGTGAGTATCAGCTCGGCACAGTGACGTAGGCTTCTTGGGGCACAGCCAGCTGGACGGACGCGCTAAGCAAGGTCAACGACGCTGGGGCATCGAGCAATGACATTTCGACCTTTGTTGCAGTCTAGCGGAAAGCTTTTATTTGAAACGTGTCACCCTCGTGCCGCGGAAGCTTCCTATACGTATATGTTATTGAATGATCTCGCGCTCTGCTCGGACGGTGTCCACAGAGCCAGCAGCGAGGAGCCCGATCATGTTTATGGGAGCGTGTTTTCGTCATATGAATAACAATCCATATCGTTATCACGTGCTTTGTTTACATTTGAAGTAAACCTGAGTGTTTACGCTGCGGCAGCGCAACACAAGATGAAAAAGTCACAAGGTCCCTTATGCAATAACGTCGAACAGTCGTTGTGTGTGTCACTTCTTCCCCTTGTCCGGCGTCTTTTTGACCGGTTTTTGCCTCAGCGTCCCTTGTGCATTCGCCTAATACGACTCGAAGGCGAAAGCCCTATTGGCCTTTTTCTGGTCAGTCGATGTGTTGATCCTCGACCCACTCCCCGAAAACTTTCTGCACCTAGCGTAGTTTTGCACTGCCTCCAAGATCGGAGACGTTGGAAGCTCTCTACACCTCACTTGGTTTTGTACTGCCTCCGGTATCGGCCCACCTTTGACATGCCACGATTTAGTGTGATGACGTCATCATGTGACTTCATGTCATGTGCAGTCATAGTGACGCCATAATGCCGTCACAAATTATGGCGATCTGCGACGTCCGGGTGACGTCATCAAGCTGTAACCTCTGATCCCGTGACTTTTGCATCACTCGTGTTGAAGCCGACGCCACCGACGGTCATTTTTCGCGTTTGACGACGCATCTAAGAATTTCTCCAAAATAAACTGATCTAGGAAGGCTACGTCATAAGAATGACAGATGACCGGTGGTCAGTTGGGGGCAGCGGAATGAATACCAAGAGATCGGAAGCGCGGCAGAGGACGACAAAGGGTTACGTGTGGTGATGAAATGAATAAATTTGCTGGCTTAAAATGAAATCAGCTGCCGCAGCACAGGGTCTGCTGGAGGTCATTGTGACAGGTCTTCGTACTTAGGTGGACATTAGATCGGCTGATGATGACGCTGAATATCCCGTATAACTTGATCTACAAGGTATAGGTTTGTGCATTTTGTTAATGCCGTACATTCGAACAAAATAAGCACAGAGGACAAAAATCACTTAAAAATTATGCCTAAGCACGCAGAACGGAAACCACTCGCTGCGCAACCGCCACTCACGTGCCGCCTGGCTTGTGCAACGCAGCGTTCGTAGACCGTCGTCGCAGAGACTCGAAGACCTAAACGTCCTTCCCCCCTTTTTTTTTCGCCCTCTCCGATTCCTGAACCCGACATGACGCCAGATCTTCCGCGATGACGTACACACACAGCTCGGCAGGCAACAAGCCAATTTTCGGCAGACAGACCGCCTCGTTTTGTTTTCGCCTAACGTCTCGGTGGCACTTCATCTTAGCTCGCAGGGGTATCTGAATTCGGTCAAACAAGTCATCGTGGACGTCCTGCAACAGCAGGATGGTGAAAGAGGCCAAGATAAACATTGCTTTCAATACTTATCAAACGCAAGCACCACTTCGTGCTATACCTGTTAAGCTGTAATACCACGTCGGGTCGTGGACACCTGCTCTGAACTCTACCAGCTATATCGAAACACCAAGCAGCTGCCAACCTGCGTAAACAAACCGCTCTGTGCGTGTTCGATCACCGTCGCCAGACAATACAAGCGTGTGCACTGTTCCCGATATACACGGCAACGATTGCACTGCAAGGAATACCCCCTGCACTGTAGCACACAACTACACACACACATCACTCTGTTCTAAAGTCAGCCGTATATTTAGCAGCCAGACTCATCGCCGCCGGCCGGGCCCCCCGGAATAGAAGACGAACTCGTAAAAATTCCAACGCCGCCAAACTCGCCTTCAAATAGAAACGACCAGCAGCCACGCATGCGCGAGTTTTCTCTCGCGGGGCGAACAACTATAACAGCGGGACAAGGCAAACGGGAGTGTTTGGCGTCAGAGGGGGTGAAGGTATGAAGAGATAAACGCGTCTCCTTTTATCTCGCCCGCATTAATTCGGCTACCGCCGCTTTAAACGCTCCGCTAACCCCGCGTGGGTTCTTTATCGGTCAGCGTACGTCGTCCATCCGTCCATCTTCCTGCTTCCTCGGCTACCGCATTTGTCAAGCTCGGCGTCTTGGAGCTTCGCTGCGCCGTTTCTCTTTTGGCTCACGATGAATGGCCTGTCCTACATCTGTGTGAGCGCCAACGAACAACTCTATAATGCAGGCAATCAATGTCCGAGCAAAAGTAAATTTCCTTCACCGATAATGGGGCCGAAGTGAAACGGTGCTTTCGAATGGCGGTGCTAGCCACGCATGTGTGTAAACCAACTCCGTCTGTAAATAGCCCACGGTGCACATTGTCCGGCGCAGTAAAAACAGCCCCTCGCTATTCCACGTGTTGTACGTCACCCACTGACAAGTTGCTCCCGCCAAAATAACGACGGCTGTCATGACGTATGCGCCATACAAGGCGTCGTAACGCCCGTTTCCCATCGCTGCTTTGTTTACGCGTCTCCTCGCGATTCTCAGGCATCAGGACTGGAAGCGCTTCTAAAGGTGCGGCAGCACTGGTTTTTATGATCGTGTATGCCATTCTTGCAAAATGTGTCGAGATGCTGCCCTCACAGAAAGGCTTGTGCGCGTTTTTGTGCAATTTTTTGTACCTATGTGTGAGTAGGGCCAGGAGATCCTAAAGAGATGCGAAAAATAAAAATGCCACGATTTCTGCCGCTTAGGACTGACTGCGACAGCTCCCAGAACCTCCGTGGTATCCAAATGAACGGACAAAGTGCAAAGCGTCAACCCTAGGCGTAAACGTCAGAGCCATGGGTAAGATCTTCACTTGGTGGTCGTAAACAAATATTTTTCTTTGCCGCCACTCAGAATGTAGCAGAGGATGAGACGGTGATTGATTGATTGATTGATTGATTGATTGATTGATTGATTGATTGATTGATTGATTGATTGATTGATTGATTGATTGATTGATTGATTGATTGATTGATTGATTGATTGATTGATTGATCATGGCGCAGCTTCGCTCAAATGTCAAAGCATTCAAAGCGATGGCAAGGTCTAACATAACGCTGAAGCACACACGTCATAATATTCATCATTACGCCGAAGAATATCGTGAAATAAACAAACACGCGAGTTTCAGCGTACGATCGCGAGATTCTGGAACCCGCTGTTTTTCGTCAATACTTCACAATTTCCAAGGTTCATTCCAATGAACGTGAAGGTCACGTGATCGGCCCCAGAGTCACGACGCTAATGACCTATCGTACACACGTGGTAAAATGCGGCTACTCGAAGAAGTAGGAACCTCAAATACAAGGGGCAGTTCGTGACTTGGCCTGGAGGACCAATGACGGTCATCAGAGATTCTCTTCTCGCTTAAATAAGAACGATGTGAACCACCCATGTCGGGATAAGAAAGAAAGAAAGAAACGTCGATGATTCGTCAGTGATCAGTATTATTATACTCGTGGTTGAAGGAAAATGAGCAGTAGCAGGAATTCGAAAATTGACGCCCTTAACGATGCTCCCCCCATCTTGGCGGTTCCCCAGAGCCCACCATGGCTTTTTAGTACGCCGCGGTTGTGCCCGCAAAGAGGACGGCGGCCTCCGACGGGGCCTCTTGTTTCAGCGAATCAGCGTGTCCCTCGAGCGTCCGGTATCGCGAAGCACGGCCAACGTACAAAAAAAAACTTGAGTAAGAAAAGAAAACAAAAAAAGACATCGAGAACATAAACCAAATGAAGAAAGCGTGGCAACGGCTAGAAGACCTAATTGCCGTGTCCATCACCGAGGTGGAATAGATGGTATGAAAAGTCGCACGATCCGCTGCTCGCGTGACGAGTCACCATTTACACTGGTTGCTGCACACTGCGGGTCATGCGAGAGCACTTCTTCCTGGACTTCTGGATCGCAGTGCCCCATTGCCCCGGGGCCGCATGCATTGCAGTCATTAGTGAATTGGGGCAGAAGCCAAAGAACCACGACGATTTGTTGCCTGAGCGTGTCCTCTTTTTTGTAAAGGATAGTGATGATAGTCACCTGACGAGCAACACCATTCGTAATAAGTTAGTACGACTCATTCATTCATCCATGCATGATGCCTCATTTTGAGAAAAATCAGCACAGGGCTATTCATAGACGTGCGCACAAAAGGGGGGGGGGGTCATCTAAGGCCATCTAAGCGGCGTGCCAAATTAGCCGCATATCTTTACTCCGTAGGAGCTGTCCAGTCATTGTTTGATGTGCGGGATTATGGCAATGCAGGTTTTTGACGCTCATGGCAACCGACGAACTCTGATGTTGCAGTCCAAGTACGGCTTACTTCCCGCCATTACCGCTGTAAATCTGGCGACTAAAGATAGACTGTTGTGAACAGTACGTCAATGATTCGTTTTCATCTTTGCATCCATTACGAAGCTTGTTTTCTGTATGGGGAAGGGGGCTGGGGGCTGTGGTCGAACCTGCCCTCCCCCCTCCCAACAGAGAAATCTGCAAATCTACAAATCTCACATCCCCTCACCGTAAACAGGATAAAAAAATACAAACGCCCTAAACTTATTCATTCGTCCAGTCAACCGCACAACACACACTGACGTCACGCATGAACTAAGGACTAGGTCATGGGTGCTAAGGACGAGGTCATGGGTTCGACTCCCGGCCACGACGCACACATTCCGGTACAGGCAAAAGGCGGAAACGCCCGTGTGTACTTACATCTACGTGTACGTTCAAACGAAAACAGGCAGTCAAAATTCATCCGGAATCCTTTCTCTATACGGTGGACCTTACAATGATACGGCGGTACTGGCTCGAAAGAAACATCTAGAATTATTTTTTTTTTCGAACGGCGCCGCCTTGGCAGTCGATCTTCGAGACCCGTTATGGCTTCAGAAACGGCGTTTATTGGCCGGCCGTACGGATTTCACCGAGCAACAAAACTTCACGAGAAGTTCGCGCGCGAGAGAAAAAAAAAGTGCAAATAACCAAACACAACCACCACACGAACTCGCAGCTAGTCCACCGCCGTTGCCTCATACGCCTCTGCACCTTCTTCTCTGCACCTTCTCGCTCATAAGTATGTGAGAGGTGGAAAGGGAGAGGGGTGCGCGTTGAGAAACACTGCCCAGACGGTCGGGTAAAACAACACGTGCGCGTTTCAAACCCCTCGACCGGCGTTAGGTGGCCAAAAAGAAAACTCTCAGAAAAACGTTACTACAGTCGGCGACGAAGAGGGATAGTCCGTTACGTCACAAAACGGCCTCGACCGTGAATTCGAGGTTTTATTTTTGGGAACCGACGGGTACAGGTTGCGGCTCATTGCAGCCACGTCTATGCTCCTTTCCCAATGCTGTCGAGATTCTGTTTTCCCTTCGTTGACAGAAAGAAAACAGAATAAACGAGACGAACGTACCGAGCAGGCCTGTCCGGAGAAGTTCGAAGAAGAATTTGGCAGGGGGCATCGGGGAAGTGGGGCAAGAAAAAAGGCTAGCGCCCCCTCGTATCTTTTTTTCTCTCGCTTCAGCCGCAGCTCGCACGTCGAGGTACGACACGAACCTTGGCACGTGAGAGAACTAGATCACGTGGTCCTCGGAAGAGCTCCGATTTGGGCTCGTTGGTCGAGCTTTAGGCGCTGACGATTATATGTAACCTTCGGGGACAAGAAGAGAGCAGTGTGGCTCGGGTAACAAACGGATGTCAAGGACATCTTAGTGGAAATTGAGAAGAGGAAATGGGCATGGGCAGGGCATGTAGCGCGTAGGCAGGATAACCGCTGGTCGTTAAGAGTAACTGACTGGATTCCAAGAGATGGCAAACGCGCGAGGGGTAGACAGAAAGTTAGGTGGGCAGATGAGATTAAGCAGTTAATCTCATTAAGAAGTAGTAAGCAGAGGATTCGACACATGGGAGAGTGCACGTAGTCACGTTCATGATGATGATTAAATCCTTGGCTACTGACACGCGCAACTGCAATTGTTTCATGCATAGACGCATACTTTTTTTTTATTTGTGTATCACTGCCAATCGCGTCAACGTATGCTGTGATATCGTGTCAATGCGTTTGATATCAACTTTGCAGGCGGTGTCATTTTGTAACGTTAATCACTAATTTCATTATAATGCGTGCCCCCGCCCACATTCTTTTGCTCTTAATTCGTTGAAGTGACGGCAAAGTGAGAAGTTAGCTGTGTGTGCTAAACAGGGGTAACGCGTATCGAAACATGGTTGGTGCATCAACCGATTTTAGTACAACTCACGCGAAGAAACGACAAATTTCATTACAACTGCGCCGAGGCATCTGCGTTCAACCCCAATGAGCGCGGTTACGAGGTCCTGGCTATACACAAGTGCGCTGGAAGCCAAGGAATTCAACTCGACATGGCACGGCGCGCTCATTGCTTTAGCGGGACGCCACCAGGCGGAGTTCCAAACGCTCCAAAGAAGGAAAGAAAGAAGAAAGAAAGAAAGAAAGAAAGAAGGAAAGAAGGAAAGAAGGAAAGAAGGAAAGAAAGAAAGAAGGAAAGAAGGAAAGAGGAAAGAAGGAAAGAAAGAAAGAAGGAAAGAAGAAGGAAAGAAGGAAAGAAGAAGGAAAGAAAGAAGGAAAGAAAGAAGGAAGAAGAAAGAAGGAAGAAAGAAGGAAAGAAAGAAAGAAAGAAAAAGGAAAGAAAGAAGGAAAGAAAGAAGGAAGAAAGAAAGAAGGAAAGAAAGAAAGAAGAAAGAAAGAAAGAAGGAAAGAAGAAGGAAAGAAGGAAAGAAAGAAAGAAGGAAAGGAAGAAGGAAAGAAAGAAAGAAAGAAAGAAAGAGGAAGAAAGAAAGAAGAAAGAAAGAAGAAAGAAAGAAAGGAAGAAAGAAGAGAAAGAAAGAAGGAAAGAAAGAAGGAAAGAAGAAAGAAGGAAGAAAGAAGAGAAAGAAAGAAGGAAAGAAAGAAGGAAAGAAAGAAGGAAAGAGAAGAAAGAAGGAAGAAAGAAGAAAGAAGGAAAGAAAGAAGAAAGGAAAGAAGAAGAAAGAGGAAAGAAGAAGAAAGAAAGAAGAAAGAAGGAAAGAAAGAAGGAAAGAGAGAAAGAAGGAAAGACAGAAGGAAGAGAGAAAGAAGGAAAGAAAGAAAGAAAAAGGAAAGAAGGAAAGAAAGAAAGAAAAAAAGGAAAGAAAGAAAGAAGGAAAGAAAGAAAAAAGGAAAGAAAGAAAGAAGAAAGAAAGAAAGAAGGAAAGAAGGAAAGAAAGAAGGAAAGAAAGAAAGAAGGAAAGAAAGAAGGAAAGAAAGAAAGAAAGAAAGAAGGAAAAGAAAAGAAGGAAAGAAAGAAGGAAAGAAAGAAAGAAGGAAAGAAAGAAAGAAGGAAAGAAAGAAAGAAAGAAGGAAAGAAAAGAAGAAATGAAGAAAGAAAGAAGAAGAAAGAAAGAGTAAAGAAAGAAAGAAGGAAAGAAGAAGAAGGAAAGAAAGAAGGAAAGAAGGAAAGAAAGAAGAAAGAAGAGAAAAAAGGAAAGAAGGAAAGAAAGAAGAAATAGAGAAAGAAGGAAAGAAGAAAGAAAAAAGGAAAGAAAGAAGGAAAGAAAGAAGGAAAGAAAGAAGGAAGAAAGAAAGAAGGAAGAAGAAGGAAGAAGGAAAGAAAGAAGGAAAGAAGGAAAAGAAAGAAGGAAAGAAAGAAGGAAAGAAAGAAGGAAAGAAAGAAGGAAAAGGAAAGAAGGAAAGAAAAGAAGGAAAGAAAGAAGGAAAGAAAGAAGGAAGAAAGAAAGAAGGAAAGAAGAAGGAAAGAAAGAAAGAAGGAAAGAAAGAAGGAAGGAAAGAAAGTAACGAAGGAAAGAAAGAAGGAAAGAAGGAAAGAAAGAAGAAGAAAGAAGAAGGAGAAGAAGGAAAGAAAGAAGAAAGAGAAGAAAGGAAAGAAGAAAGAAAAAGAAGAAAGAAGAAAGAAAGAAAGAAAGAAAGAAAAAGGAAGAAAGAAAGAAAAAAGGAAAGAAAAGAAAGAAGAAAGAAGGAAAAGGAAAGAAGGAAGAAAGAAAGGAAAGAAGAAAGGAAAGAAAGAAGGAAAGAAAGAAAGAAGGAAAGAAAGAAGGAGAAAGAAAGAAGGAAAGAAAGAAAGAAGAAAGAAAGAAAGAAAGAAAGAAAGAAGAAAAGAAAAGAAGAAAGAAAGAAGGAAAGAAGGAAAGAAAGAAAGAAAGAAAGAAAGGAAGAAAGAAAGAAAGAAAGAAAGAAAAAGAAAGAAGAAAGAAGAGAAGAAAGAAAGAAGAAGAAGGAAAAAGAAAGAAAAGAGAAAGAAAGAAGGAAAGAAAGAAGAAGAAAGAAGGAAAGAAAGAAAGAAAGAAAAGAAAAGAAGAAAGAAAAAGGAAAGAAGGAAAGAAAGAAAGAAAGAAGGAAAGAAGGAAAGAAAGAAAGAAGAAAAGAAGAAAGAAGGAAAGAAAGAAAGAAGGAAGGAAAGAAAGAAGGAAAGAAAGAAGAAGAAGGAAAGAAGAAAGAAGAAAGAAGAAAAAGAAGGAAAGAAAGAAGAAGAAAGAAAGAAGAAAGAAGGAAAGAAGAGAAAGAAAGAAAGAAGGAAGAAAGAAGAAAGAAAGAAGAAAAGAAGGAAGAAAAAGAAGAAAGGAAAAAGAAAAAGAAAGAAGGAAAGAAAGAAAGAAAGAAAGAAAGAAAGAAGAGAAGAAGAAAGAAGAAGAAAGAAGAAAGAAAGAAAGAAAGAAAGAAAGAAGGAAAGAAAGAAAGAAAGAAAGAAAGAAGAAAGAAAGAAAGAAGGAAAGAAAGAAAGAAAGAAAGAAAGAAGAAAGAAAGAAGAAAGAAAGAAAAGAAAGAAAGAAGGAAAGAAAGAAAGAAAAAGAAAGAAGAAAGAAAGAAAGAAAGAAGAAGAAAGAAAGAAGAAAGAAAGAAAGAAAAAAGAAGAAAGAAAGAAAGAAGAAAAGAAAGAAGAAAGGAAAGAAAGAAAGAAGGAAAGAAAGAAAGAAGGAAAGAAAGAAGGAAAGAAAGAAGGAAAGAAAGAAGGAAAGAAAGAAAGAAAGAAAGAAAGAAAGAAAGAAAGAAAGAAAGAAAGAAAGAAAGAAAGAAAGAAAGAAAGAAAGAAAGAAGAAAGAAAGAAAGAAAGAAAGAAAGCTCTCTTAATAAAGCAAGGGTTGAAGGTTGGGAGATATCCTTTTTTTTTATTATTCCGCAGCGTTCGCGCAGTGAATTCCATTAAAATGCGATACGTACCACGAAGCCTCCACAAATGCTTCCTCGTCTATTCACGCCTTACACGCACATTGCGGCTTCGTCTAAGAAACAAGTCACAAAAAAAGAAGAAGAAGAAAACACGCGACGGAAGATTTCATTCTATGCTAATGCCATTCTCCTTGTGGGGAGCTCGCTCAAGAAAATTCATTCACGAACTAGCGCCGCGAATCCTTCGTGCTGCGCGCAGAAAGAAAAAAGGCCTTATCTTAATTAGCGCGGCAGCTCGTTTTCGCAGCGACTGCATGCGTAGGCAAACCCCTGCAGCAAGCTGTTGGCAAGAGCGCGAACCGGGATAAAAACACATTAAATAAACACGGTGCACGCATGAATGGAAAGAAGAGGAGGGTTTATAACACGAATTAAGCACGACGCTATACAGCATCATATGAACGAGCGAGGCTTCGTGAACGAGACAAATATAAAAAAAACAAGCGAGAATAATCGCACTCTCGCGCCGTTCAATGCATGCAAATCGACGAATCGGCGGCAGCTGATTGCATCGCGGTCTTCGTCGCGTTATTCGCGCTTCGTTGGACGACGCGCATCGAAGACGCCGCGGTGCGGATCGACAAACGAGCGTTCGATCCCGCGGCACGATCGCGCGCGCGAATCCAAAGGGCCGAGGTAATTAAATTAACGAGGCGCGCGCTCTCGCCGATACGGCGATAATACGGAATGAATTAAACGCGTGGTCGCTGTATATACGATAAGCCAGGTAAATGTTTCAATAAAGACGCGCGTCGGAGTTCGAAGGAGGTGAATTTAGGTTACACGGAGCATTGAACACACGACGCCGGTACCACGGCTTTTCAAACGTCGACGTAAGTGCACCTGAATTTTTAATCTAGCCAGTTCACGGCCCATCATCATCAGCCTGTGTACGCCCACTGCAGGGCAAAGGCCTCTCCCATGTTCCGCCAATCAACCCGGTCCTGTGCTTTCTGCTGTCACGTAATACCTGCAAACTTCTTAATCTCATCTACCCACCTAATTTTCTGTCTCCCCCTCACGCGTTTGCCATCTCTTGGAATCCAGTCAGTTACCCTTAATGACCACCGGTTATCCTGCCGACGTGCTACGTGCCCGGCCCATATCCATTTCTTCTTCTTGATTTCAACTATGATGTCCTTAACTCCCGTTTGTTCCCTGACCCACTCTGCTCTCTTCCTGTCTCTTAAGGTTACACCTATCATTTTCCTTTCCATCGCTCGCTGCGTCGTCCTCAATTTAAGTTGAACCCTCTTTGTAAGTCTCCAGGTTTCTGCTCCGTAGGTAAGTACCGGTAAGATGCAGCTGTTATATACCTTCCTCTTGAGGGATAGTGGTAGATTACCATTCATGATTTGATAATGCTTGCCGAATGAGCCCCAACCCATCCTTATTCTTCTAGTTATTTCACTCTCATGGTTCGGCTCCGCGGTTACTACCTCACGGCCCAATTAAGTCTCAAAAGGAATTAAGGTCCGCTGTTTTATGCTATCAGCTCAGTGCTATAGTCGGCGATTCTTGATTAAATTAAATAACCTGGAAATGAAGGATGGGGGAAGGGGAGAGGCGTTTTTAGCGCGTACCTGAGCCTACGCACCGACGTTCCGTCACCCGTAGAAACGGGGGCAATGGCGGTTTAGGCAACGAACCCGAGACCTCGTGCACGGATGCCGACATCCAATGCGTATTTGTTTATAGTACGGTTGATGACACCAGTGTGAATGTGAGCCGAATAACTGCACAGGAAATATGCACATGGGGACAGATGCTCATAGAGTGTATGTATGCTGTGCGCAGCCCGGTTCAAACTGCATATAGCACTGGTCGACTGGTCGAATGAATGTTCACTATATAGATTGATGAAAATAACGCGACACTGGTTCCTTCTAGATGTACCCAAGGAGGTCTCAGCTCCTCTTCCCCCTTTCCCTTCCAATGTACTGTAGGGTAGCAAACAAATAGTTCATGTTAACATCCGTGCCTTTCTCTCAACTGTATCTCCATCTCTATCTCGCTATCCCTTAGTTGTAGCAGACCAAACAACAGTGCAAGCTCGTAATTCTAAGAGTAGTACTTACTTTTAAGATTAAAGCAACAGGAGATGAGTCGAGCGTGGCTCTGTTTGTGACCTATACGGTTGATGTGGTGATTACGCTGACCATTATAATTATGATAATGGTGTGAAAATTTCGTTTAATACACGGTGATGGCACACATGGGCGTGCGCACGGGGGGGGGGGGGGGGTGCCTCCCCTATTCACCTAAGAGAGGAGCGCAAACTGAGCCCCACTCATTGACATAATAGGGATGGGGGAAGCTGCGAGGTGGGGGGGGGGGGGGGGCGCAATGTCAGCGCCATACATTGACATAATTGGGAGGGGGGAGCGCTGCGACCCCCCCCCCCCCCCGCTCCTGAAAGGGAACCCTGCGCACGCCTATGATGGTACATGATTCAAATCTCGTCCTTTTCATATATTCGGTACAACTTAACCCTTAAATTACTTTGTCTTTGTATGAATGAGGCGCGTGGCGCCACCTCGCGGCCGAAGTTCTCGACTCTCGCGACTCTGCATAACTGAACGTCAGTGCGGAATGAAAATTAATAACTCCCGCCCGGCGAAAGGTCGCAACTTAATTGCGTTCGTCCTTATTACGTGCGACGCCCTTCTCAGTCTATTGCGGCACATCGCCGCCCTTGGAGATTATACAGTCAGTGAGCCCGTGAGACGCCTTTTTTAACATACCGCACAACGGCGCCTATAAGCCGCGCCTTTATGAGGCGTACCTAACCGTGTGCTGATCGAAGTGACTTGTGGTTGAATCTCCGGTGCGCTGTATCGAATTCGCTTCGGCTTTTTTCTCTACGTTGGCCAGAAATGAGCTCGTCACAAAGACCGAGGCTTAAACTATACGCCGACGATAACTGCTCGTAGTATAAGAGTCGGTACGAAATAATAGTTTTCTCTCTCCTCTCACAGCGACAGCAAAACACTGCTTTTCTCTATATTCACACATTCGCTGCTGTTTATTAACGTTTATAACGATCAGTAGTAATATTCTTACTTGTCTTAACTTTGTCTGAACTAAACGACCAATCACCATTAATGGTGCTGATGAAAAGACGAACGACACCATGCATGCAGTATTAGTCAGTCAACGCGGAGCCGTGTCTCAGAAGAGCCTAAAAACGTATTGCTTGACCACGTGACGCCGGTACCCGTCCAGACTGCAGCGTTGCCTTGTGTACGATAACTGACGGTAGCTTAGGCTAAAGACAAGGACAAAAGAAAGACGCATTCGACACCAGACAGCGCTGTCCTTCTTTTGTCCTTGTCCTTAGCCTGCGCTACCATCAATTATCATGCTATACCAGGAAGCCCAAATTTCCACCCCCATTGGTTACCTTGTACGTTGACAAGGGCCTCTCCAATTCGTTCAAACAAAAAAAAAACTATTGGTTTCCTAAACATAAGCGTTGATTCTTGATTCCGTTTAGCAGCGCCTTGCTTCGTGCAATCTCAAAAGTGTTATGCTTCCAAGGCTGGACACCAGGGCTAGATTTTTTTTATACGAATATTTATCTAGGAAACCTCAGTGATTTCCCGTTGCAGCTTTGCACTAAACGCGAGCAGGACGCAATTTTTCATGAAACTTGCTCAACATGGCGGACTTCCGTAGGACTGACTCTGCTCTGGTGATTGCAAGGAAGGAAAGACTGTCGCCGCACGAAGAGGAATCAGGTTGCAATAAAAACGCTCGTTGTCTGCAAGAGCAGGGACATCTGGAATAGCCGAGCCATTGCCCCAACGCGTGGAAAGCAGTCTATAGGCCTAGAATGCAAGCAGGCGTCGACCAAACTTGATCTGATTTACCATAGTTGCAGGCCAGAACTGCAACATGGAAGGACTACGGTTAGCATTAAATGAAAATAAAGTAAAACAAAAAAAGAGCTAGAGATCGGGCTGGAAAAAAAAACAAGACGCACAAAATTGGCCGCTAAAGTGGCAATATCGTTGACACCAATTAATGCATAAGTGAAGGCGACCTTCAAGGAAGAGGACACAGGTCGATCGAGGCACGTGCTGCAACCCAACGGCGCATGCGCCGCCAATCACCGACGCCAGAAGCAGACAGCCATGTGAGAAAAACGTGACTCACGATGGAGCGCGCCGGCCGTGCGCGCGAAATCCGTACACTCTCGCCTACCCGACGCCGCGCATGCGCCTTCCGAATGAATGGGGTGTTTGTTGATTCTCCGCGATTTATTGGTCGTACGGTTTACGCTTGCCTCCACGAGGGAACACCGAGAGAGAAAGAAAGAATGGCGCGTACAAATATACAGATGACACCGTATATGCTTTGCGAAATCAGGGTCAAGGTCTCGGTGTATAGTAACACGTACAAGCGTATCGAACCTATTTCTAGGCTTTCGGAATGTGCTCGGCCCCGAAGTTGTTCTCTATACTCGCGAGTGAAACGGTTCTTCCAAGGCCCTGGCAGATGCCAGGGGAGAGACGGTAAATATACGATCTTTCATCGTGACCGGCACGGCGCGGATGCTTGACCGAGAAGCTCGGTTTCATGATGCAACTGACCGCCGCTTCGCCGCGGAATCCCCCCCTCGAGCGATCGTTGACCCCTTCTAAGAGTCTGGCGCATACCTTATCGTATTAAGGCGAAAGCCTTAGAAGTCTTCACAAACGCGAAAATTGACCGTCGGCGGCGTCGGCGTCAACAAGAGTGACTAAAGAATCATCACGCGATGACGTCACGATATGACGTCACAGATGACCAGAATATGTGACGTCATCGTGACGTCGCCGCGACGCCCCATGACGTGACGTAGAATGGAAAGTTGGGCTAGTTGGCTGTGTTCCTTTACGTCTCCGTCTTTAGCGCTGCATCAATCATGACGTGACGTCACATGATGACGCCATCACATCAAATCGCTTGGTCAAACGTGGTTTGACCACGGAGCCAGAGCAAAAAAAAGACGGACGTGCAGAAAGCTTGCAATGCCTCCGATCCTGGAGGCCTTAAGAAAACAACGTTACAGGCGCAGAAATATCTCGGAGGCGAGGGAAGGGGAGGGGGTTAGTATACTGGCTGAGAAGAAAAAGGAGAAGATGGCTTTCGGTTTTCCAGTCGTCTTAGGTGAGTGCATGAGAGAACCTGTGAGTATTTTATCATTCGTTTCATTACGTTTACTTCGTGACTGGTGTCTCGTCATCCGTTTCACAAGAAACCGAAGAAACCTGAGGGTTATCCTCCTAATGTTATTCTCTTGTGGAATATTGGGTAAAATTTCTTCGAAAAGCATTTGGCACTGCACTGTCCTCATTACTGCTGTAACATTTTTTTTTTGCCATTGTATTTCTGGCGTTCTTTTTTATTGCTGTATTTTTTTGCCTGAATTGAGATTGAATCCTTTACTGCTTTGTAGCCCCGAGCCGTCACGGTGGTTCTGTTGTTGTGGTGCTCGACTACCGACCCGAAGATCGCGGGATAGAATCCCTGCCGCGGCGGCCGCAATTTGATGGAGGCGAAATGCTCGAGGTCCGTGTACCTAGATTTAGGTGCACGTTAAAGAACACCGTACGGTGAAAATTTCCGGAGCCCTCCACTACGGCGTCCCTCATAATCATATCGTGATTTCGGGACGTAAAACCGTAACAATTATTATATTATTCTTTGTAACCCCCCCCCCCCTGTGTAATACCCTTCGGGTGTCTTATAGAAATAAAATAAATTTGCTGATGAGTGTGACCAGGATGTGACCCTTTACAAGGCGCACGCAGTAAAAGAAGTTCACAACACTTCCCCCTCCCCCCCACCACCACCACCAACAACGTTTTTTTTTTTTTTTTTTTTCACGTAGCCCTGCGATTAGCACTTTAAATACTCGCTAAAATATGAAGGCAGACGTGTCATCAGCATCCATCTTCACTATAAGCAGCGCGTCCTATCATCACTGCATGCATAGCATGCATAACCTTGAAACTTGCACGGCGCGCAAAGCTGCAGGACAGGTTCCATTTAGATCAGTTGGGAAGCTTTCAGTATCAATTACCGACCATTCGCACCTCCCCAAGGAGGTCTAAGACCCTTTTTTGCATTTCTGAACACTTTAAACGATAAGGAAGATACCGCACCGGAATTCACTTTGTCATCGTTATCTCACGCCCTATTTAACATGATCAAAGTGTAACCGCGGCTAGGGGGTGCTAGCTCAGGTCGACCTGGCGGCTATACCTCAAATATTTTATTTATCTCCCCCCTTCTTTCCCTCTCTCTCTCTCTCTCTCTCCAAAGCGGCCCTACCTTGCAAGTGACACCGAATGCACTGAAAGACGTTTTCTAGATAGCGGCATTCAGCCGCAAACGTCGGCACCCGTAAACACCATTTAGGGCGCCTCGTGCGCTATACAAAGCGAACGACCGCGAAGTTCCAGCTCAGACCGCGTGCGGTCAATGTCGCGCCAGTCACAGCTGCGAAATTTATTGTTTTGAATCAACGCGGCTGCTGGGCGCGCAACGAAGGTCAACCCTGCCCTTCCACCACGCGATCAACTCCCACACTGCAATGTACATTAGCGATTTCGATATAATGACTGAAGAACTAATCAATTAAGCTTGGTAATTCGAGATGAATAGTTTGACGTATTTGGACCGATAGCCAAAAGGCGAGTCACCAATACAGGGCGAACTGCACTGCGCGGGAGCGAGGGGGGTGGGGGAGGAGGGGGCGGTGAATGACATGAAGAGATATTAGATATTTCTGCAACCTGAATATGGCTTTCAGTGTTCGAAAGCGAAATGGGTGCAAAATGAACGAATAAATAATAAATAAATAAATAAATAAATAAATAATAAATAAATAATAAATAAATAAATAAATAAATAAATAAATAAATAAATAAATAAATAAATGCATTTACAAAATAAAGCCCGTGCCGTACCAGCATCTCGTGACTCAAATCTCGACCATTTGCGTGTCCTGTTGTCTTTCTGTTGCATTGCCGTTATCGTAAAATACGAGCATGGAGGCTGATGTTGGTGTTTTATTTTATTGTTGTTGTCCCCTCAAGTTAAACGCCTATAGCTTCCGCCTTGCACGCATTGCGTGCTTCGTGCAATATAAGTAGAACCGTGCGCTTCTCTCAGAGACAATCACGCGCAGTGCGATTCAACCTCTTCGTTGGGCAAAGCGTCGGTATACACATCTCCCACTTCGCGTACAAAGCCGCGATCCGGAAGTGCACCACAAATGTGTTGCTCCAAGTCGCGGTCGCTTTAGAAAGGCTTCCTTCCGCCTCTCGAAGAACCGCCAATAACTCGTCTTTAAGGCGCTCCAGCTTTGTCGCCAAAGGCAAGAAAAAACGCCGCGTGTCACGCCAGTATCAAAGCTTTCCCCTTGTTCCGCCGATCTAATTTGACTTATTTTTTTTTTTTTTTGAAGTTCGTACTTTTCTACCGAGTCGATTTCTCTTCTCTTGTTAAGCACGCGTCTAAGGTCGAAACCATGAATGCTTTCAAGGGGATTCCCGGCCTCTTCGTATCCCCGCTGGAAAATGCGCGCAATCGCAAACCTGATATGGCGATCGAGTCGGACGCCGCGTTTCACAGAGGGATAACGGCTTAATGGAGAGCCCGGAGACGTCGCTAATACGTCTCGATAACACGCCCGGCTTTATACGACAAGGTGTCTATGGCTCCTTGCAGTGAGAAAGGAGACGGTGGGAGTGTGCACGCATACCGAGCATGCGATCGCGAACGACGTGACCTGCGAACACTCGGGGGCCAAGAACCGCGCACACGAGCTGCACGCACGCAAGCACGCACGTCACTTGTATAGAAAGGGATAGCCGAGTGAAAGAAAGAAAGAAAGAAAGAAAGAAAGAAAGAAAGAAAGAAAGAAAGAAAGAAAGAAAGAAAGAAAGAAAGAAAGAAAGAAAGAAAGAAAGAAAGAAAGAAAGAAAGAAAGAAAGAAAGAAAGAAAGAAAAGCTCACAGGGTCCCTTATGTATTCGCCTATAAGACGAATACATATTCGTCTTATATATAAGGCGAATATAAGACGAATACATATTCGTCTTATATTCGCACCTTCTCATATACATATGAGAAGATGCGAAAGCCACCTTCTCAGTCAATGTATCCTGGCGACCTAAGGAACAGGTACAACTGGTGGGTCATAATGCGGCTTCAGTCGATCGACGTCAACAGTCTCGCGGCCGCGACGACGGCGGTCCGTAGATGATTGAACAGGCTCAATCATATAGTTAACTGGCGATGCTTGACGTAGGACGCGGTAGGGGCCTTCGTACTTAGGCAGTATCTTTGTGGAAAGGCCAGGAGCGGAGGAGGGAACGCGAAGCCGCACCAACGTTCCAGGCGAATACGACTGAGGAGGCAGGTTTTCGTCGTGACGGTATAGACCCTTCCCCCTCCGAAAGTTTCTTGCACCTAACGTGGTTTTACATAGCCTCCGTGATCGGTCCACCTTTCAATAAGCGACGATGTCCAGTGATGACGTCATTACATGAGACGTCATCACAGGACATCGCTATGATATTTAAGTCGCTATGACGTTACATGACGTCACGTCATGTAACGTGATAGCGAATTCATGGCTACGTCACAAATTCTGGCAATCCGCGCCATCGTGAAAACGTCCTCTGGTGACGTCATCACGTGATGACGTTTTGCATCACTCGTGTTCACACCGACGACGGTTAATTTTCACGTTCGGTGAATCATCTAAGCTTTTCGTCTTTAAAAAAATGATACGGGACAAGCCGCAGCTTTTCAATGACGAAACTCATATCACAGAACATACACGCCGGCTGGAACGCTCGTGAAGGCAACGCAAAAGACATACGTACACCGGCACACAAAAAGCACGTGCCTGCATGCAAACATCTATAGTTACAGACACACGAGCTCACGGACGCACAAACACACACGCAGGCCCACAGACACATCCACACAATCCTAACAAACACGCTACGTATATCCGAATGGAGGCTCACATACGTACTACACTGCAGGACGCTGGAAAAGACAGAGCAAGGCAATCGCAGAGGCGGCGCACTGTGCTGGCTATGACAGATTGGGAATCAAAGGCAGCGTCCGTGAGGCGCACACACCGGACGTTAGTGCGCGAAGTTTCGAGAAACAAAAGCACGCTAGATAAATATCTAGAAGAGCTCATCGACATAGAAACGAAAAACACCGGCAGCGCCATGCGCGCGCGTGTCTGATGGATCGAGCGCGCAACTTGAAAGAAGGCTGCAAGGTTGGATCCTGCAGGTAGTCGAGCCTGCAATTGCTATGCGAGTGCGGACTGCCTCAGGGCGGTGATGGCGCACAGAGCGTCTGCGTGTCATCCCCCCCCCCCCCCCCCTCTACCGAAGCAGTGACCTTCAGGTCTCGAAGATCCGTATAATTTGCCAGGAAAGCGGCACCCGAGAGACGACGCTAAAGGGACGTCCGGAATGTCAGTTCTAAGGCATGCAAACGAACTTACCCGTCATCCTTCGCGAAGAGCTTGACGTATTCGTCTTTTCTGGAGGCCTGTATTTACGGGGGACTTCATCCGCCGCAGTACTACCCTATAGCTGCCCGCAGTCGATAGTTGGGATGGGCGTACGATCCGTTTCCGGTCGGCTTCGGGTCATCCCGATGCACGCGACGCTATACGGCCTTAAATCGCGTCAGTATACGTTGTCTATGCGTCTCAAGAAACAAGATATGGTCGTTTAAGCAGTGTTATAGCGTTTACAGCTGACGTGTCTTTCTTTGCGTCACACATCTGCCTTCTCCTCCATCACAAAGCAATGAAACTGCATTCACCATAACACAAAAATGTCAGAGTTTCGCCGCAAGGGTGAAGTCATGGATGAATACGACAGCAACAAATTGGAATGTCTTACGAAGTAAGGCTGCAGCAGTTCGCTCCTTTAGCATCCAACCTGGCCTAACTCAGCAAAACGCTGGCGCAAGGAAACACCGGCCGCTGCAGCGAGCGAAGCAACCTTCGAGCTCTCTAGAACTTCACCGCAAACCGAGCCGTAGGACCAGCACGTACAAAGATTGAAGTCGTCTGCTGATCACTGTAAGGATAACGCGCGCGCGACCGCGCCCGGCCGAACAAAGTGCGATGTTCCTGCCGGGCCCATGCCACCGCGATTCCGATGCATTGTCAAATTTTGAAATGAAAGTTATCGAGCCAATCACAAAGCCCGTAAGCCAATTCTGGGCCAATAACAGCTGAGAAATCGCGAATTCGACAGCAAGGCGGATTCGACAATTCCAAAATAGGGGAATCGGTGTTAAAATCCAGGGGGGCTAATGACCAACTTCGTAAACCTTTATGACTGACACTTCGTTGGCTTTCCCTATCTCGTTTATGATTGACAGCTTCGCCACAAGCAAGCCTGCTATACTACACCCGTAGTCCCGTGCAGTGATATCGATGTTTTCATTTCCGGTTTGTCGTCTGCTACGCCGACTTGCCAGCGTCCCTTGCATGAACGCCGTCTGTTCTGGCCCGCGCTGACGACAGGCGTCGTGTCGTCTGCTGTCGCGGCTGCATACGTGTATGCACCCAGTGCGTTAACCCTCGCGAGTCGGCGGCCATCTTTGTTTCTTTCTCGACAACAACGGTGCTTTTGGGGAGCGCCTTGCTTCTGCACTAACGACTTCCATCTTCTCGTCGGCTCTTTCCTTCAAACCCTCGCCGCAAGGCTCCAGGAAGGGCAGCACCGTCGCGATTAAAGCGAGCGAAGACGGCATTAAAGAAAGAAAAAAAGGTACGTCCACCATGTTTCTTTCATACGTCCGCGGAGCGTGCGGGTTGTCCTCTGTCCTCCATGAACTGCCGCTCTCTCCTCTGACCCCCAACGAGCCGCACTAACAACCGTCGAACCAGAAGGGCGCGTAATGCGATGACGTCAGTGTCCTTGACGAGGCGAGCTCCAAATGACACTGAGTATAGCGTAGAAAAAAAAACGGAAGAGAAGCTTACAAGGAACACCCCTCCTGCGGCGGTTAGATACAGCCTTCTCCTTGTTCGACCGACGACAGCACCACGTATAGGAAATGAAGAGAAGACGGGCCGCATAAAAATTAAAAACGCGACATGATACAGAAAAAAAAGCGTGGCAGTTGGCGCGCTATCGACGTGCTGATGGGGCGACACCCGATGTTATTAATGGCTTTCCGAGCACTTCCTTGTTTATTGTGATAAGCGGCGATGCGACGCGACGCGATGAGCCAGAGTTGAGAGAAAAAAGGCGGCCACTTGTGGAGTTAATTTTATTTTGTTAATTAAAAAAAAAGACCGGGGGGGGGGGGGGGGGGGGGGGAGTCTCCGTTTGCTCCTCGACGAAGGCGCGAACGAGTGTCAAGCAAGAAGCTGTGCGTCCCAGAGGCAGGCGACGATCGTGCGACTGGGGGGCGTAAGGGAACACGACTTTGGCCGAGGTCCTTGTTGCGCGACGTGTCATCCCACGGCTTCCGCATTCTGACACCACCGTTTGCGAGCTGTTGCTATAGCAAAGATAGGTTAGGCGAGACGGTAGTGACTCCGTTAACCTAAGCTACCGTGTATAGATTGAGGCGCAGGTAGACGCGTATACCTGTACAATCTCTGCAGTCGAAAGCATGAAAAGACATTCTGTGAGTAAAGCGTACGCCTACACTCCTAGTCATGTCCTGCGTAAAGTGCTATAGCATTGTATCACTTTGCGCAGGACATGATCCTTGCTATATCTATAGCCAGGAAATTAGACGACAAAGATCTCGTGTCCTGGTTATGTCTAGCACCTGGCTATACCTATATAGATATAGCCAGATATAGCCCACACGCGATTCCATGAGTCCGTCAGTTCCTTCTTACACCCGTCAATCCGTCCATCCGCATACCTCTGCCACTTCGCTTGTGCGTCTGTGTGTCCAACCGCCCGTTGGTCTATTCATCCATCCATTCGTCTCTACGTCTCTTTTCAACCTGTGTTCCCAGGTTCAATTCACCTGGCCATTCATCGATTAACATGTCCGTTCATTTATTCGCGTTCGTCTGTCGATGTCCACGTCTTATCAGCCACTCATTCATACGTTTGTCGGTCCATTCGCTTGCTCGCCTGTCCACTCGTCTCTTCGCTCGTTCAATCATCCGTCTATTGGCCTGTTAGCTGTACTATTAGTCGATTATTCAGCAGTAACGTTGCCTGCAGGGCGAGTTGGCTCATCGTAATCAAAAAAGAAAACCAGCGATTAGAAAACTAAGACAGTGAAGAAGAACAAGCAGACAGTATAGCTGTATTTTGTTTATGCGTCTGTCGGCCTATTCGCCGATAAGCCCTTTTGATCATATCAAGTTATGCTTTCACCTATTCCGGCTGACTTGTTTGTCTAACCACTCGTCGGCCTCCTCTTGTCCTCTACGTAACGGGAGTGCTTTTTTTTTTCATTGCTGCTTTTCTTGTACGGCTCCGAAGCCTCCGAAGCCTACATTTAGGCACCAACTGATCTGTTTCGTGGCGGTACGCTCCAATAAGGTAATAAGAGTCCTGCGCCCATTAGTGTTTCTGTTTCTGTTTAGAAATGCGTGTTTCTGTTTGGACTTGACGTCATCAGATGTCGCCAGCAGCTTCGTCGCTGCTCTAAGGTTCTCGGTTATCTCGTTAGACCAAAAACAGAAGGGTGTTTACGGACCACATAAAATCTCCCGTTAACCCCTTAACTGCTTTGGACGAGCCGAGCTCGTCCTGCCCAAACTGTCCCCAAACTGCTTTGGACGAGCAGAGCTCGTCCTAGCGGGATAGGTACTCCCCTCTAGCGTTCAGGGCAAGAGGCGCTCTTCTACAGCTTAGATTGCGTGTAATCCACCAGATGGCAGCATTTACTTGGTAATTTATTTTCCTCCTGCGGAAAGAGCGCGGTTTTTGTATGAAAAGATGGCTTGCGGTGGCGGGCACCTATGCATAACTGGCTCGTCAACACGAAAAGAGGCTTTTCGTTTTCGTCATCTTGTTCGAGTGATGATCATTCGGATACAGATGTTTATCTTGTGTCCGGAAGTGAAGACAGCAAAGGCGGTGAATTGAGCATCTCCTCCGGTGATGATGAAAACAGCTCGGAAGCGAACATCGCGAGCGCTCGCCAGTGGATCCTGCTTGATGCGGACAATCCTCCTGTGAAGCCTCCTCGCTTCGCTTTCCATTCTTGGTCATTCCAGGCAAGACTTTCAACTTGTCATTGCCAGATGACCTTATGGAATATATTCAGCAGTTTCTTCAAAAGCGCTTCATTTGTTCTCGGAAGCGAGGAGAAAACGGGAAAAAATTGAGAAAGGAAACTCGCTTTTGGTGCAGGAGCTGCAACAGGCCCCCTTGCGTTATTCCGTGTTTTGATTTGACTAAGTATGTGGTACAAATATTTTTTTAACATCGACCAGCTATTTTTTGGTACAATCAGATTCGAAATCAGCAATAAAAAAAATAGGCACTTTTGGTTGGGAAATTTTCAAAAAAATAAAGCACTTAAGGGGTTAAGGCGAAGACCTATGGCACGAAGTTGGTAGATAGATAACTTTAGTTTGTCGTAGACTTTTTCCCGTTTACGTTTTTACGGGTTACCGGAGAAGCATACGTGACAGACAGACAGACAGACAGACAAACAGACAGACAGACAGACAGACAGACAGACAGACAGACAGACAGACAGACAGACAGACAGACAGACAGACAGACAGACAGACAGACAAGACAAGACAAGACAAGACAAGACAAGACACAAGAGAGAGAGAAAGCTCTTTAATGAAGAACAGAGATTTTACCAGCGCATATAAAGGCACCCACACGCTAATCTGTATAAGAGAAGGGGATAGAGGACAGAGAGGCCCTAGGGGCAGGAGGGCAGGAGAGACACACAGAGCTAACACTACTACAATAATTCACACGCTTTAGTTAACTACCGGTTTAAAGCATAGCTAGTTATATCATCATTAACCCGCACTACTCTGATTACTTTCTTTCGACGAGAATGCTGACACGACTGAAAAGTTTTGCAAAGATATTGTACAGAACGCCACGAGGTGTCACTACCAGCGCTGCCACCGTCGTCCGCGGTTCCGGTGACCCGCAAGAACGTAAACGGTAAACAGTCTACGGGCAAACTAAAATCTCCGTTGTGACTGAGAGGGCGGTATAAGACGTGTATTAGTCAGAACGCAAGACAAGATTTGCGAATCCGAGCGCGCATATAACATGTATCTGGCGCTCATCGTGCCGCTGACAGCAGTCACGTGCGCCGGGCCAAGGTTCCGAACACTATATCCACGTCGTGGTGCTACGAAGCCACGACGCACGAGGGGGTTTCCCAACGCCGCCGCCGCGTCTCCTCCAATACAACCGTTTCTTCTGTTTGGGTCGCTCGAGCGGACTGATAAAAAGAACCCGTTCGATTCATACAGGCAGCCCATAAGAAGAAGAACAAGAGGCGCCGCTCACACGTCTCGTGTTATATGTATAAGGAATCAGCGGGACGTCGATGGATGCCGGGTTGCACGACGAGGTTTCGCCACAGGATTGAGCTAATACACAGTGTTCGCTTGAGAAAACTGAACGGAGGCGACAAGGCGACCGAAGAAGGGTTGATACAGGGCGATCGCCGCTAGCTTACTTAGCATAACCGCCAGCTCGTATTTGAAGACTCTGAAGCGAGACAACGCCAACAACACACCGCTGACCGGATACTATTCGGGAGAAGGAAGAGGCGGGTTGGAGAGAAGGGATTGCAAAGGGAAAGTTTGAACGTGCAGAAGAAGGTTAAAGGCAACGGAGTATATACGAAGCAATGCGAGCGCGCAAGATACAAGGCATGGACTTTGACGAAAGCGCCACGCATGAAGAAGCGGGCAGTCGGCGAACGGATCGAGCCCATTTAGTATATACGCTCTGGTCGAGGTTGGTTACACTTGGACCGCCTTTGTTGGTGCAACACAGCCGGCCCTGCGCGGAGATGGCGCCAACGAACCGCCGCGGAATGGGGTTACGTAATCGTAACACACTTAACATTGAAGGAAGCTTGCGCGTTTCTTACCTCAACACCATCAATAGTTCACACAGATTTCACTTTCTACGACGCAGACAAGTACACATTACCAATCTGATATCTAAAGGCGAAGTCCTGCGGGATTGATAATTACGTTCTCATTACCTCTGATTGTACGCAGAGCACACGCTAACAAAAGAAATAAATGACTTGGTTTAAACGCTATTTGCACACTAAGAGAATGAATAGGGGGCTCCCCGCCAGGGGGCGCCGACGAAGGAGAGGTGCGCCCCCTGGCGCACTTTGGCGACCGAAACGGAATGCACGTCGCGTATATCTTATAATGGCGCTGCGGGCGCTCGTAATATTAAAACAACGAGAATCTGGACTACACACATACACGTCCGCGATCACGAAACGCCATGACCACCGGCCGCGAAGAAAATGCGGCTTCGGTGGTGGTCGGCAGGCAGCGCCTCTGGTGGCACGAGCGGAAAAGAAAGCGGGAATTCAGTTATTGCTAGTTCGCCCCGCCCCACACCCGTGGCGTTCTCCTCCAGGCTATTGTAACTGCGCGGTGTGGGCGTGACGCAGACCACTACATGCACCGCAGCCACGCACTCAAACTATACACAACAGGACACACACATACACCGGACACACTACTCCTGCACTTGTTACGTAACTCGAAGATGGATCGTGGAGAGGAGACCGACGGCCCGCGTACGTGCATGCACAAATGCATAGGTGCGGCGTCTCTATCACGTATACGCTTGAACGATTGGCCAAGCCGATAAGAATGCTCGAGAAAGCGATTTCCTTTCTGTGTGCACTATATTAGCTGTGGCCCTTTCACACGGAGAAACAAAGGAAAGAACAAAAAACAAGGAATGCGTGACTCGCTTCGGTAATAGCGATCTATGCGTTCACTCTGGACGCAAGAGTGACCAATGGCGGTGAAGCGAGAACAGTTCGGTTTTAATTGAAAAACCGACTGATAACCGCAACGTTCATAGCTCGGATCAGTCGGCTCGTTTGGGTTTCGCTTTATGAAAAGCAAAAAGCATATGCCTCGAATAACACAGAGCTGAGCTAGTGTTTGCAGGCCCTGTCTTTTTGGGAAGCATATGCCCCTATGGGGCAATCCTAATCGTTAAGTGATTCTTGTAATAACGATGCGAAGTGATTAAGGACCAATCATCGTATGCGCGTACGCATGTGTAACAGCAGCTACGAATCGGTGATTGGCCTATCGCTTACAACACGCGACTGTGTAAATTACTCGCGTTTCGATTGGTCGACTGGGGATAGCCGAAACTCGTGAGGGAGTCGCTATAAGCCGACGCCTTTCCTGTGAACACTAAACGGTACGCGTGATGCGTTTCCACTAAACAGTGCGCGTGATAGGACACCCAGACTACGATCTGATTGAGGTACTTGTGAATGAAAGACCGTTCTTTTTCTCAACTACAGGCTTTGCCTTTCATCTCTCTTTCGTAAGCCCACAAATGTTTTAAATGAACCCTCGTTTTTTTTTTTTTTTTTTTTTCGCCGTGCAAGGTGGCCGACAGTGCGTCCGCTTAAAGAACTTTTCTTTCGTTCCTCGTTATTTACATCTAGCCAGGTGGAAGACGTTGCTGAAATATGTGCTGTCCTGGAAATTCGCTCTTCATCCAATGAATCATTCATTCCGCTACTATTCCAGTCATTGCTCCTTTCAATCATTCGATCAACTATTAATCGTTTTGTTCGTTCATTCCTTAATTTATTATTTGCGAGAAAAGCTGTGAATTCGTTCGTTGATTCGTAAGAACGTGCACCGACAGACACAATCGGCAATGAAACGTGGATTCCTAACACTGCCGGACCGACGCTTCGACAGGTGGGCCTATCTTTTGTCAAATAGCGCCTCGCCCCGTAATCCTTAGCGGGTATGTTTTAGACGCATCATTTGACAGAGATAGATCCATCTTTCTAAAGGTCGGTCGGGCAGTGTAGGCAAATTACGTCTTTTAATTGAACTTTCATGGCAAATTCGTTCACTTAGTGTGATCAGTGAATGAACGGCAGCGCACCCACCGACAGACAAAAGAAGAGAGGGACCGCAAGTCCACAGGGCTGACTCACAACAGAATTTTTTATTCGGGAAACAGTATAACACAAGCCAAAAACACCCACACGTTTCCCTCACGCGCAGAGTGAGTTAGCGCTGTGTATTTGTGGTCCTTATTTTCTTTGTCTGTGCGTCGGTGCGCGCTGCCGTTCACTCATGAAGTCCAACCAAATAGCCCAAGTTTCAGCCTAGCCACACTTAGTGTGAGCCACCAACCGGCCGCGGTGGTGAAGTGGTTATGGTGCTCGACTGCAAACCCGAAGGTCTCGGGATCGAATCCCGGCCGCAGTGGCCGCATTTCGATGGAGGCGAAATGCTAGAGGCCCGTGTGCTTCGATTTAGGTGCATGTTAAAGAACCACAAGTGGTCGAAATTTCCGGAGCCCTCCACTACGACGCCCCCCTCATAATCGTATCGTGGTTTGGAGACGTAAAACCCCACCAATAATTAATTACTCTCACCCACCCAAAATAAAGAGTCGTGAGCCCGTCTCTCTATGGGCCTTCGTCAAAGCCGATCGCGCTGTACGCTATGCGAGGACACGCGCGCGGAAGCAATCTTCCGTACCTGAAGGCACGTGCCTCGAGGCATCGCCGTGCAGCGGCAGTAGGAATAGGGCGTCCCTGGGCTGCGTTCTTTTAGGAGTCACCAAGAGCAAGCCTGGACGAGGGGCGCCCCCACAGCGCAACCATCGAAACCGTCGGTGGCCGCGGACACACCTGCTTACGCTACCTACACGAGCCGTATAACACACAGGTATACACGAGGCGCCACCTCATTCAGAGCACGCGCGCTCAACGCGGCGAGGAAAATTCGCGGTCACGCGCGCGCTCACGCTTCTAGAAATGATTCCGTGCGCCATTGTGAAGCAACTCTTTCTCCCTTTCTCTCTTTCTTTCTCTCTCGCTCTCTCTTTCACTACAGATGCAGGAGGTGCGGCGGTCGCCCCATGAATGGGCCCCGCGCGACTCCTTCGAGCGATTTCCAAGTCTTTCGACACGCTACACACTCCTAGATGCTCCAGTTTTTCCGTGAGCTCCTTGGGAGGCTAAACTCGCTACGTGTGTTGTACAACGAGGCGTACAAGCGACAACCGGCAGTTATGACGACATGCACTCCCGTTTCCAGCTCTGCGCTGTCTAAAGGAAGCTTACCCAAAAGAATTATCACACTACGAGTTGGTCAAGCCATTATCGAAGCTTGCTATCCGAGAGACTACAATTGTCCCGTAGGAACCTCAGCACATGTTATTTTTTTTTTAGTACATCAATTTATTCCAGCAACTCGCATTCAGCCCATGCTGAATTTTCTCCGCCATGCCGCTTCTGTGGTGAAACCTGGTGCCTCCGACATATGGTAGAAGAATGCCAAAAATCGTCACTAAAACACCCTCAACACATACCACACCCACGACCTTTGGTAGAGAGCCTTGGCCAGCTCCAACCTCGACGATCAGGTAAGGCTGGTCGCCAGGGCCCAGGGCGGTGCCCGAGCTCAAGGCATCCTGGGCCAAGGACGCCGCACCTAAGCTATCTTCTCAAATAAAAATGTTTATCATCTCTCTCGCTCGCTCTCTCCTTCTTTCTTTGCCTGTTTCCCTTCCCCAGTGCACTACGGTAGCAATACAGAAGTTTATCTTCCGGCTAATTCATCTGCCGTTCCCATCTCAACTGCATCGCTGTCTTCCTACCCCACCTCGTATCGTACGCCGATCGTCCTTGTGCGATCCTTTCGATAACACGTAGTCCGTACAATCCCGAGGATCTGGGCAGGTTAAATGGTTGAACCCTTCTTTTGTCGTTTGTGTTCACCGTTGGGCGACGGGCACATCCGTGGCTTTTGCGACAACGCAACGTATTTATTGTGACTGGACATATGAACTCTCGTGCGAATCGACGCAGAGCAACAGACGCAAGAAACACGCGGAAACTATGTTCCCATGTTTGTAGGTTCACGTTACTGTTTGAACGTTCATGTTACTCACGTAACACACGTCGACAAGGCAACCGAATACAATCGACAGGAACAGGCACACACAACGCAGCTTTTAGTGACCCTTCCTGCCGCAGGAAGATATTATACATGAAAGATTTTAAGGCGAGTAACCAGGTGGACTTTCCAAGTGGCACGTTTAAACATATATAAGCGCATGACACGTGGATGAGTCAAGGCGCAAAGAATTAAGTATGTCCATCACATTGGACCAGTTCCCAGACATGCAGGGTAATGGTCAAAATATTTTCATTGATATTAATACTACTGCTGGCAGTAAACACCGATTGATTGATTGATTGATTGATTGATTGATTGATTGATTGATTGATTGATTGATTGATTGATTGATTGATTGATTGATTGATTGATTGATTGATTGATTGATTGATTGATTGATTGATTGATTGATTGAGTGAGTGAGTGAGTGAGTGAGTGAGTGAGTGAGTGAGTGAGTGAGTGAGTGAGTGAGTGAGTGAGTGAGTGAGTGAGTGAGTGAGTGAGTGAGTGAGTGAGTGAGTGAGTGAGTGACAACGCGAACGGTGCAAGACGTTCGTGAAATAATGGGCAACAGGTGTTCTCACGTTCAACTTCTCCGAGGTACAGCAATACGACGTTCAGAATAACAAAGAGAGCACGGCGAATGACCTGACAAGAAGAGAGGGACCCGACAGAGCGTTTCTGAAGGTACGCATTCATTTTCTGTTTTCCCAGCGTGCTCGGCCAACATGCAAGATGAAGGAATGGCGAGGGGGGCGCGGTTTGGGACGAGGAGGAGGGCTGATGCGACGCACAGGCAAAGACGCCAACGGTTACGAGAGGAGGAAGGTTGAGGTGAAAGGGAGACATTAAACCGCGCCCCAAACATGTGTACAATCTGTGTTCTTCTCCGCGTGTTTACTTCATCTGCATGGGGCGACCCCCGCGATTCCCAGAGGAGGCAGCAGCAACTTAACGACATGCGTGTTACTAAGTGGGAGCATACGCAGGATGAAGGTAATGGTGCGCCAAACGCGAACGGACGCCGCCGAACGACTGTGACGCTAGTTGACGGTGGCGAGTGAGGAGCGAGCCTTGTGTACCTACCTTCCCTCTCTCTCTCTCTCTCTCTCTCTCTCTACGTTGGCGAAAGCCAGTCGAGCGCGTAGCCACGGTGTCGACGTTCCCGGGAGTCGGAGAAATTGGGACCGTTGCCCACGCGATACGTCGTATAGCTTATAGCACAGTGCATGGCTTATAGGCCGCTGGCGTTCGCGCTAGCGCGCCCAAAAAATTGTGGGTTACGCCCATGCGACTGAGTATGCGTGCACTACCCCCTCACTCCGTGTTTTTGTTTCTTTTTGTTATTCTTGTTATTGAGGTTGCTATTGCGGTACCCGTGCGATTGAGTGTGAGTATATTAATTTCCTCCCTCCGTGTATTTTTTTTTTGTTATTCTTGTTGTTGGTGTTGTTGAAATTGCGGGACCCACGTCAATGTCAGCTCGAATGTGCGCGTGTTTGCCTGGAACAGCTAGGTGTCACGGCTAGGTCAAGACGCGCGCGGTCAGTGTGAACGTACGGAAAGCCAACGTACATACATGCCATGTGAACGTACATACATGCCAATCGTGATCGTTCTTTGAACCACGTTGCACATGGTAGTCCCACAGAATAATAATTGCTGAGGTTTTACGTGTCAAAACCACGATACGATTACGAGGCACGCCACAGTGGAGTGCCACCGGAAATTTCGACAACCTGGGGTTCCTTAACGCGCACCTAAATCTAAGTTTCACGGGCCTATAGCATTCCCGCCTGCATCGAAAGTGCGACCGCCGCGGCCGATATCGAACCTGCGACCTTCGGTTCAGCAGCCGAGCACAATAACCACTGTACCACAGCGGCGGCTGATAGTCCCACAGTGAGAGAATGATTCGTGATTAGTGTAAATACTAATGTTCTCCGCGCAAAATCCCTGCTGGACACCCTTTCTCACTAATAAAGTAATCATTTGCTCTTATGTGGTATCAGAAAGAGCAGCGGTGTAGGGAAGGGGCGGAGGTTAACCAAGTCCGTGATCGATTGACTACCCTACCTACGGGGAAGCGAGAAGGGTGACCTGCTATGACTGCAATGGAGGCCAACTGGTTACAGATTGTATAGCGAGTACAGCATAGAAGGCTGTGGCTGTTTAGAGGCTGTCTATAATACATTACTAGTGAGTCACGGCCCTTCTCTGCAAGAACGCCAGCGGCATGTAAAGTCTTTTACTATTTTTTATTTTAAATTCGTGTCACAGAAAGACTCCACATACCGGGCTTGCAAACCTACGTTCAGGTCGTCTTAAGTACGGGCAAACGCGGTATACAAGCACTGACAGCGTGTGCGAGGGGCACTCACTCGGAACGTCTTCTTGTTCGAGCTTTAATTTTCTCTTTTCTCTTTGCTTTTTCCCGTGCTTCTGTTGTTTGGCTACAGGCGCCTTGTTAGCCCACGCTCGAAGGCGTATTCAATTAGGACATTCCTGGCGGGCGCAGACGGCCGGGCGTTTTAATAGGGGGCGCTGCACCCCGGTGACAGCTGGGAGACTCTCGCTTTGTTTAATGTCAAAAGCAGGTGAAGTCGTCGACTCCCGAAGAAAAAGAAGAAAGAACTCGTTTGCTGTACGCCGCGACAATTATTAAGTCTAGGGCCAGTCGTCTTCGTTTTCACTGTACACGGCGTCATACTCCCGTACGTGTGACATAGAGGAGAACTTTCCCGTGGAGACGCGTGCATAAGTGAAGGTGGACAGAACAACACGGGCGTCATTGTCCACCAGTTGTGTCCGTGTTAGTACGCACAAGTTCAAGGCGGCCGTAAAAACTTTGGTGTCCGCAGAAAACCACGGGTAGGTATGTGCCACAGCAATTGGGCAAGCCCACTTGTACAGCAGGCGCGGGCGTTAAACGAAGACTCTGCTCGTAGAAGTGGAGCCCGTGAAACAAGTGAAAGAGAGAGAAAGAGAGATAGCAAGAAACAGAGCAAGACTGAAAGAGAAAGAAAGATAAAAAGAGAAGCAGAGAGAGAGAAAGAAGTGGAAGAAACAGAAATAAAGAGAGTGAGAAAGAGAAAAAAAAAAGAGAAACAAGGAAGGCCATGCAGCTCCGCTCCTCCTTCAGGTTTGGCATCACTATAGTGCGAAGCTAGCATAATTCTTTTTCTTTCATGAAAAATGCTTATCAACTATGGATATCGTTACAACCTGCACTGGTGTAACGTTGTATCGATAGCTTGCACGTGACGACATGGACGCAATTTCTTAGCGTACTCGTACTCCGACATGGCGGCGTTGATGACGTCGAGACAGCACAATCGCGTAGCGCTCAACCTGTTTGGATGTGATAAAGACGCCGCCGGAACGTTTCTGGCCTCTGCGCATGGACAACAAAATAAGTTGCGTACGATGTACAGATAACACTAACGAGAGATCACAAACTTCGCGTCCCACCATGAAGGTCCTCCAACATGGTCATTTCAGCGACGCCATCGCAAGCCCTCCATATACAACACAATAGTATCACAGAACGTTCTTCCTTGAAATGCTCTGTTGTAAATCTTGCGTGTTGCGGCAATATTACGCTAATTTGTACATAATGTGAACTATGTGCCAGAGCATTCCCACATATTTAAACTTGTTCGTTCGCTTTGTTGTTTAAAGAGTGCGAATATTTGCCGTCTACTGCTTGCCTAGAAGAGAAGATGAGCGGGCGTCACGCTTTATGCCAACCATTCCTACGCAAACATTTCATTTTTTTTTAACAAAAAGTCAGACTTTTTGTCGTCCTTAGCTTCACACTACAATGTCATCACACACAGACATAAAAAAACAAGTAAAAAGTATCGCGATCTATCATCTGTCACCCAGTAACTGAACCGAATTAGTAAGCGTTACACCATTTGGAATTCACCCGCACCGAAGTGCCACTAACGACGTACAACGTCCACAGCCGCCAAGGCCGAGAGGAACGTCGTCTGACAATTTCTAAGCCTGAAAAATTGCTTGTTTGAATAAATTTGGCGCTCGACACGGCTCTGGGAGGAGCCCCACCGTGCATCGGTAACTAGTCCACCGCCCACACGAACAGGCTTCTCGACCCAGTAACTACCGCTTTATAAAGTGGGTATAGATGCAATCAGTGCAATTCCCATTCTCCTATAGGCACTCGCTTTCCTACAAACCATGTCCAAGCTTACGTGACCTGACCGTCAAACACTGTGCTTCTTATGCTCCCATAGATCAAGAAAGAGTGCGAGAAATGGAATTTCCTTTTTCGTTTTTTGATTTTTTTTTCCGATCTGCACGCAAGGAAAGAAAACGATTACTTTACTCTTTTGAGTGAGTCCCGACTCCCCGCATATATAACTCCCTTTTGAAGATACACGTTAACCCTCCCCGACTTCATGCATGCATAAGACCACGAAATCGCTACTGTGCTAGTTGATCTCGACCGGACTTCACGGAGCGTTTGTGAACTACCAGCGCGAGTTCGCGTCGTGTGTGTCGCAAGCTGATCGACAGGGCTCGCAAGATTGCAGAGGCCCCAGGGGCCCTGGACTGAGGGCTCCACCTTCGCCGGGAGAATTCCCTTGCCAGAATAAAGCTTTTCCGTTCATTCAATCCACACTAACTGTTCGTGCCTTATTTTCCTTACTCTGTGTTCTTTCTTCTCAATCTTATCTGTAGTTCCCCCTTTCCTCCACCACACGTGTAGGGGTAGCCAACCGAGCCGGTGCTTGGTCAACCTCCCTGCCTTTCCCCTTCGTTTCTCTCTCTCTCTTTTAGAGATTATTATACTCTCTTCAGAGAGTCGTTGGAGGCACGACTCCCCAAAAGAGAGTTAACGTGTATCTGTAAAGAGAGTCATATGTGCGGGAATTCAGGACTCACCAAAAAGAGTAGCATGTGTCGTACATGGTACAATTATGATCAACATGAACCGGCACGCGCTCTCTCTGTCCTCTTCTTCCTCTTCTGCTTCGCTCCCTGAACACGTGCGCCTATTTCACCGGCGTGGAATGCAATAACTCTTGTGGGCGAGAGAACGAGCACAGAGAGAGAGACAGAGAGAAAGAAAGAGAAAGAGATAAATTCTTGGCGAGGCGGGATTCGAACCCGCGTACCCACGATCCGAAGGAGATTTTCGTAACCGCACGGCTATCCGGCCACGCTAGCAGATCATAGCATAGCATAGCATAGCATAGCACAGCACAGCACAGCACAGCACAGCACAGCACAGCACAGCACAGCACAGCACAGCATAGCATAGTATAGTATAGTATAGTATAGTATAGTATAGTATAGTATAGTATAGTATAGTATAGTATAGTACATAGAGTTTCCTACAATACTTATTAGAAGGAACTCTGGCGCTAGTGTCTATGGGAACTACAACGCATGACGCTTCAGCCAGCATGGGAATGATGGGTAGTACACAAGTTTGTCTAAACTTCGTTCTTTCGGCTCCGTTTGGCTGCGCGTCAGCTGCATCCGCTTTGTCGCAAAACGAAGTTCAGCAAAAGTCAGCAGTTCCACTTCACCACTTTAACTTTTTTAGGCTCACCAGTTCAAATCTGGTCACGAAGTTCACAGCGGTCTATTCTTTTATCCGAAACGAACGCCAAAACACAGCAATAAACAAAGCCACAAGTACGTTTCAAGCCGCAAGCACGAAGACTATAGGCAAATTTGTGTACTACCCATCATTCCCATGGTGGCTGAACGATCGCAGCGCCAGAGTCCCCTCTAGTTAATTTAAGGAAACTCTATGGTATAGTATATTATAGCAAGGGTGTGGGAAAGGGAAGTGATAATGAGGATGAGAGATGTGAGGATCAAGAGGAGGGAAAGGAGGAGAGGAGAACGAGTACAGAGCGAGAGAGAAAGAAAGATGGAAAAAAATACAAAGAACCAGCTAGGTGCTCACGATCTGCTGTGACTCATCTCTAGGCGACTTTGCGCAGCCTGCGCTAATTTTTTTTTTTTCCTTAGAGTGTAGCTTCTTGCATAACTGCAGCGACGAGACAGTCGACCATGGCCGCTCGGCTAGCCTTGAGAAATCGCGTTGCTCATAACGGGATTAACTCAGCCTCGGTATATATCCGCTGGAAGCTTTTTTTTTTTTTTCTTGGCGCTCAAGAGCGTCGCGGGTTCGGCCCCACGTATAAGACTGTGTGCTCTTTCTTAGCTCTATATACACTGAGTGCAGCCGTGGAAAAATCTGAGGACAGCGAGGCCCTCGGGTTACTTTTCAATCACCATTATTCGCCCAGTGTGTATGATACGCAGACAGGGTTGCACAGTTTCAGTGCCCCATATACACGTTTTTGGCGCCATCGTTATCATTTCTGGAGGACACCCGATCCTTGTAAAAGCGAATAATGAACTACGCTAATTATTCCCTCAGCAAGCGCATTGCCGTGTTTTTGTATTAGTCTAACGTGTTCGCGCATGTAATTACTTCGCTGCCCGTCGCGGCCTTCATTAACTGAGAAAACTTAACGGTAAATATTAGAATAGAGCGTCAGAACAGGCGACACGAGCGCCGTGTCGACAGGGCGATTTCCACTCGAAATTCATAGATTACAGTTATTTTAAGTTACATTCAATATTATAAAGCCATACAAATTTGTATGTGTGCATTTTTTTTCTGAAATTTATTCATTTCTTCGTCAATCCCCCAGGTTGGTTGTAAGCCAGTGATGTACGTCATCATCAACAACATCATTGCCGTCAGCCTCTTGGGTTATCCTTTGCTGGCACATTGTTTCATTCTTAATTGGGAACCCCATTCCACTGGCACGCGTCTTGAGCCACCGTGGCGGGTTCGATCCCTGCCACGGTGGCCGTATTTCGATGGAGGTGAAGTGCTAGAGGCCCGAGTACTTAGATTTAGGTGCACCCCAGGAGGCCAAATTTCCGGAACCCTGCACTACGGCGTCCCTCATAATCATATCGTGGTTTTTCCACGCAAAACCCCAGAAATTATTATCAGCCGAAAACACACGCGCTAATTGACAACTTGTCCTAATTCAGCTGAAGGCATGCGTGCGCCGTGTAATACGTTGCGTGTAGTCACTAGACGGCCTAGAAACGCCGTGCCCTCGTCTCCTTCGACACAGAATATCTCATAGATGGGCCGGCCTTATCAAGCGCTCTCCGACCGATAGACGGCGACATCGGCCGAAGTTGACGGCCGGACAGCCTCGGATTTCGAGTCGAGGCCGACGGTGCGATAAGACGAGACAGGCGACGGCGGCAGCAGAAGACAGCTGCTCGCGTTGCGTTCCCAAACAGCTGTAGCGCCCCGTCAAAAAGAAAGAATAAAAAGCATCGAGCGCGTGGCTTGGAAACTGGAACGCAACACGGAGATGGATCTCGACTACGGCAAACGCGATGTACCATCGGCGCTAAAGTGTTGGAACCATGGAGAACGTACAGTTTGGGCCACTGTGAAAAGGAATTATGCCTTGCCGAGGCCATAGAGTTTCTTACAATAACCTAGAGAGGAAACTGGCGCTGCGATCGTTCAACCACGATGGGAATGATGGGAAGTACAGGCTTCGGATTGGATTGCGTTAACTAGCGAACTGTTTACGGATCTTTTTCTACAGTTTCAGTTTCGTTCTTCACGAGGCGTAGGTAGGGGGTGCGTTGCAAAGCACTCAAGCAGTGCCGGCTGTGAAACTTGGCCCCCGCTAATGGCGAACCCTGCGCGCGACTATGCCAATCGCGAAATACCCGACACTCCTTTAGATACCATTCGCCTGACCTGCGAAGGCCTTACCACCACCATATCGCCGTTCGTTACCAATGTTTCGAAACGTTCAGCTCCTGCGCAATGTAACGCGCCCGCAGTCGCTCCGTTACAGGACCCCCCCATAACCTTACCCAACACTCTTCCAACGCAACGGCCCGCTTCAACCTGCGGATCTTCTTCACAGAAGCTGCCTCCTATAAAGTGGTACAATCGTCAAACGAAACCAAGGTCAAAGAGCAACACGTTTACGACCCATCACTGCATGAAGAAAGAAAGAAAGAAAGAAAGAAAGAAAGAAAGAAAGAAAGAAAGAAAGAAAGAAAGAAAGAAAGAAAGAAAGAAAGAAAGAAAGAAAGAAAGAAAGAAAGAAAGAAAGAAAGAAAGAAAGAAAGAAAGAACCATGCAACCACGCAACCGCCGAGAACTCTTAATATTTTTTGTCGAACAAGGTGTGGAGGAAGCAGCCAGATGAAGCAGAAGCAGAAGAAGAGCGGTGTTGTGTATGCGTGGTCTTGCGCGCGCAGCTATATTACTCTCTACGTGCCAGCGTTAGGTCACGGCGGGTTCAGTACGATGGGAGACGCGCAAAAACCGGCGTGCCTTTTCAGCGTCGGACAGGTTAATTTACGCGAGGCCACCACCACCACGCCGAATGGCGCGCGCGCTCCAAGCGAGCGAAAAGAAAAAAAAAACCCGCGCGGAGAGAAAGCCGCCGCCTTGTATATGCGCCTTCAATGGGTATAGCGGGGGCGAAGACGCGGCGCGCGCGCGAGCGTGGTCATTTGCATAAATAACAGCCACGAGTAGATGGCTTAGAAAACGCGGTTGGGGCCGGGGGCACGCGGCCATTGCCAGATGAAGCGGACGCGTGGAACGGACGCCTACACCTGCCTCGGAGGTGCGCTCCAATCGAAGAAGCGCACACTAAGCCGAAACTGCGCCGTTTATTGCTGACACCATTTAATTGAATCGTAAGCACGTGCAACGTGAGACATACTAACGGGGGGGGGGGGGGGGGGGGAGGCACGCTTTTCTGGATACTGTCGAATTCCGCCGTGTCAAATTGGCCAATTTGTCAACTCTGTTTACTAACTGGTGGGTTTTTACGTCCCAAAACTACGCGATGTGATTATGACCGACGCCGTACAGTGGAGGGCTCCGGAAATTTCGAGAATCTGGGGTTCTTTAACGTGCGCATAAATCCGTAAGTCCACGGGCCTCTAGCATTTTGCCTCTATCGAAATGCGGCCGCCGCTGTAGGGATTAAATTCCGCGACCTTCGGGTCAGCAGGTAAGCGTAATAAACACTAGACCAGCGTCGGGTGGTCAAATCCGATTGGCCCGAGAGGGCTGCAATGACCGCTATGATTGTCTTGAAATGCCGCCATTGAGGAATTTGACAATATGGCGAAATTTCGACAGTGTACAGAGTAGCAACTAGGATCCGATTGATAGAAGACGTGGCGTGAGAGGCGAGAGATCTTGAACAGGGGTCGTGTAATGCCCCTTTGTTATTTCCTTTGTTATATTTTTTTTTACCTTTACCTTCTTTCTTATCTATTCCGTCCACTATTCCACGTTATTTCCTCCCAAACTTCAGGGTAGACAACCGGGTACGTGCTTGGTTTAACTCGTTGCATTTGTCCCATCGTCTCTCCCTCTTTCGCTCTCTATTTCCCTATAATGTCGTGACCCCACGTGCGTGCTAGTTGCTATAGTAACGAGGGTGACAAGGATAATGACCTTATTTTGCAAGTGCTTCCGCCCCCCCCCCCCCCCCCCCCCCGGTCATCGAGAACGTGCCTCAAGTACCTCAAATACACACGTTGTTAGCATCCTCCACTCCATAGTATTCCATCTACAATGTGTGCGCTTCCATTCCTCTATATGGTCCAAGTAGGTCCTTTTCGACAGCTCCGTTCCCGCCTGTGTTCCCAGTGTAAAAGCGCTTCCAAAAGCCACGTTCCATGGTGCGAAATGTATTCGATCTCATAACCACGTCGCGTTGCGTCGACGTCTACGTTGCAACGTCAAGCGTTGAAATCGGAGACGCCGGAATTAACGAAGAAATCGGAGAAGTCCGTGGATATAAGAACACTGGTACACTGTATCTGGACCACCCACAGCGAACGCGCTGCCCCGGACGTTCTTAAGCCCTTCCCTTGAAATATTACACCGTTCTTTGTCAGAGAAAAAGGAATTGCGCCATTATACAACATTCATCAATGACACGCTGCGTTTAGTACTTACGTCACTTGAAACTGTGTGACCGCTGGCGTGTCACATTCGTCTGCAGCAGTACAGCCAGAGCGGACCGAGGAAGTCGAGTAGGCGCCAACACTACCTTGCACATGTAGAAAAAAGCAAAAACAAAAAGAAAATAAAAGAAGAAATGACAGAGCCAAGGAGATACATTTGTCAAGCTTGCCGATAATCTTCACGGGTAATTTAGAGCAAAAGGAAAAGTGCCGCTCTATTCGTTGAAGAACAAGGTCTCGAAACACTGCGCTCTCCTCCGAAGTCGCTCGCCTGTCCACACCCAATCCTTTTGGCCACGTGCCCACCGCGGTTAGCCAAGCCGGTCTAGCGAGCGTTCGTCGTCACTTTGCCAAATGAGACGTGGATGAAGACAGTCGCCGGTTGCGGCGGGAGTGGTGAGAAAGTAATAAAGAAGAAGAAAAAAAATCAAGGCGGAATCGAGTCAGGTGGTTGTTTATGTACATGCGACACCGACAACTCAATTAGCTTTCACGATTCCCTACCATCATCGCCTAGGACAATGTTACAAAACCTGAAGTTCTTTTTTTTTCCTGTTTTTTTTTCTTACAAGTTAATTCACCCACGTTATCCTAGGCATTTTAATCATCTCCATCCCATTTCCTGTAGCGTAGAATGTAAGCGAATGTACGCTCGTTAATCAATATCCTCTCCCATAAAGAGCTTACTCTCTCTCAATCATCAATCACAAGATTGATATCTAATGAAGAAAATGTTGTTTTAACAGCAGACAACCAACATCTCGCCACATTTGCAACAGATCATATCATTTGGCGATCATCCTGGTACCTAGCCAGAAATTTTTTTGGAGGTTGGGTGGGTGGGTGGGGGGGGGGGGGGGGTAATCACTTTTTATGTATGTTCGCGCATGCGTGTATGCATACACATGCAAAAACTGAAACTTTTCAGGGGAGGAGGAGGGGGGGGGCTACGCCAGTGATATCAACTGGCCAAAATAAGTCAACACCAGCCGGTATTTGTGAACAGCATGCGGACACTAGTCATTGCTTGTCCAGCCCTAGCCAACATCAATATAGACTGCTAATACGCAACTAAATAAGGCACGGTGGGACACCACCGCACACCCCTCACAAATCGCGTGGGTGTTCCCCAACATACGTTCTGTCATATATAAAAAAAATAATAAGTGGGGGCCACGGCCCACGATGGGACGAAGACGTGAAAGGTGGCCGCGCCGTTTGACTAGTGTATATAATAGCGAAGTGACGACAGTTTATAAACACAAGTCATGCTCCACACCGCCTTCTTCAAAACACACACACGCAGACACACACTTCTGGTTGGCACGAGATGAGATGTATACAGAGGGTCACATTATCTGTATAAGTAATACGACCTTTTACGCGAGACGCACGGTGAGATAAGTATATTTGTGGCGCGACCTTGGTTTATAGCGTAGTGTGTACAGGTGTGTGAGAAAGAAAGAAAAAAAGAAAGAGGAAAAGAAAGAGGGACGTCTTCATTATGCATGCTGACTGTCTAACAACAAGCGCCCCAGAACAAGTGTAATGTTGTCCGAGCTCAGCTGGTGGTCGATCTTCACGAGCGACGGAAGCCGTCGACGAACACGAACGTAAGTGAGGATGAAGGTGTTAATAGGAACTCGCAGATTATTGCGCGACCTGACAGCACGCTGCCGCTTCTGGGCGCCTTTCACATCCGTGACAGGTGACACGTGAAGCGAATGAGTGACGGAACAAGCAAAAAAAAAAAAGAAAACAAGGCGAGCGATTGAAAGCCAATACCCCATGGGTGTGGCCCACCAATGTTTCCTTCCGTGTTCGCAGCGAAATACCCAGAAAGAGCCGACTAACGGAACATCAACGCTGACGAGTAATTATATGGGGTAGTTACTCTAGGGTTATTGAGGCGAAAGCCTTGGATGCCTGGTCAAATACGAAAACTGACCGTCGGCGGCGTAGGCGTCAGCACGAAGTGACGCAAAAAATCATCGTATGAAGGCGTCATCGCATGATTCAATGGGTTACAAAAGCTTGTGACATCATGACGTCATATAACTTCACATCACACAACACAGTCGCTTGGTAAAAACGTCGACCGATCTCGGAGGCCGTGCTGCAAGAGCCCTTAAAGTGCAGAAAGCCGCGATGCCTCCGATCCTGGAGGAAGTGCAAAACTACGTTGGGTGCTGAAAGCTTTCGCGGGAGTTGGGATGGATCGATACAATCGACTGGGAATAAAAAGAAGGTGGCTCTCGTCTTCGAGTCGCCTTAGGCGAGTGCATAAGGGACCCCGTGTGTTTTTCTTTTTCTTTTTTTACAAATGCTTCGTTTATGAAGCACATACCATAACTTTATATGCTATCTATGATAGCCTGGACACGGTTAAACTGCGCCCATGTCTGCGTCGTTCTCAGCCAATGGGGGAAGTGGCCTAAAGTCACCCCAGAGAGCGAGCGAATCAGAGCTTACAATACGATGAAACGCTACAACGTCGAGGATATCAAGTGGTGATGAAAACATAGCGCCTACACGACGTCCTTAAATGCACCCGAAGTTCGCGAAAGCACGCGTCCTTGCATAGATTTGGCTTCTCTCTCATAACGGCGGTCCTATGTCGAAGTTGCGTACTCCCGTGTCCCACGAACGCGCGAGGCTCGAAGCTAACGGATGCACGGTTTCATGACCTAACTTGCGCCTCCTACATATCCTAACGTAAACCAAGCGTGGACCACTTCAGCATCGGTGTCGCCGCTGTACAGCTTCGTTCAAAAGAGAGCAACCAAGAACAAGAAAAAAAATAAATAGGCGCGACTTCTGCGAAACACCGGTAGGATCAAGAAAAACGTGCGCCTACCAACGTGCGACGACGGCGCACACAAGAGATAAACGCGCGCACGTAAAAGAAAGACAACGCACAGCGCAATAGTTGGCCCACGGCGCAACGCCGCATGCAAGGCCGTTCAGTGAAAGTGCGAGCGGCGTTTACAAACTACCTCCGCACGTAATCGCAGCAGCTCGCGCGCCTCCGCTCGTCTCCCTACGGAAATTCCACGCAACACTTTCGTTCCATTCAATGCGCCCGTGGCACCCTATGTGATCACAGCTGCCCTGCGCACCGCAGGGACCTATACGTGAATAACCTGTATCTAACACGCGCCGTGGGCTTCGCAGCAAGGCCACCGTTGGCGGGAGACCCCCCCGCGCGCTTGTATACGTTATCGCACAAAACCACAATCGTAACTGACAGACATACTAGCGCAAGGAATAAGACGACGAATACAAGGAAGCAGACGAACACAAGCGCTACTCACAGCTGTTTGTTATCAGGGAAGAGTTCCACGTATATATATATATATATATCCTTCTGTCACGCATGCGCGTACAGCAATAAACACGTGTACATCAGACTGTCGCGCACAAATTAAAATTTGGGGTCCAGCAAAGCGATAGACGGCTCACATATACAACTATATATATTATATCGCTTTGCTAGCCCCCGAATCTAAGTTCATGCGCAACCGCCTCTGACGTATACGCATGCGCATCCGTGACGAAAAGATATGCATGTGGAACCCTTCTCTGCTAATAAACAGTTGTGAGCAGCGCTCGTCTTCGCCTGCTTTCTCGTGTTCGTCGTTTCGTTGCTTGCGCTAGTACGTCTCAGCCATTTATGCACAACCAACTAGCCCATACAGTTGATTCTTTCAGAATACGACATTCGTAGACACACCCACACAACATGAAACGACGTTTCGCAAAGTAGGATTACGTGAAAGCGAGACGAAACGATCACAAGATAACAGCCGTCCCAAACAGGCACGCCATGCAAAGCGCGGGTCTCGCCCCGCCCACGCGATTCCTTTTTGGCCCCGCGGGTTAAAGCACACACCACGCGCTGCGAAAACACACGTCGCGTAACGCAACGCAAGCCAACGAAAACCCACAGCGGTGCGAACGTGAGCGCACGAAGCCGAGAGACAGCGGCAGGCATGCAAGCAGGTGGTCGTGTTTTGCGAAACGTGCCACAGCCGACAACACCGCGTCTCTCCGTAAGAAATGCCAACACGCCCGTGCGAGACGGACGTTTCGGGTCCCACACGAACCGCGCAAGCAGCAGGCGCGAACTGCCAGTGCGTGTGTGTTTATTTTTATCCGCGCACGACCCGTGGGCGAAGAAAGCAACACGCCCGGCGAGAAAAACACCCTTTCCGTTGTTTTTTCGACGTGCCGAAGAGGAGAGGCGTTAGTTTCGCTTAGTTCGGTTTCATTCTTTATTTTCACTGAAACAAAAATTAATGCGGAGGAGTTGCCCCCATTCACCGGGGAAGTGTCTTCACGTGTATCTGGGAAACTGATGAAGTGAAATCATATCAGAGCGCCACATGACGCTGAAATTTAACACATGTATGTAACGGAAGCAGCAGCGTAGCCAGAAATTTTTTTCCAGGTAGGAGGGGGGGGGGGGGTTCAACCATGCTTCATGTATGTTCGTGAGTGCGTTTGTATGTGTGCGTGTATATATACACATCCAAAATTGAAAATTTTCGAGGGAAGGCCGGGGGCGGGGGGGGGGGGGGGGGCGAACCCCTCTGAATCCCCACGCCCCGCCCCTGGCTACGCCACTGATCGAGAGCTCAACACTAAAAAAGTGCTTTAACAGACATATTAGGAGACACTATCAGGTTATTAGCTAATTACACGAGCCAGATAAAGAAACACACAAGATGCAAACATGAGGACCGTTCCTTCTGGTCAGCTGTTTTTCTTTTTTTTTTTTTTTTGACCAGCTGGCGAAATGCGAAGCTAGCGAACAGCCGTTATAATGAACTAACTAACCCTTCAGGAAGGCTTTCCGAATCATCTAGTGTTAATACAACCATACGGCTCCAGCACTGCATCCATTGAGTGCCTATAAAAAAAAAAAAATCACGGGGTTACCACTTTGTAAGGGCGTCTTCAAATTTCCAGCCATTTTTCGTCTTTCGCATTAGCTACAGCGCCGCGCTGTACGCATTTCTGTGTCAAGCCTTTCGCATCTCGTTGCTAAAGTGACGCCCGCGAGAATTCAACCTAACCTAACTACGCGAAGCCAGCGAGACGTTTCAATTTGGTCTCCGTGCCAAAAACAAGGTCTGCGCGAAGGCGCCAACTCCATCGCGGCAGAAATGTTTAATCCCCCGTTTTTCTATTTCGGTTATACCGCTTTGAAAACGTCTGCCCACAGCGGCTCGATAGTAGAGAAGCGCTTAACTAAACTATCGCAATGAAACGTGAATGATTAACTAGTTTGCAAGTCGACGTACAGTCCGGTTAAACGACGATATATATATACCTCCATTGATCGCATGCAAATCGCATTCGCCGCTAAGCCTTCGCCAAATATCACGCTTGAGGTTCGTCTATAGTTCGAAGCAGCGAAAGAGAGGCAAAAAAAAATTACGAGGAATAGAAAAACAAACACATAAGAAAGATTCCGCACAAAAACACTATCGTTCATCACGAAAGACGTTGCTGACATCGCAAGTGTTTACTCAGCACACGCGTGCTATTTATATGAGGTCCCATCTCGCAAAAAAACGAGAGATCACATACACCCGAATTTCGGTACAGCCGGCTACGACATATATCCTGATGATGAAGGTAATGCCGATGGTGATATTTTTCGTAACTTGTCACCCGCGATTTTCTTTTTTTCTTCTTCAATTCTCCCACAAGACCCCGACGACAAAAAGAAGAGTTAAAGAAAGCTAAGGGCGATTTTTTTCGGTAACAATGAACAAACGAGGCGTCATTTTTTTGTTGGCATCGTCCGTCAAGAACAACGACAACGTCTAAAAATATAAAATGGTTGCGACTTGAAAAACGCGCTTTGGACAGGGAACGCCTATATAAACCAACACGTCCGTATACAATTCCTTTTTTTTTTTTTTTGGAGAATAGGCGCAAAAAAAGTAAAGAACACGGTCATTTTTCTTCGTGCGAAGGAACTCGCGAGCCGTTCGCAGATGCGACGCACTTCACGGGCACAAAGCGAACGGCGCTCTTCAAAGTACATAGAACGCGGTGCATATTCCAAAAGCGTCTTCAAACAACTCCTTTGTTTTCGCATCGATCAAGAAAACTGCGCGAAAGCATTCAAATTATTGTAGAGGAACCACGAAAAACACGCCGAGACCGCCCGCACCGTAAACAAAGAAAAAAAAACTAGACGCATATTCTCTCGTTTCACGCACGCATCGAAGAAGCGAGAACTGCATTGTGGGTAAATAAGAAGACGTCAACCTCGCCTCGCCGACGGCGCCACCGAAGCGTAAAACAAATACAAAACAAAAAAAACATGCGCAGCCGACGAGGGCACGCACGCGCCGAAGGCTATACACGGTCAAGCACTCGGCAGTGCCACCCCAACAAATGAAAAGTAATATACAGAGAGATGGAAGGACAATTTCCCGTGAGGAGGGACAAACGGAGCCCGCCGCAAGGACAACGAACGGTTTTCTCCAGATGCTGCCGGGCGTACATATATATGCATACAGCCGCAAAGGACACGAATTAACGGTTTAGGTAATGCGGCATTAAAAGTGGAGACGACGCTATGTACACAAAGACCACGCATCTTTCCTCTGGAGAGACGCGTGCAATGCCAGCGCAAAAAAAAATAATAATAAAGATTAGAGCCGTTCCACAACTGTGGAGATCGAAGCCAGCGAATATGTGACTGTGATAGTGTCTACATATAGTATATATACTGCTACAGTGAACTTATATATTGTAATTCCACTACTGTGAAAGTGGAAGCGAGCGATGCTGCAACTATGGTGGGTCTGGTATAGTGAATACTGCTATAGTGAATTTATGTACTATCAGTATTGGCTATACTGAGCGGATACAGACACATGCACTCAAAGATCCCAGTGTTTCTCTTGCGCATGACGTATATTGTCTAATCAACGGCGGTCTCAAAATGAAATCATGCAGTACACACAACGCACAGTGTATGACAAGAGACGGCTGACTTCCGCGAATCAAGACATCACGCGTGTAAAGAGTTAAGAAGTCCGTCGTATCGAGCGTAACGACGTGGTTATTATTATTTGTTATTTTATTGAAACAATGAGCACGCATGTAGACCTGCAGTATAAGGCTCCCCAGTGCGGCCGCACGTTCGTTCTAACCACTACCAGCACGGGCGCCACTCGACTATTACACGCGGCCAACTATACGAAAAGCCGATGAGTGTTTGTGCCGACCTTCAACACGAAAGCTGTTAATCGTCGACTCAATGAAGCGCTTAACCATTGAATCAGCCGAACGCTGTCGTTAACGCACGTTGTCGTGAGAAGTAGCGACGTACGTATACCGCGTCATTAGGACGCCCACGGGGCGACCACATGCGCAGCTGTATATCAACGCGGAGCATCGGTTACTCCTACAATCACCATTACATTCACATTAGCAAGACCGCTAAAGATCGCCCTCGCGTAGATGTCTATCTTATCTTCATCGAGAAGGAAGTCCGTAGCGCGCTGGAAAAATCCGCGTCTATCTACGGATTCGATTCGTCACAGCTAACTAACTATAGTCGGATACAGCTTTAAAGGTAGCGCAATTTCTTCCGCAAAGGCGTATGAGTACACTCTAAGAAGAAAGAGAGTCATTTGACTCTCTTTTGTGTGGTTTGGCTTGCCACGTATATGACTATTTAGCGTGGCACATGAACTTTCTTGTGTCCCATGACTCCCCGACGAGAGTATAGTGATGTCCAAAGAGAGTTCTCTTTAAAAAGACTGACTCTTTAAAAAGAGTGACATATGTGGCTTTAAAGAGACACGTGAACTCTTTTAAGAGATAATTACACTCTCGTCTGAGAGTCGTGCGACATAATAGAGAGTTCATGTGTCTCATTAAAGAGAGTCATATACGTGGCAACTCAAAACTCACAAAAAAAGTCAAATGACTCTCTTTCTTCTTAGATTGAATGAGCCTACACCAATGGGCGCGCGCTCTAGACTGGCGTACGCAGCGCTAGCCTACTGCTAGCCTACCGCGAGCCATACACAGTAATAAGGTCCGATCACATTCTAAAGGTTATGGCGCCAACAGAAAAGCCGCACGGGAGCAGGTAACGAAAAAAAAAAGAGAAGGAGACCTCGCTAGGGTTCGATAACATGAACGATGAGTTAGAACGTTCGACGAGGCTTGATTAATCAATCAGTCAATCAGTTCGTTTCAGCATTATCACGAGAGAAAGCCGTCTCAGCGATACGCTTGACAAGCCTTGACAGGGAGTCGAAGAATTAAACCTAGTCAAGCGTTACGGCAAAGCGTACTGAAAACAAAGAAACAACATGTGTAGTGATTGGCAGGTAAATAATAATTTTAAAAAAAGAATATCTGTATTCGTAAGCGTCGTGCCCCTAAACGAGATAAAATAGCTTGTATAGAAAGGGTTGGCGATGTCGTTAAATCATAGGAATGCGAGACATCACATTCTAGCCGCAGTCTTTTTCCAGAAGGCAATGCAGGGAGGAGGAGAAAGCAGACGACAGGTTTACCTGTGTCGTCTGCTTGTATTCAGCGTGGTCGTCTGTTTATCTAGGAACAACTCGCGCGAGCCAGGTAAGCCGACGACAAGGCCTAACCAAGCGTCGTTACAGGGTCACAACGACAGGAACGAAACGCCAACGACCGGAACCCCACAGCTCCGGTTTCGGATGACATCTCTGAGGTCATGTATCCAGGCAGTGAACAGGATTCGGCGCTCGACTAAGAGACCGAGATGTGGGTGGGTGCCCCGATCGCTCATCCCTCCACGTCTTATTTACGAAACACGTGACACGGAACGACACATCTTGGCAGCGCGTCGTTTGCTAAACCGAGTAGGCGTGACGTAACAGACGATCAGCCTTCGTGCGAGCAGACGTCGCGTTCATGGTCGTCTGCTCAGTACAGAATTAAAGCTAGAAAACAAAAGGTCAAATTTGGTAACGCGATTTGAATACACCGACACCACGCGAATGCGTGGGAAAATGCAAAACTAAAGTTAGCAAGCCGCGTGAGAGTCGTATTGATAGATGGAGCTTGGGTATCGAACAACAACTTGAACGTTTTCAATTTAGCGAGCCAAAAAAATCCGGCGGGGGAGGGGTTATTTGCATACCGGAGGCAGTCGCACATGCACGTAGAAATGATAAGCTGCTGCGCTCGTCAGGCGTTTCAGGTTCGGCTATCGGACTTCCTTTGAGGATGTGAAGCGTCGCTGGCATTGGGGGGGTGGGGGCTTCTATAGTCGCTTGCTGGAAGATTGAGTGGCTCGGACGTCAAATTCGATCCCGCCTGCGTGCAGTGACAGGGTTTCGTCCTCTACTGCAACGTTCCATTGCGTAACACTGATACGAAGCCATCGTAGAGACCAGGTAACCCTTCCCACAAGGTCATTGGCACGTCATTCGTGTCAAGAGGTTTGTGTGCATGTGTGATTCTCCCTCTGTCTCTCTGTAATGAGAAACTTTCGTTCCAATCTTAATTAACCGCGAATGAAGCGTTCGCTTGCTTGGACAATATATGATCCACGAAGAAAGAAAGCTGGAACTTAGATAAGCATCGTCGAATCCGTAGACGTTTTAATATGCAATTACAGCAGGAAGATTGATGTTAGTCCGTTTCTGTGGTCACTTCTTTGCCCTGAAAGGAGGTGTGTCTTCAAGAAAAAAGAAACAAAAAAGGTTTTGAAGATTTTAAGTAATGAAGTTCCGTACTGAGGTTCCCGCCCCACCTTGCGGTGACGTACTAGATTCAGACAGCGTCTACTAGGAACTACTGGACTGTTTATCTGAGAAAGAAAGAGTTTATAGATTGAGTTATAAAGAAACAAGAGACTGCAATTAACAAGTTCAATGACATTATTTGTCCCGAAATGGCTCAAGTAAAACAAACTGCCTTCAAAGCAGTGACGTCAGGCAGACCTATACAGGCATTGAGGTTTCGGCAAAAGATTTAGGAGATGACACTTTGATCGTCATTACATAAGCAAGTATAATCAATCAACATTCTCAAACACCCTCCCCACCCCCCACCCCCCAATTTTTCAATTTTGCATACACGCGCACATACATAAACGGTAGTTGAACCCCCCCCCCCCCCCCCTCCCCGCCCCCGCGAAAAAATTTCTGGCTACAACCCTGGTGCAGAAATTACACTGGTTTTCAATGACAATAAAATTGTTCCATTCTCAGAGCACCTCCCTCGATGTACTCTCCATCGTCTACCAATAAGCCACCACGAAAAAAAGGAGACAGGCCGCAACAGTGAACCAATCAGAAATGACGCCGAGGAAACATCGACGCCAGTGCAAGGCATTGCGACTTGGCTGCTGTAACTAATGACCCTCTACATTCGGAAGGTAGAGGGGCCTTAGCTATAACTAGTTATACCGAAGGCCCCGTACGAATGCTCACCCACAAGAACGATTCATACGCAATTACAATGACCGGGTGTGTCGCAAATATTTGGTCTGCCGACCACGATCGAATATCTAGTGCCCTGCATCGATCAGCTCGTCTACGCGACGAATATGCAAATGAGGCCCCATTGGGTTTCGCTAATTCGTGGTTACCGGCAAAAGCTAATTCGCCCAAGGCCCCAAAGCAATAAGCACCGAATGGGTAAAAGAGAAAAAAATGAACAAATAACAAGAGCACAGTACGTTGCTGGTTTAGTATATAATAATCGTGCTTCGGTCAGACAAGTCATTCCGTTCGTTCGATACCTTGGTTCCCGTCCTCAAACGGGTACGCTTGTGCGTATCCGGAAATCGGAAGTGTCCAGAGAAATAGAACGATGGGGTCCTTCGCGTGACGCAGTGCCATTAAGCGAAAGCACTTGCGGCGACATTCGCATGGCACACATATTCCGCAGGCAGTGCGTGCTGTGATCGCTTAGTTAACCTAACGTGATCGTGGTTCTCGCAGAAAATTGTGTCACTAACATTGAGGTCTACACGAAACTTAACTCCAACGGGCACTGCGTCAAGCGCAGTAAAAAGAAAACCGTCTACAGGTGCCTTGTCTGAGTCGCTTTGTACCAGCTTATGTATTCGTGACGTGAAATTTAGGACGTTGGAGAAAAAATGATGCACAGAACCTGCTATAAACCAACATAAATCTTAGTTAGAAGTGCTTTAAATTATCGGTCGGTTATTAAATGGAACTCTTTGTATACGTATTGGGGCCGGCTACTTCTATTCGACGGGCAAGCAATACAAAACGCCCGAATGTGTACAGAACAGCACTTCAGACCGTAAGCGATACACACAACCTGCGCAGACCGGACATTCGGTCGTACGGGCCTCATGAAGTCCGCACGCAGCAGCACAAAAATGCCCACGCGATCCCGAAGAACTAAATTTAGAGACCGCCTATATGTAACTCACACCAGCTCGGCTAATCTCCCAAAAGCACGAATATTGTGCAAATCTCGTGTACGTTCCACTACCTATCGCTACATCGTAGCCTAAAGCCTTCAGCGCGAGCTAGACTTTCCTCTATAGTTATTCCTTCAGGAAACTCGATGCGCAGCAGACGAACAAACGACAGAGCAGACGTACTCGTAGTAACGCAGACGTGTTAGCAGACGACGCCACAAAACGAGGTCATCGCAATCAACCAGCAAACAGACATGTACTAGGAATGGGGGCTGCCCTCTGCAAAGACTAGGCTTAGGCAGCGGCTTGTGCAAACATACGAGCGACCACTTTCACGCCAATCATGCGCGCGACAAAAACGTCACGGCCGCACGTCAGCGCGGCGCGAACGAGGGCGGGTGGGCCCTAATTAGAATCATTAGGGCCAGCGATTATTGCGACCGCGCCGCGTAAAATCGGTGCTCTCGAGAAAAAAAAAATGCCGCTACCGTGCGACGAACCAATGCTGACCGCGTTTCGAAAGGGTGTCAATTGACAACTGCGAGACCGGCAAAAGTTTTTGTTGCTGTATTGCTACCGTACATACCAGGGCTCTCAAACTCACCTCAGCTAGTGGACCGCAGTCACTAAATTCATCCCGCGAGGTCCGGGACAGTGAAGAAGGTTGCAGCGGGGGGAGGAAGGAGTTTGAACAAAAATTCCACCTAACGTTGTCACTTGAAAGAAGGCTTTTCCCACATCTCATATACGGGTCATTTCTGAAGAGGATTGGACTTCAGGGTTCGGGAAACATATCGATACCAATCTACAGAATGACTGAAATCTGAACGCCAATTCTGAATTTGTGTGTGTGTGTGTGTGTGTGTGTGTGTGTGTGTGTGTGTGTGTGTGTGTGTGTGTGTGTGTGTGTGTGTGTGTGTGTGTGTGTGTGTGTGTGTGTGTGTGTGTGTGTGTGTGTGTGTGTGTGTGTGTGTGTGTGTGTGTGTGTGTGTGTGTGTGTGTGTGTGTGTGTGTGTGTGTGTGTGTGTGTGTGTGTGTGTGTGTGTGTGTGTGTGTGTGCGTGCGTGCGTGCGTGCGTGCGTGCGTGCGTGCGTGCGTGCGTGCGTGCGTGCGTGCGTGCGTGCGTGCGTGCGTGCGTGCGTGCGTGCGTGCGTGCGTGCGTGCGTGCGTGCGTGCGTGCGTGCGTGCGTGTGTGTGTGTGTGTGTGTGTGTGTGTGTGTGTGTGTGTGTGTGTGTGTGTGTGTGTGTGTGTGTGTGTGTGTGTTCCAGAGTTATGATTTAACACGTGGTGACTGCATGGGGTGCCCCACGAAAAAAAAATCTTTGAGACCGGTCACGTCTGTGTAGCTCATGAACATACTTAAGAATTATTTCTTTTTATATGGTGTGAAGACAGTGATGTGCGGTCCGGGTAGCTAGGGAGAGCTCCACGGGCCGGGTGTTTGAGACCCCTGGTACACACTATTCAATGAAGCTTACTCAGGGTGGGGGGATCCCCTCCTCACTTACAAAGACATCCTTCGTTATTATACGCACGACCGTCGCACTTACAGCGCGCCACCGCCATCTTTCTCACGGGAGGAGGCAGTAGCTTTGCGCCAGCTGCAGACCAACACGTTTCCAAATCTTGTATTACTAAGTAAATACTACCCGCACTGCTATGCAGACCGTTGCCCCGGCTGCGGTAACTCGCCGACGACCTTCCATGTCACAATTGAGTGCACTGCAAGCATTCTTCCCTCCCTTACCAGTCTTCCTTCACCCCTTACGTAACGAGGAGCTGTGGGATGATACTCTCCGCGACGGACCTCCCGAGGTCCTCCGAGCTGTAATACAGCGGGCCCGACTCGTCGATGGAGTCATCTTAGGGACCCCGGACTAGGGGTTCCTCCCACGCGCTTCTTTGCCATGCAAACATCAATAAAGACGTTTTACTCTCTCCTGGGACGTTACAATAGGCCGCGCTGACAGCCGGCCGCTCATTGCAGTCGCGCCGTGTAGCCCCTAAGGCTTGTGTTTAATATTCGCTGTAGACGGCAAAGTACACAGCTTAGCGCACAGCGGTCATCTTAATTCTCATTCCAATTCTCACGTAGCTGAGAAAATACAAAATAGGCGGCTTGGGGAAAACAGCGTTGGAAACACATACGATGCAGTCTACATTGCTGTCCAAAACAAGATGAACGTTGAGCAAATGGCCTGGATCTCGCCCGTATGTATGCTCGTATGCCCACAAGTAGACACCATGCTTAACGCGCTTAGTGTATGCTACGTTCAGTTTCTCAGATTCGTGCCCATTTTGCGACGCCCCAATCAGCGATGTAACTGTCACACACTTATTGTGGACATGCACGGGTCTACAATTAAGCCGTCGTCGTCACCTACGTGCAACAGGCCTCAGGCCTGGCCGACCACCCGACCTTGACCGCTGGATTAGTGGACCTCACCACCGCTCGTTACTGGACTTCATACACGAAGCAAATTTGTATGTGTATTTCTCAATAAATAATTATTATGCCTAAGGGCAGACTTTCGAAAAAAAAAAAACACACACACGAAACATATTAAAGGCATAAGATTGTCGTTTCTTTTCCTCAGCTTTCTCTTTTCGACGCGAGGTGGCGTCACGTAGCACTGACGTCATGTATACGCGTTGCTTAACACGGACGGCTGTGGCTCGAGGCTGTCTCCTAAGCTGTCAGCGTAGACTGCCTACGATGCTGGCGAGAATGGGAGCACAGCCTGAGCACCCGCCAACAGTACCCACGTCAAGTGACGAAACGTGCCTCCTCACTTAGGTCAATCTCATATTTGCAGAGTCACTCTTAGTCCATTTGAATTCTGCTTGATAATTAACAAAGTTACTTCGTCATCGTTATTCGATCTCGATTCTGCCCATATTAGCCACCGAGACAGTCTCCCTCTCTGGCTAATCATTTTAATGTTGTTGAGTCATTCCGACGTGCGTTCGCGTCAGACCGCGGCGGCGGGAGTTGGCGACGCCAGGTTCGTCACGTTACGTTAGTGCAGTCTGGGTAACGTCGCCGGCGCGGAATGCAGCATGTCGCATCTCGCGCCGGCTGCAGCCGGGGCACGCTGCCGGACGCCGGACGCGTCGGTCGCGCCGCGCGTCGGAGTGCTGCGCGTTTGTTAGCGTAGCGTCGCTGTGCCGAGCGTGCGCGCGCGTCGACGTTACGCTGGAGTGTATCAGCCCCTTAATATCGCGCGCATGCGCAGACGTATCAGTGGGGGTATACATATAGCGGGTAGGAGGAGGAGGAAAAGAAAAATCACAGCATATCCACGGAGTGAATGATGATGAGTGGGCGAAGCTCGGAAGGACAGGCAGGTTAGCCAGTTGTCAGACCGGCTGGCTGGCGTTTGCTAATGTGGTATAGCCATGGACAAGGAGAGCGCAAATGCTGCTAAGCGGCGCAGAAAAGCGGAGAAGCTGGACAACCAGGAAAGCTAAGAATAATCAGCTGAACCTTAGCGAACGCTACGTATATCCTCGCATAGCCGAGCTAAGCCACTGCAAATTTTTTTACTATGAGGTTGTCACCGACTGCAGTGCGGTTTCAGAATTTTCGCGTCGCTCCTGTAATTGTCTCTAAATCGACTAACTGAAAGGGCTTAATCATTAAGTCGATTAAATTAACGGTTAACATCGATGACGATAAATCGTTTTGCGGGGCGCATTGCATCGTTTAATCGTTCATCATTATTTTCATCAAAGATACCATGGCGACGATTTAGAACGTTAAACGTCTACGGAGGGCTGCGAGCTGGCCCTGACCTTGTGCACGAGCATATAGGCTGAAATCACTGTTTTCGGAGCCAAATGAATGAGGGCACGCCTAGCTTAAGTAATGCTGAACAGGCTCCGTGCTCGATCTGGTTATATTCCATCGTTCGACTGCTTGTCCAAATAGCTTTATTCGAAACTTACGCAATAAAAAGTACTGCGAGAAATGAAATTAACTTTTCATTTCATCCTTTAAGCAAGCGACTACAAGATAAAGAAAATGTATGGAATGACGCTGTTAAGCACCTGCCCCGGAGTCCTCACCAAGCAAGGGGCAAGTTCAACCAAGACAAGCTTTGATAGCTCTAGCAATGAATGACTGACTGAAAAATCAACGCAGAATCTGCTTTGGGTATTTTCAAGTTGCCATAAGTGATGCGCAAGCGTAGATTTTAGATGCGAAGCAGCTTATGGCGGAGTTCAATCCGGCGGTGGTGGTGTGCGGCGTGACCACCCTTACTGCGCATGGGCATCATCTTCCACCTCCTCTCGCGCGCCTCCTTCTCTCCTGCGCAGCGCCGCGATGAGCGCCAGCGCATGCGCGTCCCCTCCCCCTCTCCTCTCCTACGCTCCCCCCTCTCGCGCGCCTGTCGACCGCGTTCCCCGCTCGCCCTGTTAGAATTAAGGGCCAGGCTAGAGGGACGACACGACGCGCGTAGCGTTCCTCTTCGCGTTCCACGACGCTTTGAATGAATGGATGCAGCTTACGGCGCGGGACTTCGCCCCAGCCTAAGAATCTGGCGAGCCAGCTCCTAAAAAAATTACATCATCTCCCGCTCAAGCGAACCATCTCCCCGCTGCTTCGCATCCACACATGGTTCCCTTTAGTGGGAGATGGTGTAATATTTTAGTACTGCCATTGTATGAGCGTGGTGCGTGAGATCATTGTGGTTTGATTTAGTATATATTCATGCATGGTTCCAAATATAAACATGGCTCGAAGCTTAGAGTTTACCTTGTTTACGTGTCTTTCCTCTGCCACCGTTTTTTATGCGTTACTCATTCAAAGCCATGTATCTTTACCAACCTCCCAACTTGACAAACTTACGTAGACACACTGCTTCAGAACATATCAGCATTCCACTCGACATAGCACCGCTTCGTCTGTGTTGACATCGGATTTTGCGGACGCCGCATGACAAGGTCGGCGCCCTACATTCCGGCTGTGCCAGGCGCGAGCTCTGCAAATATTTCTTTTTTTTTCCTTTTTTTACCTCCTCCTCGGCGCCCTTGTTGCGCACCCTCGTGGCCCGCAAATAAAAATTTGGAGCTCATTAACCTCCATTCGTCGCCGCCTTTGTGGGTTAATTAATTCCGAAACGCCGGAGGAGCTGTAAGCACCGATTCGGTTTCGCCGCAAGTATGAACGCGAGTATGATCACGTGTGGTTGTGTGTGCAATGGCTTGTTTTTAACTTCGTCTGCTCCGCGCTGTTTGAGCAGACGACGCAGCAGACGACAGAACAAACATTAAAATTGCTTCGTGACCTTGAATAGCAACGACACACGGCGTCACGCTATAGCTGTAAACAAATGTTTGCCTAATTGATTTGATGACGTTGCGCAGAAAGACGTATTCATTAACCTCGCCGCGCTAGTGTGTAGCCTCGAGTTCAAATACGTGAGCGATATTTGTACGCAATGCGGACGCCCTTTTATGATCGTCTGCGTCAGCTTACTTAAACAGACGGCTAAGTGAAAACAGACTGCGTATTCACTTGAACTCATTTATTTTGAAAGTGCATATGAAATGAACAAGCTTGTCAATTGTGAGGATTCCATCGATCTATTTATGTATGGTTGGTTGGCTTGTGGGGTTTAGTGTCCCAAAGACAACTCAGGCTATGGAGACGCCGTACAGTCGAGGTCTCCAGACAATTTCGACCACCTGGGGTTTCTTAACATGATCTGACATCGCGCAGTACATGAGCCTCTAGCGTTTCACCTCCATCGAAATGCGACCGCCGCAGCTGGGATCGAACCCACGTCCTTCGGGTCATCAGCCGAACACCGTATAACCAACGCGACGGCAAGACCTGTCAATTGCGGAAACACTTGGGAGGTGAGGTCATTTCATTCGCTTTGACACGAATATTTCAACAGAAATTTGTCGATATTTCAGACACCTCCTTACAACTTTCACGCGTTCTATTTTTGCGGAAAACTCACCCTTGCGAATGTTTCAATTCTTGCTGCTTGATTTGCCCAACCACATTGCGCCGTGACGGAACAAGGGAATGTTCGAGTTAGCAGTCACTTGACGAATGAGATTCGATTTAATTCGCCAGCTTTTTTTTTATTTTTCTTCCTTATCACTAGCTTCCCGTATAGACAAGTAAAAATGGGGCACACGCGGCAGGTCTGGCACGACGAAAGGCAAACCCACTTCCAATACGCAAAAACGCAAGATGGGAGGCACGGTCTAGGCGCGACGTACACGCCACAGGAGCGGCGCTTGCGGCGAAGGTAAAGGGGGGGGGGGGAGCACACTTGAAGGGGCACGACTAATCGTCGCGTTTCGAACATGCACGCGCGCGCCATCTTCTCTCCCTCCCGACAAATGCGTGGCGTTTATCTTCTTGTTTCTCGCACGAAGATACTACAGTGTTTAGCTAAAGAGAGGGGAGGGAGAGAGAGAAAGAGAGTCCGTGTTGCGCAACTTGTCCTCGTCGGCTGACACATTCCGTGGAGAGGCCCACCCCAAAACCCGAGAGACAAAACGAGACCTAGTAGGTGCTCGCGCACGGCTGCACCTTGTAGGAAGAAAAGGAAGCCGACGGATTCTGCAGGTTTAGACTATACACCTCTAAGAAAAAAAGGTGTCTTCTTTACTACACATGTGACTCTCCCATGTATAACTCCCTTTAGAGGGCCACGCTGACTCTCTTTAGGAGAGTAGTGCGTCCCACGACTCTCCTAAAGAGAGTCAACGTGACCCTCTAAAGAGAGTTATACATGGGAGAGTCACATGTGTAGCAAAGAAGAGTCAAAGAACACCTTTCTTTCTTAGAGTGTAGGATGATGCTGAAAAGTGTGTGCTTGCTTATGTAAGCAATGCCTGAACACAAAGAGCATAAGGCAAAAAAAAAAGAAAAGAACACAGAGCAGGGAAGCGGGTAACGGAGTGGCGCTACTAACAGCTGTTTATTCAAGTCATACCCTCACCGAGTTTAAATACATATTTTCATAGTGCTGCGCATGCGCAACACCGCTTTGGAAACCAGCCAGCGTTCAATAAACGCCTTTACAGTAATAATAAAAATGTAAATATGTGAAAGTACCTGCCGTACATCAGATGCAACAGACAGCCGCGCATGCCAAAAGAAAACCCTGCAGAAATTTATATTCGGAAGCACGCAAGGAGATCGAAGCCCTTTTCTCTGTTCGTCGTCTTTCGCGCTATATACTTTCTTAGTGTTCATGGATAGCCAACTAGCCCGACAGTCTCTTCTGCTAAGCAATGCCTATTTGCTCAAGAGCGTACGGGTGTGCCAGCTTGTGTAGGTGAAAACATGGAACCACTATCGGCGGTGAAGTGTCGCAGGTGGAAAAAAATTTGTCTCACGAAAGAGTACTTGGCTGAAGAATCGGAGTTCGAACGAGAAGACAACTGGTGAGTTAGTAAAGCGAATCTTTTCCCAATTAACGCAGACTGCTGCGCTAAGCTAACTACTATCAAGTACGAGTACCAAGAACATACTAACGAGTTACCTGAGAATCTTGTAAGATAACTCGTTTCATGACCAAGTTTTTTTTTTTTTTTTTTTTGCGTCGCAGCGCAACTCTAACGCAACGTAAAGAGATAAGTGGACACGGCCGGGTCACGTGATGAGCAGGGTAGATAACCAGTGGTAGGTGAGAACGACGAAAAAGGTACCAAGAGATGGGAAAGTCACTCGAGTCCAGCTGAGAATTATGGGGGCTGGTGAAATTAAGAAGTTCGCGAGAATTAAACCGAATTTTGGTCGCGCACTACAGGGCAAAACTGGAGACCATTGCGAGAGGCCTCAGCGTCTTACAGCTGGCATAGAATACGATGGTGATGATGTTTACTTGACCGACTCACAGGCGAGATTAGCGAGAAATTGCCATAAGTGCGCAGTCAGACATTTCCGGCTCGTTCATCCTAATAACACTTAGTCATACTCTATTTTTACACTTTTCCCAAGATGCATGATTAACGCGTTTGCCCCGGATAATCGTGCCGCCACAAATTTTATGACTCAGCAACGGACGAGGAAGCCGTCACGTATACGCCAACGACCTCAGTCGCTAAGTCCAACGACCTAGCACTGCGTATCTTAATCTCCAGCGACGCGACTGCTTTGCGATACCAACGTTAGTGCGACCTCCTTTTTCTTCTAACATCCCCAGCACCACCCCACCCCACCCCACCCCTCTTCGCATACGCCTTCGTCACTCTGAAGATACAGCAAAACTTGCAACATTCGCAAAAAGACGTTCGTCTTACTGACAACGAGCCCTAACTGACGCACGCGCGCTAAGTGTCCTTAATATCGACACGGCACTCGAGTTTCCCAGGCTCCCTAGACCGAAGAACAAACCCATAACTCCAGGCGCTCAGCCCTTCAAGAGTTAAAGTGGATACTTAATATCGACACGTCTAAAAACCATGCCTTCGGCTCATGAAGCGAGCTGAGCGCTACAACGTCAACGAGGGGGCGCTGACAGTTCTGCCATGAATCAGCGATGGGATCTGTCGCGACGGTCTAGCCACAAGTCATCGTTCTTCAAACCCGTGCGAGTTCTGGCAAAATAGAAATGAAGAGACGGAAAGTCGGGCTCGCTCGGAGCAGACATGTGCGCGAACTAATACGGTCGTAACTGGGCGCACGGAATACCGCGGAAAAGCGTCGTAATTGTTTCCGGTGCCGCCGTTATGGTGAGTTACGGCTTCGACTTCGTCTCGCGCGCTCCTCCCACGACAGAGCGGGGGGCCAACACTTCCGCGAATGGAAACCCAAAACGCGGCCACATACGTACGTAGTACGTGTCGTCTGCTCGCACAAGTTGCGCGTATAGGATGAGCAGACGACCAAATCGACACAGTTCGTCTGGCAACAACGGGCAGACTACCACGCAACGGGCAGACTACCACGCAGCTTGCAAGCAGTGCGTGCAGAGGACAAATCACGTGACGTCTCAAACGTTAGCGTCTCAAAATGTCTTTATTACGCCCCGAAGTGACCACACACATGACGGAGTTGACGGAGTCTCCACTTGTGATGATGAAGAAGAGTGCCATATGTGGTGATGAACATGCACAGACAATGTAGAAGACAATGTAGAACACGTCCACAGTGATTTTAGTAAAAACTCGGTCATTGGGTTGATGTCATATCGGGTAACCATTATTACCTATATTTACCATCATTCAGCGATAACTACAGCAATCCTATGCTTATATAAGATACGGCCACACTGTCTAACATTCGTAAAAGTTAGCTAACATATCCGCACCCATCTATAGCCATCTGTTGCGACAAGTGTCACTCATTAGTTGACACTAATGAGTGACAACTATTGCTGGAGTAAAAAGGACAGTCTTAAATTCGGTCACAAATATTCATCGTACCCGCTTACAGAGTGTGTGCGGAACAGGTTTGGGAAGACGCTGTCTTCACAAGAACGTCGCTGGAAACGAGCGCCTCTCTCACTAAAAGACGAACCTCTAAATCATGGCCTGTTGCGTAGTTCGGCTATATGAATTCCAGCTATCGTCTGCAGCGGTTGCCAGACGTAACGACCTCTGCTAGCGAAAGAGAGAGAGCGCGCGCTTGTCGTCCATGTTTCCCAAGGAATTCTTCATAAATCATACACAATTTTACGAAACACGTCACATGGGACTCACATATCTCGAAACGGCCCAGTTGATTGGGGCCGAAAGTTAGGCGGACGTCCACAAATTGTTACGCCATGCCTCCTGGAAGAAACAGATAAAAACGCATACAGAACCGGGGCCCCATCAAATGATGGGCACCTTGCCGTGTGACCCACTTTCGTTTCGCAATTTGGCTACGATGAATGGCGGAAAGTTTGGGTTGCTTCTTTTGATAAACGGCCTAATAAACGAGCTCGGAGTTCGGTGGCACTCATAAAAGGGGTGTGTCAAACGACCGAGTGTGCGACAGTTCGCCGACCTTGAGGCCTCGAAACACGCAGTCCCTACGCAATGTTACGCAAGTGGCTGTGGTGAAGATGAAGAGCAAGATGAAGAAAAAGGACAGCAAGAATAAGAATAAGCGCGAGAGCGAGAAGAGCGATAACAAGAACAACAAAGAGAACGAGTTCAAGGAAGTTAAGAACAAGAAGAAAAAGAAATGTGGCCGTCCTTCCTAAATTCTCAAGTTGCGATTGTTATTTAATATAGATCATTGTAAAACATTTTCGAGAGTCATACCTTTCAAGTGTGTCCATTTCTGTTATAGTTTCTGGGCCAATCCCCCAAAGTGGGTGTCAGCCATCCTCACAGGTTTTCAACTTCCTTCCGGAAAACGCATCCCGGAAATGCATTCCGGAAATACAACAAGCATTCGGGATCCCTTAGTGTGCTATGGCGGTGAAAACGAAAAAAAAAAAGAAATTTAGGACGAGGTTTTTACGAGTCAGAACCACGATATGATTAAGAGGCACGTCGTATAGTAGAGAACTCTGGAATAATTTTTACCGCCTGGGGTTCTTTAACGTGTACGCTAGAGTTTGCGTGTGTGTGTGCGCGCTTTTGTTTTTGCGTTTCGTGCTCATCGATATCCGGTCAACGTGGCAAGGTATCGAACCGGCGTCTTCGAGCTTAAGCAGCTCCATCACCATAGCCGTAACTCTACCACGTCGGGTGCCCGTCAAAAGAAGAGTGGCACGTGCGTGTCACCGGGAAGTGGACTGACGTCCCCGTACGCGAGCATGCGCGACACGAAACGCACGCGATAACGGTGACGGATAGGGGGAGCGCGCACACCGAACCCAGGACCACCCTCCGACGACTTCCTGCTCAGGCAAGTGACACGGGCGACCTTGAAAGACGAATGTTTCAAGGGCGTGTCTTCAAAATTCAAGAAAAGGGTTGCATACCTCCGCCTAAGAATGTACTCGCAAGACACGGCCGGGCTCCTCTCTATATTTTTGTTTCTTTGTATGTGCCTGCGGTATGCCGAAAAAAGCTGGTTTCAAGCGCCGAAAATTCCTGTAGGATGTTTGGCATTCTCTAAAGACCAAACAAGTCATCTTTTCTTCGCAAAACAGTAAAATTGACTTCAAAAATGCGAGCTTATGAGCGCGAAAGATTGTTTCCGCACTAGCTGTGACCGTACGCAAGTCATTTAGAAATCATCGGGGAGGCCCAATTAATACCAAATTTTCCAGATAACTACTACGGCTGGATAAGGGGGAACTATATTTCTTATTAACTGCTGCGATACTTGCATCAAACGGGGCTGCATGCATTTATACGTCGTCCTTCTGCAATTAATAATGCAGGTATCCTACGGTAAATATAAAAACTATAATCGATCGCGCGAAATTGTTCCGGAAGCGGCAAGCTTTCTTTTTCCTCCTATGGAGCCATGCGATTTCCCGTAATAGGCTAATATTGTGCCTGCGCCCAACGGTTACATTGCTGAGGCGGTAATGTTGCAACAGGCGGAGTTAGCCTGGCATACATAGCCGGCAACTGTTCCGCCTGAGCATCTCATCAATCCTAGCAGCGCGTCACCAGGTGTTAAACATCCCTGTGTCACGCCAGAAAGCAATCGGCAATCTTCGAACTCTCCTCCCGATTGCCACGGGCCATTCGGGAAAAACAACATCTTCAAACGTCCTTGAAATCAAGGCTTCGACGGACACCCGTGTGGTCGGGAAGAATCACTGAACCAAAAGACGAGGACGCCCACCACAAGAGGATAAACAATATATTGACGTTTCGGCACCCGGAACGGGAGCCTTGTTGACAATAACGTTCAGGGTCTAAGACCCCTATTGCGTCCAAAGGCAAAGACAGTCATTGTTACATTGTAAAAATGAGACGCCCAATAACTAAGACAGAAACAGGCAAAACGGCAAGGCGTTCTCTGTTCCCCTGCACCTAACTTACCAGATTAGCATGCACTAACTAAGCTATGCAACGAGTTCAGGGTAGCTGCAAACGTTGCTCTCCCTAAAGTTCCGCACTGCACCGAACTTAACCAGTCAAAATAACGCATAGGTTGTTTCAACTGAAGTGTAATTAAGTTCGGCGGTTTCTAACAACGAACCCAGGTAGGAGTTAAAATATACGGCGTACGACATGGAAGAGATTAAATTGTAACTTTACCGGCCACATCGTTAGCGATGCCTTCATTACCCGTCGTTGCTGGCAAGTTCCCGTAGTCTCTAACTCAACCTGTGTACACATCTCCCCGGTAATACTCAATCACGCATAGCTACGAATACCGCGAGGACGCAAGAGCCAACGTAACAGATAAAGCATGAAAGGAGCAAAAGTTGAAGCTTTAACGAGAGGCTGCCGCAGTTGCCGCAAAGCATGTTCAAACGGTCTTCGAAGCGAGCACTTTCTTCTGTACACAACCTTCCGCACCACTCCTACTTTCTGTCCCTGCTTACTCATGTTATTTATCGGCACACCTGCTGAGAAAATAAGAAGTGGAACTCCTCAGTGGGGAAGGAGAACACCTATCTGTGGGCGGCGACGCAGAATTTAGTGGCGTCAATTCGGGGGGCGTGTTTTCTTTGGTTTGGCCGTTGCGTTGTGCACACACAGGCTGTGGGGGGTTGTATAACACAACGGCCTATACACGCAAGCTTTGCGTATCGTCGAAGACGGCGGCAGTAATTATACCGTCCGGTGAAAGCGGACGCAATTTAACCGCGAAACCATACCCTGTCGGACGCAGGGAAGGAACGTAGCTCTAGAGGCATGCCGACAGGTTGTCCATTAAGGTGAAAGTCGTAGATTAAGGACCCTGTACCTTCGGAACGAAAGAAAGAAAAAGAAAACTCGAAGAATTTCGAGGTAGAGACGAAGAGGAAGACTATACTTGGTTTTCGTTGTTTCTTTTTCTAGGAAAGTACGGAGTCAATTTTCCACCTGTGCGTTCATAGAAGGCTAATTTAATTAAAGGTAGAGACCGTGCAGTCGACCTGTAGTAGGGCAACGCCTATGTGGAGGACTTGGGATTAGTACTGGAAACTTGCAGGTATTAACGTACATAACAATGTATACAAACTAGCGTCTTTGTACTTCGATCCTCGTCATAAATCCGGCCGCCTTCAGCAATCGAACCAGCAATCGAACCCGCGAGGTAGTGCACAGCGTCACTATATGCCACTGAACCGCCGCAAAGCATGTAACAGATTTTTTTTAAATCGTTGCATATTTCAGACTACACTTGTTTCTTGCTTGTATCGCGCCGCCGCTATTGGTACCTTTAAGGAAACGTTCGTTCACATATAATAACAATAACTGTTGGAGTTTTACGCGCCAAAACTACGATATGATTATGAGGGACGCCGTAGTGGAGCGCTCCTGAAATTTACTCCACCTGAAGTTCCTTAACGTGCACCTAAATCTAAGCACACGGGCCTCTAGCATTTCGCCTCCATCGAAATACGGCCGCCGCGGCCGGGATTCGATCCCGCCACCTTCCGGTCAGCAGTCGAGCGCCGTAACCAATAGACCACCGCGGCGGGTATCATTCACAGATAAACGACGACAGAACGCGGTGTCCTGAACAGCGTACGTAGTTAAGCAGATGACACTGCCCGTAAAAAAAGTTAGTGAAGACACGCTGCTGTGTTTTAAAATCGGTGTTGTTGCCTTCTGTAGAATACACGCAGAGATGCAATTGAATGGCATGCGTTATACGTATAAGGGGCGCGTTCTCGCCTATTAAGATGCCCGGCGGGAGAAAGGAAAAAAAAATGGTGTCCTTGAAATGGAGACGGGGTAAGACAAATTCGTAACCAACTCTAGGTCGTTGAGGCTGGCGCCACATATCGTGAGGCCGGATTCAATAGAATATACGCTCGTTCCGGACGCTGCCCAAATTAACGTCTGAGAGAGAGAAAGAGAGGAAGAGTGGGAGGAGTTCTGACGAGGGAAGCAGTAAAAAGACGAAGCCTGCGCCGGGGACAGATTTACTGCCCTTCGTGAGTTCGTGGGACAAAAACAAAAAAAACAGGGATCGATTCGCGAACCGAAACAAACGGATAAACAAAAGGAGACAAGGAGCCTTCAATAAGGTACAAAAAAACAAAGAAAGAAAAAGCACTGGATAACGGGAGAGACTATACTTGTGCACTGAACAAATAGCTCTCCGCTGCCCTCACCTTTTTAAAAACGCCTGTCTCTCCTCTGCTCGCAATTCTCGCTGGCCGCGTTACGTAATCTCTCCACTTTCTCCCGCCGAAATTGTTCCCTCCTCACCCTTGCTTCATTTGGCCAGACCCCACCCCCCCTCCCCTTCTTAGGCAGGGCCCGTTTAGAACTTTCACGGTCAGTGAATATGGACACGGTGGTGCAGCCGCCGCGCTCTTGTTGAGCAATCGCCAAACCGGTACACTTTTACTGTCATATTGATTTTTGAAATTTTTATTTTTTGTTCGTTCCACGAAGTCTTTCCTGTACAGAGAAAGGCCTCGCCGTCCAAAAGAACACCAATAGCAGCCTTCAGTGATGGAGATATATAGAAATATGCTTTCATTCAAATGAAGCAGGCTAGCAAAGACTAATCCATACCAGACCGAAAGTGGGCGGTTTCCCTTGTCAAGAAGAGCGCAGTCGAAAAAAAATATATATAGACAGAGGAGGTAAGGATTCGGAGATGACAGCGTGCTGTATTTATTACGCAGTCCTTCGTGTAATTCGTGAACCAGGCCCCGCCCCCATACCCGCTAACTTCGACAGCGACGGAAAGTTTGCCCACAATGCCGCTAAGAGTCGCTCGAGCTGGAATGAAGAACACAGAGGGCGCGCCCTTAAATCACCGCCGCGGAGCCAATCGACTACTGCCAGTGGCGCCATCTTTATGACTTTGGAACAACGATGCTGAACGGGGGCAGAGTTGTACCGAAGATGCGCATCGCGATGAGTGCATTCGGTGTGCTTATGTCTTAAACTAGGAGGGGGGGGGGGTGAAATAACGTGCTTAACCCTGCAGTTACAGAGTTCGGACTCTGCAAGTGACTCTGCGACTGTGGCTTTGTGTTGGGAGATGTAGAAGCAGAGGTTTACTGCGCAATGGAAATAGAAGATGGAGAGAGAGAGAGAAACAACTTTATTGACGGCACAGCGAGGTCGTTGAGTTTAGCTTGCCGGTGGTTCGAATGGTGGTGGCAAGTAGCTCGCCACGACCTTTTCGGCCCAGTTAGTATTTGCCAGTAAGAAAGAGGATGCTGCGCCAACGGGCATACATTGGACCACATATTTATTCTCACATCGACAAAAAAGAAAATTATGCGCTTGATCCGGTTTGCTCTGTACAAAAGTTTGAAAAGATAAGGCTATATTTTTTCTATGTATCACCAAGCATTCACACCGTCCATGACCAGGATTTGGGGACCTGTGCACGTAGCGCCATCTCTGGTTGATGACTGCGGTGGCCTGCCGTAACTGAATGGGCAATAGGCTAAAAAAAATCGTATCTGACGAAAGAAGCCAGTTATCAAAAACGACTCTCGGTTCTATAGGCCTCCCAAGCTCGGCCAGGGGGCGCTGCGTCGCGCGCGTTTCGCCGCCTTTCTAGCAAAAACCGGTCGCTCCCCTCTCCGCGCCTGCCTTTTGACTGCGCTATCTCCGCACGTTCAGGCACCCTGCACGCGCTGTTCTCTGCTCGCCGTGCACGTGCAGCTTCACGTGTCGCTTGCTCTGAAGGTTTAGAAAGATCCCAGAGATGGAAAAAAACGTTTTAACGGTGGGAATCTCACTAGAGGAGGACGGTTGATCGACCACCTTTTCGGGACCGAGCAGGTCGTCAAGGGCGATGCTGTTTGTGCGAGCGCTACGTGCGTGCCGATGCTGAACGGGCACATTTCTTTGACATGAATAGGGAGGTGACTGCGCGAGTTCTGTAATTATGTTACCGGTAAAACGCACATTCGTTGCGGCAGTCGTGTCTACTCGGAGCTGTCAGCCAACACCCCGCACGCTTTCGCGTGCGTTTTCTATTGATAACTTTTCGATCGCATGGATGTCAAGTTTGTCGTGCGGCTTTAAATTTATTATGAGCTCAGTGTGAAGAGCATAAATTTACATCTGTCCTGTTGAGTCACTGGCTGCATCGCAATGCGCAGTGTTCAGTTTCGTGGGAGTTTCACTTTTGCCGAGGTTTGCATCGAATGATAACAACGTCGGATCGCAAGTTTAATGTCGCCTTGGATTTTTTTAGAGCTCCCTTTGACAGCATAATGATATACCCAAACAAAAAATAAATAAATATTTCATGCCCACTTCGACGATGCATGTTTCTTGCAGAGGCGTGTTTCATTTCGAATAATATCGACGCCTGATCACGCACCGTGTTCGCTTATTCGAATGTCGCTTTAGTTGTTTCGACAGCTCGCTTGGTCAGCATCATACTATACAGGGGCGTAGCCAAGGGGGGGGGGGGTTCAAACCCTTCCCGAAAATTTTCAATTTTGCTTGCGTATATGTACACGCACACATACAAACGCACGCACAAACATACATAAAGTATGGTTGGACCCCCCCCCCCCCCCCCGAAAAAATTTCTGGCTACGCCCCTGATACTATACAATACCCACTGGGATCGCGCATGTTTGTGATTATGCCGAGATTTGTGCCCAATAATAAGCGCATCTGAATTCGCGAAGCTATCGAAAATTTAATTGCCACCTTGGTTCTTTTTTCAGCTTGTTTCCAAAGCGGCATGCAAGGCTTTTTATTACGTGCCGAACGCATGACATTAATACGAGGCACGCCGTGGTGGATTAATTCGGATTAATTTCGGCCACCTGGGTTTCTTTAACGTGTACGTAAATCTAAGTACGCCGGTGTTAGTGCATTTCGCTCCCATCGAAATGCAGCTGCTGTATGCGTGAATCGAACCCATGACCACGATTTTAGCAGCGCAACACTTCAGCCTTCTAAGCAATCACGGCGTGTCGCATGCAAGGCCAATATAAACGCTCAGTGCAAACATACAGCTTAATTCTGTTTACAGGGAGCCGCGACGGGAAATGTACCGCAATCAGCTGAATTAAACACTTAGTACTCACGGTACGTTATTTATAAACTGTGGTGTAATAAGCCCAAATGCTCCGCTGCTGTAACATTACAAATGGTTGACTCGGAAAGCCAGCGCGCAATCTCGAAACGTACAGCGGCTGTCTATTTGTTGTAACTTCGGTTCACAAACGCACTTCCCTTTCAAATGAGCACGATCATCGCGTTTCTCCCCGTTAATAGTTCGTAATACTGTGTACTACAAAAACTGCTTCAAGGTGACAAGACCGCGAAATCATCGCGGCGAACTGCCATAATCCACTCTTGACGCCTCTGCTCCTCGGACTGCTTGCATTGGAAACGGTAGAACATGACAGGAAGTTTTCGGCTTTTCGACATTTTTAAACTTTTGTGACAGTTCACAATGCAGCAGGACTGCGTGCCTGCTTTCGAGTACGACGAAGGAAAGGCACCCATAGCGTGAAAAATGCGAGATAAAAGCCCCGGGGAGCACGTTCTCCGCGCGCGCGATGGGAAAACCAAGCAAGAGCGACCCGTCCCAGCTACCGGAGTTTTCCCCTCTCTCCGCTGGGGCGGCGGACGGCGCTGCGCAAACTTGAGCGTTGGAGGCCTATACAGCAGAGACTTATTTGAATATTCTGGTAAAATTACAGTATCGCACTACAAACCGCGTGGCTTCCGAGAGTGTTTAGTATTTAACAATGGGGCCCCATGTGTTTCTAATGGGCGATGTTCAATTGTCCTGGGAAGCCACACGCTTTGTAGTGCGATACTGCAATTTTGCCAAAATGTTCCAGTAGGTCTCTGCTGCATGGAACCCGGAGTCGTTTTTGATAACCAGCTTTTTTTAAGACATATGATGTTTTTTCGCCTATTTCCCATTCAGTTATGGCAGGACGCCGTTGCTGCCGCCGGGAGATGACGCTACGTAGAGATGTCCCCAAATCCTGGGAATGCCCTGCGCTTTCCTCCCTTGTGCAGTTCAAGATAATTTTCGCCCCTTGATTCCTTCCGCCAGTGCAGGGTAGCAAACCGGAAGTGCGCCTGGTTAACCTTCCTTCCTTTCTTTAAGTTTCACGCTCTCTCTCTCTCTCTCCTTGTAACTTCCGAATTCCCACAATGTTTGTACTGAGTCTTTTTTTTTTTTTCATTATAAGATGCACGCTTGGTAAGCCAGCAACTGCATGACTTCATTGAAACATGTCCGGAACCACGCTCTCTTCAAGCTCCACTGACCTCGGCCGGACTTTCGCTGCCAAGATCGACGGCGTCCGTGCGCCGCACTCGACGTCTTCTTCAAACGAACGAAGAATTCAAATAAGAACATAAGGGGGGGCAAGCTTAATGAATGGGCGGGCAAGAGAGAGAACGGCAGGTCTCTACCACACATCACGGCCCATTTGCAGCGGATGCGAGGGCATCAACGCATGCGGCAGTGCATCCGGCGCAGCTGGATACAATGTATTCCACAGTGCTAAGAGAACGGGAAGGACGTCCCTGCCAACGAAAACCAAGCACTCGAGCTGGCTAGACTGTCTCCGCGACTCCGAGAGACACTCAATCTCACTTCCGAGCTCGAGGCATCCTGGACTTAGGACGCCTCTGCGAAGCTGTATATTCTCGGAATAAAGATGTTGAAATTACGTCAGGACTGAGAGCGACAGAGGCTGCAAAACGAAAGACACTTCATGTCGTGTGCTTCTTTTTATCTTTTCTATTATTTTAAAGTAATCAGACGCCGCCCCCCCCCCCCTTTCCAGGGCAGGCCGTTTGAAAACCCTCAGACGATCAGGGCTCGGCGAAGCATACTGCCTAGACGACGCGTGCTCCGGTTCTGTGCTCAAGCTGCCGTATAATGCCAATCTTCCCGAATGCTTATCCTGAAGAGCTTAGCGAACCTGGCACTTAACTGTTACACGGTGCGAGGTTGCCAGCTCGAATCGCGCGGGTCGAAACCTAAGACTTATGCAGACTCTACACACCTCATGTTAATCCAGAGCCTTCCACTACACGGACTTTTTCGTCGTCCACTGAGTTGAGAGGAATACATCACGTTACCTATGTTTAAGGAAAACAAACATACCGAAGATCTCTCCCGGAATTCGATCCCGCGACGTTCGGGCCAGCAGTTGAGCACCATATATCCTCCAGACCACCGCGACTGGTCGCGAAAGAACTTGTTTTAGTTAGGCCTAACTTGTTTGTATTCCATATGCCCGTGGCTGTACGTAACTAAGAGCATGGACAAGGGACTGAAAAGATAGCAAAGCACTCGAGTCGTTTTGTCTGTCGGCGGCCCTCTGTCTCCAGGCGGCGGCATTTCGTCTCTGCGCCCAGTAGCCGCCTATGACACGCTGGTTGTCGGGGCGCGACGAGGTCTCGATCGCTCCAGTCGTTGAGGCAAATGGTACGGACCCCCACGCTCCATTAATCTTCGGACAGATTCGCATTCTCGGACCGCGGGGCCACGCGCACACAAACCCAATGACCGTAGGAGAATTGAAACGGCAGCGCGCATATGTGGGGTCGTATACGCATGTGCGCGCTGCAAGGCGGAGAACTTAGAGAGGGAGCGGGGAAAGATATATACTGAATGTCCATTGCCTCGATCGGATGCCCGCGAATAAGTGCTAACGCCTGCGCAAGTGGTCTCCCGACCCACCGCACGCGGCGCGATAGAATGCAGATGTATGGGAAAGTAATGATTCGAGGCGGCAATTCGGTCAAGGTTTCCCGGAAGGCCCTCCTTAACCATTTTGCGCCACCGGCGCCGCTGTTCTAGACTGCACGTACAGACGAAATCGGTTTGACAACCGCAAAAGGAAGTCCGTGCGTACGTGAGTGTGTGTATGAAAATGAAAGGAAAACAACGATCGATTCCTCTTTCGTAAGAATGCATCGTTACACGAAGGTGACGTCCGGGCGTCCTATCTCGAGTGATCATCGTTTTTGCTTGTTATTTCACTACGTGTCACATATATCTCTTTATAAGCTACGCAACAGCTCGCCCAAGCTAATATTCTGCTAACACTAAAGTGAAACATGCGTGCATTCGTCTAAGTAGTCGTAGCTTTGTTAGACGTTAAAAATACAAATGGATGTATTGAACAAAGGAGAAGAAGGCAGCCGAACCAACTCATCCTTTTAGAATATACACAGGGTAAAGCCTCCATCGCATCTTCGTCTTTGACCCAATTCTCTGATTCACACGACGTCACGTGTCCTCCTGGGCTCATCCCAACAAGCTTATGTTACAGGATATGACGTCCAGGACATCTATGATTGTTTCTGAAGCAACTTGTCTAGGAGGTATTGCTTAACTAGTCTACAAGGGGAAGAGAAGTAGAAGCCGGAAGTGATTTAAGAGACACCCCACGCAGACACCCGAAACCAACGCGCCGATACTATCGCCTGGCAATTTTGCTCACGTGATTTCCGTGACGGAAGTGACGTCAGTAACATCGCGTCATGGAAAAATATAACAGCACGAGGGACGGGACTGAAGACACAAAAACCACAGGTCTTCAGTCCCGTCCCTCGTGCTGTTATATTTTGCCATGTCGCACCAACTTGCCCAGACAAAGTCTCTGCTAAAACAAAGCGTCAGCGTTAGATAGACACGGAGAATAAAAAAGTTTCTACTTGAAAACCACCCTTTCACAACACCACGCGCTCCACTCTTGCCACGAGAAGACGCCTTGATAAGGCAGAATACGTGCGAAAAACAAAACACTGCTAAGTGGCGACGCCGCCTTGGATCTTGTCGCACTAGAAAGTCATGATATCATGGATTTAAGGTGGACTGCGTCTGCTAGGGTCTGCATTGTTCTTTAACAGTGGAAATGGATTACATTGTGCTGGAAGGCAGCCAAAGAGAGCGCGGCAAGTTTCGGGAAATTTTGTTGGACAGTCTGGTCAATATGAGAAAAAAAGACACTGAAGTCCTAAAAAGAGACAGGGCGTGCAAACACGGACACAAGAAAGAGGTCAGGACACCACAAACACCGACTAACAACTGAAGAGACGCACAACGGCTGAAAAGAAAGAAGGCACGAAAACTTATCCGCGCATGCCCATGCAACCGGCGAACCTATCAATCCGGCACGCGTGGCGGTCTACGTGGAAGATAACTGTTAAGGTATTTGATTTCATCTTTATGCAAGTTAATCGACGGTTGGCTCACGCATGCGCCTACCACTATTCTCGATATGCCATGCTTCAATCATCAGGCGCGTTTCTTCATTTCTATGCCGGTACAACACTGCGCATTCATCGAATTTTGGCGTGCACAGCCAACCGTCGATTAACTTGCATAAAGATGAAATCAAATACCTTAACAGTTATCTTCCACGTAGACCGCCACGCGTGCCGGATTGATAGGTTCGCCGGTTGCATGGGCATGCGCGGATAAGTTTTCGTGCCTTCTTTCTTTTCAGCCGTTGTGCGTCTCTTCAGTTGTTAGTCGGTGTTTGTGGTGTCCTGACCTCTTTCTTGTGTCCGTGTTTGCACGCCCTGTCTCTTTTTAGAATGAATACGTACCAACTAGCTCAGCTCTCTGTTATTCTAAACTGAAGTCCGTGACGTCACGTCAGCATTGATGCGCTGATGTATCGGCGCGAAATTTAAAAATGATTCTCTTTCATTCTTACTTCCAATAGTGAACCTAAGATGGCGAAATTAACAACAATGGTGTTCTCAGAGCATAATTTTTCAAGAAGAACTAATTCAATACTTCATTTAGGTGGCCCTTCAAGCTCGCTTTGAACTCCGCTATTGGACCTTCTTGCCGTCCTTCTCAAGCAGCGCAAACGGAGACGATTTGGAGGACGCGACTCGTACACCCGACCTTTGGCGTCACAGCAGAAGCGCTGCGTCGCTAGCGAGGCGCGAGGGCGACGTACGAAATTGCGTCGATCCTCGGGCAACAAGGCTGTATACAGTGAGCAACAAGAACACTGGCTGCAAAGCTTCTCGGTGCGAGACACAACGGAGTGGCTGTTTGTTGCACGCAGCTTGCTTGCTTGTTGGAGACACTTGACATTCGTTGACTCGATGCAGGGCGAGGAAACGACCCCCAACTGCTACCATCATGCGTTCACAGTCACCACCGCGTGATGGCGTCGAATCGTGCAGGGAGCGTAACAACACACCGTGTCTAATCGTTACATATCCAAGCCTACAGCAACAATTGAACCGGTTTTCCGGGTCATTTCGCTCCTAGTGATATGACGTACCAACCACAAAGCTGCGCGACACTCTCAAAGTTTCGCAGCAGCCATGCACTTCCGGGACAAAGTTGACTAAAGAGCATCCGCTGCGTGCTCATAAATAGGGAACTGTACAAATCACTCAATGCCCTGTCTCACAAACTAAGCGTGCAGTGTAAGGAAGGCTAAGGCTCCTGTGAATCATTCAGTGAAGCTGCCCTTCAGTCGTCGCGCGAAACCCGACCAGAGACAAGACAGAGCAGCCCTTTCTTTATGGTCTTGTTTTCTGGTTGACTTTCGCGGCAACATTGTACGCAAATGGCCTCTACGATGATGTCACGCTGGGAAACGACCTTGAAAGAGCCGTCTACAACCAGCAACATAACGGATGAGCTGTTTCCCACCGTCGTAACGCCAACAGTGAGAAACGAACGCTCACGACCGAGTTACGAGAGCTGCAACCACCAGGGGTCAGCACTACCAACGACATAGGAAACGACCGCTCGCTGTTCAGTTCGTATATCGTCTACGACTGAAAGAAAACGTCAGAAAAAAAATAGGCATGCACTGACCATTCCGTGGCAGAGGGAGACGACCGCCTTGGAGCCGGGCTCGCCGACCACGTCGCCCGAGTAGAAGCAGTTCCTCACGTCGTCCGCGCCGTCGGCCTCGTTCTCGGCGTCGCCGTCGCGCAGGGGCACCAGGTCTCTCGCGTCCTGACCGCCGGGGGCGTCGCGGTACCGCAACGCGAGAAGCCTTGGCGACACGTGGCTCGAGTCCCTCCACAGGCGTAACGTGAGTCCCTGCTCTACGCGCCACAGCACGGGACCGTCGTCTTCGTGGTTCCGACGTCCTTCGGAGCGAGACCTCTGCGAAGACCCGGCAGAGGGCCACGAGGAACGTCGCCGCCGGTTCGAAGACGACGCGTTGGACGACGACGTCATCGACGGAGGAGGACGTAACGATGATGATGACGATGAGAAAGGTTGAGAGGAACTAGATGACGCGGCGGAGAACAAGAATGCGGAGGAAGCGTGTTGCCAGTGGTTGGCCGCTGTGGGACGGTCATGCCGCCTCGTTCTGGACGGGGAGGAGTCCAGGGGCTCTGGGAACACTGGCCTCGTTCGCGGCAAGGAGGAACCTGCGAATGAACAAAAAAGAAACAAAACGGATCTTTTTATTTAGTTCCTCCATTACCAAAGTTCTCATCAGTATTACATTACGTTTTGGGTTAGTTTTGTAGCATTCAGTTGTATTTCGGCTAATGTACTGTTGAATCTCATGTTCTACATGGCTGTCTACAGAAAGATAAAAAAGTGAACGCAGTGTGGCTTACAGCATGATACCTCCTGTTCTTTACTCTGTCTGTGAGGGACGTTATATTGTCAAGTATAGCATACTCCTGTAACAATCTCCAATAACAGACTTCCAGCACTCCATTTTAACATTCCCCTTCGTGCGAACCATGCTGGAACTATAGCTACTGCTAGCTAGCTCGCTTCCCTGGCGAGCGTAGAAGAGCTGACGCTTGCTAATCCCTGCCACTTTTCTTCGACCCGATACGCCATGTACAGTACGGTCCACTGTTAAAGGGAACACCCTAATGAGCATATTTCATATTGGTGGCCCCGTAACTTCAGGTGGATGAGGAAACATTGTCCGTGCACAGTAATAGTTTGTGAAGAGGAGTCTGTTTTTCTAATAAAGAGTCTCTCTCTCTCTCTCTCTCTCTCTCTCTAAGCCACTATGTTTTTGTAAGAGAGCGAAATCCGGACATGCCCTTCACGCAAGTGTTCCCTTTAAGAGTGGACCCGCCTGTACATTACACCGCCTCAGACGGCTCATCCCGTCTTTATTATACAGCTTACATTCGATGCGATACGCCTTCTCTGTGCTTTGTCGCCGTTCACTTCGATACGATGCGGCAGAAAATACGATGCACCACTTGACGCATTAACGTTAACCTCGCTATAAAAAAGACGAAAATCAGTACAGGCACGCATACGAGCACCGCGAAACATCGACAGTCGGGGACAAATACGCCGGGCAGTCAGCGCGAACCTGAGAAAAAGGTAGCGAGTATTCTTCCACGCAGCTGTGAGGTCGACGTTCGCTCGCGTCTTATTCTCAGTCGGTCGCTGCGCTGCTAAAAGCAGTTGAACTTTCTTCTTCTGCGCTGGCTACCTTGTCACAGGGCAATAACTTCTCTGAGGAGCCCCTCAATCACGTGATTACCTTTTTAAATGTTACCCCCTATAGGAGGCCTTTTCATTAGAATTTCAAAGTGATCGTCACACGCCGCCTACTTGACTCCGGCAGACTCTTCGTACAGCGAAATAGAGAGGGGCAATTACGGATACAAAAGACGCGATGCATATAGACTGTCTGGGTGAGTCTACAAGCAATGCGCGCTCGAACGCTCTTGTGGCTATAGAAATGCGAGAGGCTCACTGTATGGCAAAGAGATTCGGGGCCAGCCCAACGCGCGAAAATGACTTTTTGTCGCTCTCTTCTCAGCCAATCACCATTTTCAATGACACGGAGATAGAAGCCGTAAAGAGACGGAGCAAAATAGATAAAAGAAGGAAGAGCGCAGCGGTGTTTATGGGGCGGTTCGAATGGCGACACTATAGACGCCGGAGGTCGCGAACTCACTCCGCGAAGGTGAAGAGCCGAGCAAGGCAAGCTGCAAGCATCTGTAAGCGCACGTGCGTACCCGCGTAACTCCTGCAAATGCGATCGCACCTTCTAGCATGCTGATGATCGCGAGAAGCGCCAGGCGCCGTGCCTGCGAGCGTATAATGACCACCCGTCGGCGAGTTTTAACGCCATCGGAATCGTCTCTCCCAGCGTACATACCGTGCGGGAAGAGACCTCGGGCCTGTAATACGAGGCTCATTCGAATTTCATAAGCGAATCATTCAAGGTATACAGCTACTGACTTAGAGATGTACACACGAGCAGCTCTTGACTGTTCCCTTTCCTTCTTCGCACAGCGTACGTTCATTAACGGCAGACGATATACGAAACAGACGAAACCGGTAGCAGACGATTCTACATCCGTGAAAGAGATGGGCGCCTGTGGCCACCATTTGCCTTCCCCCTAATGCAGTCGTGAAAAGCGACTGCTACCGAGCACGCCGCCGTTTTTATTTATTGTCACGCAAAGTGCCCTGGTATAGGACAAGCACAAAATGGGTGCTCTTATCTGGCAAAAATAAAACCCAAATGAGACAGCGGTTCAGGGCAAGATGGAGGCTTGAAGATACAAGTAATCGTTGAACAGGAATAGTCGCTGGAGCCAACGTTTGGGCAAGTGGACTTGTCCAAACGTTGGCTCCAGCGACTATTCCTGTTCGACGATTTCTCAGCAAAGAAAAGAAATTGCAGGCAGAATCTATCTCCCGTCGCCGTCATGCGAAAGCTTATCTTTGTTTTGTTAAACATGTACTGTTCCCGGGATCGGCATTTCCCTGATGCGACAATGGCTGCAGAAGCAGCACCTGGACGCCGATCCTGGAAATACATATGTAGCGCAATACTGTACTGCCTTTTTCTCGTAAGAGATTTAGGCGCGAGCCCCGCAACTTCGAAAAGAAGTTTCGGGAGACCTTGCCCTATCGGGGAAATGGGGACAAGCCAAGCTTGGCGTCTGCGTGCCTCGCGTATACTTTCTATGGCATGGCGCAGTACCCCCTCCTAAACTGTTTCCTTCCTCCATGCCGGGAATTGGACCTTCATGCACGTGCAACACTTCAGTTGCTACAGGAAGCAACGACTGTTCATATCCAGGCAACAATGCAATGTGGCAACGTGAAACTACAAGAGACCTCGGTAAAAGAACACATTGCCATATCAGAAACGGCCGACCACCGACAAGCCCACGAACCTGAGAAAATCGATTACTGGAAAAAGGCTGCACACAGATACGCAGGTGACCGGCACATCTTCGAGGGCCACAGTTCTGCGCGCTCGCCGGCGCCGGGTTTTTTGCGTACGACGCCGAACTCTCGGAGTCATAAAAGATTCGCCTAGAATGGCGTGTCGGGATTCTGATACACGGAGCCCACGGGCCGTTTCGCAACTCTTATGATTGAAGAGCTCTGTCTGCAGCGCTATACTCGTTTACTGAGCCGTGCAAAGGACCGGAAGGTAAACGGTAGCGCTTTAGTTATCCAAGTGCGCGAGCAGACGACAATATTGATTTTCTTCCGTCATCCCAGACGATGGGTGGAGCTAGCAGACGACGCGGCTCCCTCAACGTTCGTTTCATACTACGATCGAATGCGCAAGGTGCAACAGGTTTCCGGCGGCATTGGCAAAGCAATGCGCGCGCATGCAAATAGAGCCATTGTGCGTGTCACTCGTAACGCCGCCATTTAATTTACGACGCCTAATTGGGAGGTGGGACTGAGCTTTCGCGCCGAAGCCGGCAGCGCTAAGCGCCGCGCTGCCGTAATTAAGGCGGCGCGCGTGAGAAGACGCCAGGCGTCGAGGATGAGAGACAAATGGCCCCTCGTTCCAAGGCTTCCCTTCCTTGAAGCGCATGAAACACACACAGCGTCGTGCATGTGTTTACAACAATGGCCCCTGCCGCCGCTCATTCTGCATCAGCTTCGAGCAGCGCGGCGTGACTTTCGCACCTCCACGCACGACGCCAAGCGTGGATGCATAAAAAGCGTTGCGAAACCATCTTGCCACCGCCTATAAGTGCCAGACGCCTCCGATCGGCGCTCAAAATGAGAAAACAGCAGAAGCAACAACTACATGGAACGTATTGAAGGCGCATCTTCGGCGTACGGGCGTCTGTTCGCGCCGACGACCTACGGGATTCTTTTCTATGGGAACAAGTACGACAAATGCATTCAAAAGAATTCGTAGACAAAGCGTCCGGGGCCTTCAAAATACTTCAGTATTATAATAGTTGAGGTTTTACGTCCCAAAAGCACAATGTGATAGCGACAGACGCCGTAGTGGAGGGCTCCGGAAACTTCGACCACCTGGGGTTCTTTAACGGGCGCCTAAATGTAAATACACGGGCCACTACCCTTACAAAAATGGATTTAGACAGCTTATAGACTGTCTAAACCTATTTTTAGACAGTCTATAGACTGTCTACATATATTTTTGTAAGGACTAGCATGTCGCCTTCACGGAAATGCGTTCGCCGCAGCCGGGATTCGGTCCTGCGCCCTTCGGGTCAGCAGAATAACCACTAGACCACCGACGCAAGAATAACAGAGAGCTGAGCTAGTTGGCAGTCGGAGTTTGTGTTGTATCGACTTCTCTCTTTGGTCCGTGTTTGCACGCCGAATCTTTAAACATGTCACGCAAGCTGTACAGGAAATGGGAAACAAATGAATGCTTGCCGTGCCGTGTTGTCGTTATTTTGCTTTGTGCAGAACGTGTGTTCCCTGATACACACCACAACTATAGGAAGCTGTACCACTACCGACTATATTATAGAGTTCCGTTTCAACAACTCTGTCGGGAAAACGGCGCGCACGGTGTGACCCTGTTGCGAACCGAGGCGCGCCGCACTCGCGGCATACGGGTTCAGGGATAACGCGAGAGCGCGCGCGCGCGTCGATAGCGTTTCGCCAGGTATAACTAATGATCCAAGCGTAGCCATCAATTCTTAGCCGAGCCTAAACGCCCCGTATAGGCGAGCGTTAAACGTTGGGTGAGATAAGCTTGCCACTACGTTGCCACGCTACCGGAGCGTATAGAGTTCCGGTTGGATGTATACGTAGTTTGAAAGGCGATCTCTTTCGCTGGTGCGGTCCGCGAATACAGCCGATGGATGCGCTAATGACCCGAATACCCCATGTATCAATAATAATGGCTGGGGTTTTTTTCACGTGCCGAAACCACGATATGTTTATGAGGCACGCCGTAGTGGAGGGTTCCGGAAATTTCGACCCCACGGGAGTTCTTTAAAGGAGTGCTGACACGAAATTTAAATATTTTCGGATCGTTGCTCTAAATAAAAGCACTGATGTCTATAACGCTAAAAAAAGAGTATCGTGGTGCATGGGAATGCATTGAATATATCTTTAATACCGCTACCTTAAAAGAAACTCTCGGTTTCGATATCGAGGGGGCGCGCTTTCACAGTGACGCGTAAACACAGTCTGACGTCACGGGCAGACAGCAGCTCGCGAAGTACTAGCAGCAGCTCAGCCATCTGCTGCGAGTCACAAGCGGTGAACGTAAGCAACAATGAGTGAATTGTCGTCCAGTGACTCCTACAGTGATTTCTGCGATTTAGGCTGCATGCAGGACGCGGAGTTCGCAAACCCAGTGAACTTTGTTGACTCGTCCCGATACTGTCCATTGCAGTGGGGCTGGCCTGCAGATGCTGGGCGACGAAAACGTTAAAATCAAAGTAAAATGTTGTATACGTGTTGCCTGGTTCCGGTGTGTAGGGAGCGTTGACAATGCATACCAATGAAACTAAAAATGTCCCTCTTGCGATGCCTGAAAATCGTGTCAGTACTTCATTAACGTGCGCTGACATCGCACAATACACGGGCCTCTAGCATTTCACCTCTATCGATATGCGATTGCCACGGCCGGAATCAAACCCGCGACCATGGGGTCAACAGCCGAGTACCTTTTACATACATCTTTTATATGCTTTCAAATGATAATTAAAAAAAAAACATTTTATAGAAATTGAACAAACTGCTCGTAGAAACGCACATCTGCCATGCATTCATAACACCAGCCTTAAAGGGCCCCTAAAAAAAAAACAGAACGAGCGCGTTATTCTGTCCTGGCGTTTCCAGTCTTTACGACACAATTCGTAACGCCAGCAGTCCGTCACGTGATATCATGAAGAAATAAGCTCTTAATTGGTCCATATATAAAGGATATCAGTTGTAGATTGTCTCGTACCCTGCTTTGCCATGCAGTCGCACGCCCGTTCTGCATTGCCTCGCATGACAATCGTGCGCGATCGAATGATTTCACTTCGTTTTGTGAGTTTTCGACTGCGCAAGCGGAGATAACAGCGTGTAGCCGAAAAGCGCGAAATCCTGATAGGCTCATCCTTTAGTGTTGGCATTGTCCACGTGTTTTACGAAGGAATAAGTGGCGAGGAGGAGATAGCCCCTGTAGGAAAGGTCGTGAAGGCGATGCAGGAGATAGTGCCATCACTTACGTTTATAAATAAAAGTAAAGAACCACTTCTCTCTCGCAAAGCGAGGAAGAAAATACTCTCTCGTCTTTAACCTCGGAGTCGTTTAGAGGCCTTTGAAGACCAATCAAATATAAAACAAATATTTAAAAAGCTGCAGTAGACGAGAGTGATCGCGCACGAGCCGCGCCTGCGAGGCGCGCTGATGGAAACCTTCAAATACCGCGGTACACCCACTTGCATGCACTGCAACCGATGGTGTGTACTGAGGCCAGCGAGAGTGCCCGACGGCGCGGCTTCGAGTCTAACCAATCAAACATAGTTAAGCGCAGGCAGCTTTTGAGAGCGATATATATTTACTATACCGCTTCGAGATGAGCGGAGATAAGAGGTGGCGTTCCTTTCCGCCCCTTCAATCTCCCCTCCGGACTGCACCGGCTTATCTGCCTAATCAACTTCTATAAACGAGGCGCCGAAACGTCAGGCAAACCTCCGCAGCACCAACAACCGGAACGGGTCCGCCTTGCTTTTGTTGTGCAGTGCACGCGGTTTTGACTAGCAAGATGCCGGCATCTATATACACATACTGACCTTTCTTTTTTTCTTTGTTGCAGACCGACGTAGAAAGGAACATGCCAGCGTCGTCAAACAGCCTTAAGGCACCGGTTGCGGCAGTAGTAGCTAGTATTTCATTCCTTGTCAACCAATGCCGAGCAGCGCGAAGGCAGTTATAGACGTATATGGCTCATTTCCGGGTCGTTTCACGTGGGCAATTTCATTTGAATACTGTGGTCGCTGCTTCCGGATATGGAGCAATAAACTCGAAACGCGAAAGTAGCGTTCACGAAACAAACCGTTCGCGCATTGTTTTCACTTAGTTTTTTTACCGAATCTGACTGAATAGACCTATATATAAGCCGAGAGAACTTTAGCCTTATACGTATGATTTCGTGAATGCGCAACTGGAAATCGCCCACACGATACGTCGTGCGAAGAAGAAACTGGAACTCGGCACCCATGTATAATTCACTTACCGCAATCATTAATTACAACACTGAGATCGCCGTGCGAAATCAGTCAACGTGAAACGCGCCTTCAGCCAATGAACGCTGAGAGCCGGCATCGCACGATTACGTCACAGACAAGAGGAGCAGGAGCTGTCAACTGTGACCCGCCTAATTCTCTCTTGATAATTCTATTCAGCCGGCGCACGCCCATGAGACATAAAATATTTACATTATAGGTGGCCATTGAACAAACGCTCGCGTAGTTGTTCACGTTCGGTGTGGCTGTTAAATTTGACCAGTAGCCGCCTCAGCTGTATTGCACGGATTTATTCATTGGTTAAAGTCCTATAGCAGCAGGACCACTGGAAACAACTTCCGGCCATGCCAGCGGACCGGTGAACTCATATATGGGCGCGCCGGATGCATGACGAGCCGGAGGTGACGATAAGATCACGTAGTCTGTACTATGATTTGCATGCAGGCATCGGTTGGAACGATACGGTATATAGGGTTGGTTGTAAATGCAAACACTCCGCAGCCGCGTCCGCGGAAGTAGAAGCGACTAAAATCTCCGCAGTGCGCGCGCGTGCACGCGTAACACCGGTATACGCCCATCAAAGCTTGAACGAGCCGCGTAGAGTAGTGTGGACGCGGGTCGACGAGTATCTAATAGCGGACCATTAAAATCGGCAAAGAGATGCTACCGAACATTTAGTGTCGCGCTATCGCTCCTTTATGCGAGTACCGAGGGGAGCTGCGTTGAAGAAAAAAAAAAACTTGATAAAAGAAAGTGGTGCAACGAACGAACGAGCAAAAAAAATCCGACAAGGTCTCTTATGAATTCACCTAAGACGACTCGAAGGCAAAAGCCATCTTCCTGTTCTTTTCAGTTCATTTTACTGATCCTCATCCGCCCCCATCCGAGAGCTTTCTCCAACTAACGGGCAATTGCACTGCCTCCACGATCGGAGGCATTGCAAGCTTTCTGCAGCTCGCCTGGTTTTGCACTGGCTCCGTGATCGGTCCACTTTTGACCAAGCGACGATGTCATATGATGACGTCATCATGTAACGTGACGTCACATACTCTGGCGATCTGTGACGTCGTCATGGCGCCATATGGCGACGTCATCCCGTGATGATGATTTTTTGCGTCACTCGCGTTGACGCCGACGGCCCATTTTCGCGTTTTATGAGGCATTCAAGGCCTTCACCTTAAAGGGGTACTGACACAATATTCCGAGGCCGAGATAGCCTGCGGGATCGATTCCGGTGAACATGCGTATATCATCTGCAAAATACCAACAGCGAATATAGCTTGGAAGTTATTTTTAATGAATTTTGAAGTTTGCGTGAGCGATCGACATCCTCGCGCAACTGACACTCTCAAATGGGACCCTTGGGGACCCTCTACTTCTCTCACGTGACCACGCTGCAACAGTTATGATGACGTCACAGCCGCCATGGTTCTTTTGCCGCGTTTGCTCCAGCAGCCTACTTCTCGGCGGCTGCTCGCGAACCGTGCGGAAGTGCGTCACAGTTCTGTGTGCTGACTTGATCGAGCGCTGCACCCGCTAGGTGGCGATAGTTGCACCCGGAGGCTCGTCGTTTTTGAAACCGAAACTGACACTGGTCGGTAATGAGGGGCCTATAATGAATTCTGTCGCGCGCTGCAGCAAACGATGTGCCGTGTTATGACTAATAGGCCCCCAGCAATACATTGCAGCAAGAAAACGCGAGGCTAAAATTTTTGTGTCAGTACCCCTTTAATAAAAAAAGACCGGAAGAGAGAGAGGGTGAAAGGTGTGGCAGCGATGTTCTCAGAAGCTATACATTTCTTGAATCATGGCAGTCTGCATCTGCACAGAAGGTGACGAAGGCACCCTGCCAGGGTGGTCTAGTCGTCGTGGCGCTCGACTGCTGACCCTAAGTTCGCGGGATCGAATACCGGCCACGGCGGCCGCACTTTCGATGGAGGCGCAAGTGCTTGAGGCCCGTGTTCTTAGATTTAGGTGTACGTTAAAGCACCCCGAGTGGTCGAAATTTCGGGAGCCCTCCACTACGGCGTCCCTCATAATCACGTCGTGGTTTTGCGACGTTAAACCCCAACATTTATTAAGGCCAAGAAGGCGTTGCTGGTGTACTTAAAGTGAACTGGCCACTGTGACCGCTTGCGGACACGACGTGAACCTTCTATTCGCCTTTTACATTTTACTGTGCTGCCCTCTGCCGTTTTGGTAGGGGCCGGGACAACCGGTACTGCCAGAAGGAAAGCCTCCGAGATGTAAGAGATGTTTCGCGACTTTTCCGCTAGGGGAAGGGCGCATGCGCCGTGGCATCGTGGTGAAAAAAAAAAATGCGTATTGTGCGCCCTCTCAATGTTCTCTCTCGCTCTCTTTTGACTCCTTTATCCCTTTCCCGAGCAGTGGCGTAGCCAGGAGGTGGCACACCGGGCCCGTGCCCTGTGTGCCACTCCCTGGCCTCTTTGCATCGCCTCCTTGCTGTCTCCCCGCGTGTACAACTCACTGACATGGTTCAGACATATTCTAAGTCTTCAAGTGGGGTAGCCCAGGAGCTAAGACACGTGCCTACGGAGCGTGGGGGCCTGGTTCAAAGCGCAGCTCCAACAAGCAAATTCATTTTCGAGGCGAAAGCCTGAGATGTCTCATCAAACACGGAAAGTCACCGTCGGCGTCAACACGAGTGATGCAGGAAATCACTATATGATGACGTCACAATATGGCGTCGTCCCGGCTTCACAGGTCACCGACATTTGTGACATCACAACGACGTCATCGTGACTTCATTATCAAGTCACATCAATTAAAGTAACCTGATGACGTCGTCATCACGTGGCACCGTCGCTTGCTCAAAGCTGGGCCGATTCACATAGGCACTGCAAAACCACGTGGGATGCAAAAAGCCTGCAATGCCTCCGATCCCGTGCAAAACCACACCGGGCGCGAAAACCTTTATCAATACAATCGCTAAAAGCGGTATCAATACAATCGAATAAGAAGAAAAATTACGCATCATCTCCCCCTACGGGCAACCATGGTGGGATGCGAAACCATCGCGGGGGATGCGCATCGAGTTTCCATTTCTTTTATGTGGCTTAGGAGACGGTGGATGTGGGTGCGCATCGAGTTTCCGTTTCTCTTATGTGGCTTATGAGACGAGGCGTTTGAATTACCGTTTGCCGACGCTGACGTTTACATTCGGCTTCCCGAGCCTTACTCTGCTCCGCAGCGGTGGCGCTGCCGCTGCAACTAGCGCCGACGTTGACGTTGTTCATGGCGTTTCGCACACCGTTGCACAGAGAGAGAATGACGGAAGCACAGCGAAAGCGCGCTTTCGCAGCTTCGAGACTCGCTTGCCGGAGTTACCGTTTACGTTCAGCTTCGCGAGCGTCCATAGCGCCGTTGCGAAGGAGAGTGCAACGGGAGCGAGCGCGCGGCGCATTATATACGAGCGCACAGCTGTGGCGGAGAGAGAAAAACGGGAGAGGAGAAACGAAGCGGAGGCAGCGCTCACACCACCTCCTCCACCCCACCTCACGCGAGGAGACGGGGCAGAGTTGGCGCATGCGCAGTATGGGTGCGGACGCCGCTGAACGGACACTGCCCCGAGCATAAGATGCTATCGCATCTAAAAGAAGATGGATTTCGCCTTCCAGTCGTCTTAGGCACAAGGGACCGTGCGACTGTATTATACACTTGTTTCTTCATGATGATGATCGTTTTGCGTGACAGAGGCACAGACGTACAGTTTTCAAGTTGAGTTGGCAGATAAATGCTTACGCACTTAAAATGGGAACAATTCATAGTTCGTACTCGACTATGGGAGTGCAGTATGCTGTTGTTAAGGCCTGCATTTGAACGCTGGGACAAGGACACAAGGTCTTCGTGACATTTTTTTTTTTCTATGTCAGAACATACGTCCTTCCATCTTGCGACAGCTGCCTCTTCGACTGTAGACACGATATATTTTCCTGGAATTCGGAGGACGAGTAACAGATGCATCATTGACGAAAATCCTTATCAGGCCCGTTTGCCTTTTAACCTGATTTCATCAACCGATGATTACCAAGCACCACAGCGCATGCTCCGCAACCGAAGTTTTTACGTTTGGGGACGCTTCGTTAAGAAGGCCGCAAAGAAGACAACGCTAGCTGACCGCAAAGCGAAGCCTGTCGATACAGTTAGAAGCATTGTGAATAGCACATTACGGCGAACTTAAAGGGACACTAAAGAGAAACAATGAATTGTTTTAGATTGATAAAGTGTGCTCGGAGAACTCTTGTGTAGTTTATTTCACCACCATAGGTTTGTTATTAGAGGAGAAAACCAAGTTCAAAGTTTCATTTTTAAATTTCGCGCCGAACTTTGTAATTCGTGACGTAAAAGGTTTCAAAGAGCATTTAACGTATTTTGGCGCCACTGGCCCGACGAAATTTCCACAAACTCGTTATGTCAAGTCTCTGGCCCCCTCAGAGGACAATGTACTTCGATTTAACCGATTAGGAACTACGTAGGCCCAAGCAGGCGCCGTCAAAAATATGTGACGTCACGGCAAACGGTGCGGGAATTCCAAGGTGGCGTCGCCACCTGTATTTTCTTTTTGCGCGTTTTCTCGCTTATTAAGCGTCTTCTCGCAGCAGGCGTGGTGTTTTTGATATCGTGGAATACTACTTTACTAATGCGAGAAAAATCGTTTTGCTCTTTAGTGTCCCTTTAAGGATGTTTTTAAAAAATTCAGGAGCCCTTCCCAAGCGAAGGTTGGCTTGTGTGTGTGCCTGGCGTACTGCTTTTCTTTCTTTCCATCGCATTGTGCAATGCTCCTTCCTAACTTTGGACCTTCGTCCGCATGCTTAGCAGCGCAACAGTTCAGTTGCGCCATGCAACAACGACGGTCGTGCGTTCATATCCAGGCAACAGTGAAATGTGACAAGGTGAAATAAATGGCAAGTGACATCTATAAAAGGTCATATTTCCGTATCAGAAACAGCTGGTCGCCGACAAGCCCACCCGTTATTGGAAAACGGTGCATACAAATGCGCTGGTAACCGGCGCAGCTTCGAGCACCGCATTTCTTCGCGCTCGCGAGCGCCGGGTTTTCTTTTTTTTTTTTTTTTTTCTGGCCACACTTATAACGACAACGCTCCTTATGAGGCAATGCAAGCCTCATTTAAAGAAATTATTAAACTTTCTTGAGCCAACCAAGCAGGCTCCCAACGCTACTACTACTACTACTACTATTAATGAAAACCAACAGATAATGAAAGCAGGGACGGTACAGGGGAGGTTAACTGTATACTGTTTTAACAGTATACCGTAGAAATTATGGTATAAATGGGGAGAAAGTTAAGTACAGTGGACGAAAAGACAACTTGCCGCCGGCAGGGACCGAACCTGCAACTATCGGATAACGAGCCCGATGCTCTACCAATTGAGCTACACCTGCGGTCGTCGTCTCGTACTTATGTGCACGGAGTTTCCCTTCTTTCGTTACTACTACTACGACTACAACAAGAGGTTAATATCCGTGCAGTTTTCGCGCTGTTTGCACTACCAAATCGGGCATTTTAACTCATCTTGTACCAACGGCCCCCGCATCAGGAGTGCTGCACGTAACCAAGTCGTCGAGACTGGATAACCACGCGCGCGCGCTAAACACACGCCCTTCAGACGTACGCGGAAGTCGAGAGATGCACCGAAAGGGTTACGCGTCGTAATCACTCTCTCTCTCTCTCTCTCGCTCGCTCGCTATCAAGTCCTAACAGACGCGGCTTGCGCTCCTTGACCCCGCGTTGTTGTTATTGTTGTTACGATTGTTCCTTATCAGTACGTGCCGGCCGTTTATATAGGTGTGTTCCCTGTCTCTAGAGGCGCGCCTCGAGGGGGCCCCTGCTGGTTTCTCGCTCCCCTGGCAGTTAGCTGCGTTCGGTTTGTGTGCTTTGCGTTTAAAGGGCTTCTCGCGACGCCGAGCGAAGAAGAAGACGACGAAGAAACCAGCGCTGCTTTCTAGGCACGGAGGTAGAGGAGCGTGCAGCGAAGCATCGGACAAATAAAAGCTAGAAAACGAAAGCGAACGCAATGAAGAGCTAACTTTGGGTGTGCGCGCGCGTGCTCTCCCCACGAAGTGGTGTGCTCCCTGAGAAAAGAACGCGCTAGCGAACGGTGAGAAAGAAGGAAGGGGGGGGGGGGGGGGTGGCCCGGGAGGTGCCACATTTCACCTCCGCGAACCTTGTCTTGCTCTTCGCGTTATAATTTTTTTTTTCGTCGTTTTGTTTCGTTCGTGTCATGATGAGTTATTTTCTTGTTTAAAGAAAAAGGGCCGCCTTCACCGGCGCCTTGAAAGGCATGCGGAAGACGCGAGCCATGCGGACACACGATACCTTATAGAACGAATAGAGATGCGGCGTTGAGGGCGCGAGCAAATAAAAAACGCGTGCGTGCGTGCGATGCGGGGAGTGCGTATGTTCAACACGTGTTCCCATGCGCGCCACATTGCGATGTACTAAGATTGGGGAAAAGGCAAACGGGAGGGTAGCTGATCCACGAAGTTGTTCTAGAACGCTATAGACTGCGCGGTTCGCGAGAAGGAGCAAAGGCGTCGGTCACGGACTCAATCGCAACGGACATGATATCGTCATTTTTATTGTATCATAAACTGCCAATAGAGTATGCGACGCACACGCTTGTTTTGTCCGTCGTGGTACTATTTTTTTTTTTTTTGCGCGTTTAAACATTCATCATAAGGCAGAACCAACTACACCCCACTTTCAAGCCATCACTTAATATTCAAATCACATATTTAAAAAAGAAAATGAAGTCGCGATCACTTTAATGAGAGCGAGTTTTCAGGGATACGAATCAACCGTTTCATACTAAACGAAATTTTTCGATCGAGCGTATCGCTTTCGTTTTTCATTTATAGCTTTTGTCTTTTTTTGCAGCCCGCGGGAAAGAGCTCGAACAAACACAAAGGCCCGCACACAATTAGTGCTGAAACCCGGAAGCACGACGCATAACGAATCACACACGCCTGTCGACAGCGAGCACTTTATGTAAGAACCGCTGGCATGCCGTCACCCTCCCCCTCCCCCCTACCGCGCGAAGCGATGCCATAAACCCTTCCTCCTTCGAACTGCAAGTGTGGTATGCGCGTATATACACCCGGACTCACGGCGCGTTGTTTTCCTTCCTGGTTCGGCACGTCCCAGCTCGTGGGTTAATTAGCGGTGAGTCGATTAAAAGGCTCTCGCACACCAATCCGGCTGCCATTAATTCCAGGCACCGGGGGAGAATAGGGGGAGGCATAAGTTGCATACGCCCGCCGCCGCGGAGTTCATACGGGGTATGTCAGCTAACTTGAGCCAAGTATTTAAGAAACAAACATACGCACTACGCGTGTCGAATTGACCCGGTATTGTTGTGAGCCACGCGTAGCACATTGTGACATGTCTTGCAATACGTCAAGCTGGGTAATTAACAAAGATTGCTTAATTGACTTTTAAAATATTAACTCTGCCGAAAAACCTTCGATACAAAAGTTGTAGCGCTTGTTCGCAAACGCCGGATTACTTCATCTGTGCTAAGATAACTGCCCCGTTTAATATTTTGTCCAGCCATTCTTCAAAATGCGCGAAATATTTTTTTTATTTAAATACTGGGCGCAATTTAGATTATTTTTTTCTCTTACAGCAGCCACCCTCTAACATCGCAGAAGCCGAGAAGACAGTCAGACAATGTTCACAATTTCAGTGTTTGACGTTATCAGAGGCATACGCTTCCACTTTGCCTATCTATAACTACACGCGTACGCAGTCCCGAACTACATATACGTGTACCCATTTACGACTAACCGTCGTTTAACTGAACGTGTACGCCCACAGGTCAACGCTCGGTGGATCGCCTCGACTGACTAAGTACGCACAAACCTAACTATAAGCGCTCTCGGTCATGTTTCAACGAGAGCACTCGCTACCAAGCAACGTATGAATATAGCGCTCTCTCTGTTTGAGGAAAATGTGAAACATTGGGGTAAGGGGCAGGCAAGCACTTGGCAGAAAGAGCGCGCCAGAGCCTGAATACGCGACGATGCAGCTACAGGAATAAACACAGCACAAATAGCTCAAACGCAGCTGGCATGCAGACAGAGAAGATGCGCGCTAGCATTTAGAGAATGAGTGTATACAGTGGCGAATACTGGAGGGGGCGCACGCGGGTAAACGGTGAGGCAGGGACCTGGCGATCTTTCTGTGTTTTTTTTTTTTTTGTTTTTTTTGCAGCGCAAGTTATAAGCATGCACGCACAAGAGAAGACACGATTCCAAAGAACAAGCCAGATATAAAGGGCAAGTCTAGATAACGTACAAGATTGCATAACAAGGGAAGGGGGAGGAGATAATGGCGAGGAGGATCCAGATCCCCTGGCATGCAATCTTGTATGTTATCTTGACTTGACCATTATATTTGACTTGTTCTTTGGAGTAAACCTTCAGCTAACAGCAAGCGCTTGTTTCTGTTTCTTTCTCCTCTTCTGTGAAAAAAAAAAATTTTCAACAGCGCGGGAATAAACACGAATGCACGAAAAGAGCTGACACGGACCTCTTCTGTGTTCTCGTCCGGTCTTTTTTTTCTTTTTTTTTTTTTGCGCTGTTACACCATGAACCACTACCAACTGGGCCAGCTTATCACGCTTCTGCAATGATTGCCAGTTCTAGCAACCAACGAGCCCGCATTACCACTTTGTTGGGGAGGGTATACATGGCCTATTCGGTTGCACTTCATCTTCAGGCGTCACACACGACAACAAACGCTCGGCACACGCTACGTATATACGAAAAAAGCTAGGGGGCTCTGCTGCGCACGCGCACAACACATCATCCTCCTCCGAGCCTCTCACTGGGCAATTAAGATAAGGAGGGAAGATTTCCCACGGCACGTCCGTCGAGCTGCGGCTGTCACGGCTGCGAAAAGCCGAGGAACAGAGAAATAAATTTTAACGAAACAAAGCAGCTAGTAGACGGAACAAAAGCGAAGCGTGGTGAGAGCTGAGACCTCGAGAGTTGTTTTTGTTTCCCCGATGAGCCCGCCTCTTTTATTTCTATCTTTATTCGAGCGACAGCCCCACAGATGGTTATCATTAAGGGGGGCGGAGGGGGCAACCGCGGAGCGGGAAATAGACGGTTGCCAGATTTTTCGGCGAAAAGTTGTAGGGGCCGTTCCGCGCATCAACGTCGCCGTCTCGGTGACACGACAGAGAAGGCTGGTTTATATATATATATATATATATATATATTACTCTTGCCCCCTTCGGTTAATTTCTTTACAAGAATCTCATCTCTCACAGGTGGTCTGCTCTTGCTATGCTAGCTTTTTATTTGTTATTTTCTGCTGCCATTGTTACGCTACCCTTTTATATCATAGGCGCCGTCCTTGACTAATTGCAGCTATGTCATTAGATATGACCTTGGTATCGAATGCCATTATTGAGGTGAGTTGCCCAGTGGTGTAAAAGACAGAAACCTTTGTAGAGGGCATTAAACAGATACCGACACGATTTTCAGGCGTCACAAGAGTGTCATTTTTCGTTTCCATGGCACGCAGTGTCGATGCTCTCTACATGCCGGATCCAGGAAATACGAATTCACTCATCGTTGTTTACATGCACCACGTGTGGCTTGACAGCAGATGACAGAGCTGCTGCTAGTACGTCACGAGTTGCTCTCCCCACGTGACTTGGGCCGATGTTAGACTGTATCGACACGCCACTGCGAAACCGCACCCTAAGTTTCAAAACCGAAAGTGTTTTTTCTTGAGGCTAAAGGTATTAGAATATATTTAGTGCGTTCCGAGGCACCATGGTACTCTTTTTAGTGTTATCGACAGCATTGTTTTTATTTAGAGAAACAATACGAACATTTTAAATGTTCCAAAATTCCTAACCTCCTTTAAGGAGGGTAGTGCCAGCACAAAGAAAAGAAGGAAAGAATAAAGTAAGGCTGAAAATATAGGTATAGGCGGTGAAACTACGGAGTTGACTTCATGATTGAAAACGCTGTTCCGTATGTAGACAGAACGACACAGCACACAGTTAATTAATTAATAATTGATTGATTGCTTCATTGATTGATTCATTGATTGATTGATTGATTGATTGATTGATTGATTGATTGATTGATTGATTGATTGATTGATTGATTGATTGATTGATTGATTGATTGATTCCAAGGGAATGATGGAGTTATGGGAGTCTAAGGAATGCTGGTGTTACGCGTAACAGTGCGGTCAATTCGGAGTTTGATAATGCAAAATTTTTCTGGAAATAACTTCCAATCAAGTCCATATGAAGGGAGGCAGTCAATAGTCACTTCCCTGTTATTAGCAAGGCAACACACGCACACATGACCGTATAAGCGGAGATTCTCTTGGCTTGTCAAGAGATCGGTCTCCGTAACGTCGGCCTTTGCTCGCATTGCTCTTTCGCTGGCATCCCCCTCATAAAAACCAGCTCCCGTAAACCGTAGACGTTTATACAAACAGAGGAGGCTGAGAGAAAAGAACGCCGAATGAGTCAGCAAACCGCGAGCATCGCTGCACAGTCTGGTTCCTGTTCCAACTTCGAGCTCGTGCCGGTAAAAAGCAATAACGTTACGCAACTTCGCTATTGGTATGGTCACGAAAAGCTCGGGCCTTCAACGTTCTCACAGACATTGGGCATCGTTAAAATGGATATTGAATCGAACTGAATTGAATTTATTGGCATAAAACAATTTACAAAAATGCAATAGTTGCGTTAACATCTCAATCCCTCCTAAGGTTAGTTGGAATTCATTATTATTAAACATGAAAAAGAGCATGTCACGTGTCAAAACGATCAGTATACAAACAAAAATATCTTACTAACATTGACTGCATACCAATCAAGCTGCACTTAATATAAATCGATAACTTAAGTTTCAGTAATCTAGAAGTCGTCACTGCTTTTCAACATGCTACGCGCACAAGCTTGGAAAGTGGCATTTCCTTTAACGGATTTAATGTTAACTTTTCATTTGCGGCTAAGAAATGCATATTAAGAAAGGAAAAGTAAGCAAGGCGCAATACAATACTGAACGGAAAACACGCTAAGCATTTGATCGAGAACGTTGGCGGACGTGACACACTCCTTACAAAGAAAAAGGTCGCTGAATAGTGTTTCGGTGGCGTATTTCCTGTGCTCGGGCTAATTTCAGTAGAACATGTTGAGACGCAATTGAAGGTCTCAAGCTTCTCGTAAGGGAAGCTATAATTCGCTGACGCGAGAACATTGGCGAAAGAACCGATGTCGCAAGAAGCGACACGCAACTCTGCCACGAGGGTTTCACGTAGATTGCAACATGGGAGTCGTCTATAATGCATGCACATTAAATTGCCATTTAATTGCCATTAAATTGTCGGGTTGACAAAGAGGGGGAGAGAGTACTCGAAATGGTGCGTTCTATCGAAACGCTGACTTCCTGGAGTGGGCCCTGTGCGAGCTACATCGCTTCATGCAGCTTCTGTTGCACGTGTGCTTTTTCATGCGCCCGTGGTCGTTTGGCTACGACTCAAGAGCCACTTAAGAGGTTGGTTGGTCGGATTGTGGAGTTTACAACGTCTCAAAGCCGCTCAGGTTATGCGAGACGCCGCCGTCGATGGCACTGGACAATTTCGAACACCTGGGGTTCTTTAACGCGCACTGAAATGGCATAGCTTACACAGGCCTCTAGCATTTCGCCGAAAGCGAAATGCGATCGCTGTGGCCGGGATCGAATCCGCGCCTTTCGTGTCAGCAGCCCATGGCACCGTAACCACCGGGACGCCGCGATGTTACATTAGATTCAAACAAGATTAGACTGAAAGATTAGATTCAAACATATTACAAAAACAACATTGGCATATCAATTTACTACGCCCTGAAACATCAGCTGTTCATTATACTATAAGCACAAACGTTTACGCGCCAAATAAATGTACGCGAGTGACACGCTATTAAGGCGTTAGCCCTACATGCCACGTCAGACGAAAGATACGGCGTGATCACGAAACGGTACCAAGAAATACCCTGTGACATCTCAAGCGTGGCTCTAGGCGCGCGATCTGCGCGTTCACTTCGTCTCTGCGGCGTTCGCATGTCTAAATTTAAAAAAGGAAAAAAAGCTGCCTCGCCCTCAAGCATTCCTCGACGAACGCGAGCTACGCGCAAGCTTCTAATCTGCGGCATTCACCTAACCAAAAAAAAAAAGAAGTGGCGTTCGTGTGACTCGATTTATACTGACGTCTACATACTCTTTCGCCTTCAAGTCATCTTATGTGCATAAGAGACACGGGTAATCTTTTAATTCCGGTGTTTGTTTCGTTCGCCGCTTATAGTTCTTTTTTTTTTTTCTTTTTTTCTTCCCGTATCGCGCGAGGACGAAGCGACGACCTTGGCCAAGCGTCTTTCGAGCAACCAGTAAAGGTCGCCGTTCTTGGCAGTCACCGCCAACAGGACCATTTCGCCATACCTTGCCGCTTCCACCTGGAGCCTGAGTTCCGTTCGTACGTTTAACGACCTAGCATTCCTATTCTAAACCTTCGTTTTTATTCCGTAACCCTGACCATACAGATTACAGAAGGAAAACAAGAACAACCTCACATTCCTGCAAATCTTGACGTCTAATAAAGGATACAAAACTGCGCAAGACAGAGGCAGAGGACCGTATTACTACAGCATAGGGTAGACTACGGTAAGGAAGTCTTCCCGGTGCTCTAACGCAGTCTATAATCTCGCGTTTTGGTTTCTACACTGTACAGGTGAGATCCGATCGCGAAAGTTATGGCGTCAGGAGTGGATAGCTAGTTTAGACAAACCAAATCGGTAAATCGACCTGAACGAACGCGAACCGAAAAAACACACAGGGCCCCTTACGCGTTCGCCTAAGGCGGCTCGAAGGCGAAAGCTATCTTTTTCTTCTCAGTTGATGTACTAATCCTCCTCCCCCCCCCCCCCGCCCCTCCGAAAGCTTTCTGCACATTACATGGTTCTACAGTACCTCCAGGCAGACAGGTAGCCAGGGGGGGGGGGGGGTGGAGGGGGGGGCAAGGCCTAATTGTTCGAAAGAAAGTCTTTCCTACTCGTACTTGTGCCTCTATACTCTTGCGTTAATGGCCGACTGGACGAATTTCGGGGTGGGGCCCGGGACCCCCCTTGCCTACGTGCTTGCCTCCAGGATACTAGGCATTACAAGATGTCTGCACCTCACCTGGTTTTGCACTGCCCGCGGGGACAGCCCACCTGTTACCAAGCGACGGTCTCTGCCTGTCTAAACTAGCTATCCACAAATTTTGGCGATCTGTGACGTCATGACGACGTCATATAGAGACTCATCGCGTGATGAGCTTTCGCAACACTCGTGTCGACGCCACCGACGACGCCGACGTTAAGTTTTCGCATTTCATTAGGCATCATTTCATAATTGTAAAGCTAGCTTTCCTGCTATGCCGTTTGCCCTATTATCTACTAACGGCGGCTCGCCACTTACTGCAAACAGCGTATTCAAGCGCAGCTTGCTTGCGCTATGACGTAGGAAATGCAGATTCGGCTCTCTTGACATAAGCATGCATACTAGACAAGCCGCAGAACGTGCAACCAGGACCTCGTCTCCACTTGGAAGCACGACAGGTGAGGCCATTAGTTGGGCGAATGTGCAGCGCAGGGAAGCGCACTTGCGGATTACGAAAATGGTCTATAAAGAAGCAAAAAACAGCGCCTATGGCAATCCAGGCGAGAAAGGAAACGGCGAGTCTAATAGAGAAAGAGAGAGAGAACGATCTCAGACAGAGTTCGGTTTAAAGGAGGAAGGGAGTGCCCTGGAGATGAGATGAGAGATTACGACATGGCGATGAGCGGCGGGCGATGAAGAGATTAGGCAATCTCTTACTCCTCGAAAGCATGCGACGAGGATGAGGACGAGCAACTCGCACTCAATTAGACGAAACAACCGGGCGAGGAGGAAGAGGGGAAGAGGAAGCGAAGGGGGGTGCGGAACAGCCAGGCGCGCTATGAAGAGTTGTCGGTTTCGTGCGGAAATTGAGAAAACGAGAGGAAAGTGAGAGAGGGCGATGAGGAGTTGGCAAGAAGAGCCCGTCACTGCCACTCGTGCCAGGAGCATCAGAGGGGAGCGCGGCGCGAAGGGCTTCGAAGGATTTCGCGCTAACGGCGGAAGGGGTCGTCCTCCAATGTGGGCTATGAGCAGACACGTGGTGTGGGTGAACGGGCTTATAAGGAAGGAAGGAGAGAGGTTGGCTGCCTGTATGTCCGGAGGCGCACGCGAGACAGTTCGGTGACGACCACTGGCTTAGCCAGAGGGACGGCATGGAGCGAGGGGTGTGGAAGTTTTTCAGCTTTGCATGTGTGTATGTACGCGCACACATACAAACACACGTACGAACACACAATAAGTAGGGTTGAACCCCACTCCCCCCTCCATCATGAAATGTTCCTGGCTACGCTCCTGTTGCCAATAGATTAGAGTGTTTAGCAGTGCCCGTTGACCGTACGGGTACGGAAATACCGTACCGTCGTGGTCGGCACGTGGCTCTGTTGAAAACTTCTTAGCCACGCGAGTTGCTTATTGCGTAAGGTAATAATGACTGTTGGGGTTTCACGTCCCATAACCATGATATGATTATGAGGGACGCTGTAGTGAAGGGCTCCGGGAATTCTGACCATATGGTGTTCTTTAACGTGCACCAAAATCTAAGTACACGGGCCTCTAGCATTTTCGCCCCCATCGAAAATGCGGCCGGGATTCGACACCGCGACCTTCCGGTCACCAGTCGAGCACCATAAACACTAGACCAGAGGGGCGGGTATATTGCGTGAGGTAACGTGACGAGATGATCAAACTGGTTAATAGAGGTCTTGCAGACTGAAAAAGCTGCGTGCCGGCCAAGACGGCAAGGTATTTCCGTACTTACTGTACGGCAAACCGGCTTTGCTAAAATACCGTATAGTTCGGTACCGAGCCATTAGGGTCCTTTAGTAGTGCCGGTGATACAGCCTACCGTCTTAAGCTAGGGTATCCCCGTTCTGCGTTTAATGTCTCACCAGCCGAAAACGTTTCGGCTTCGCGAGTTGCTCGATGCTTACGGTAAAGCCATGAGATAATAAGGCTAATAAAAGTCTTGTAAGCTAATGCTGCTATATGTGCCGGCTGCATTCGTACGGAGCTGTTCCCTTCCACTTTCCCGGGCAAACAGCGTGTATAGGTCCATGAAAACTGGACGCGACGCCGGGTCTTTGGCAAGGCGCCACCAGCAAAATACGACGCCACAAAGCGCGCGTCTGCGCGCGGCCCGCATAATAAGAAAACGCATATCTTCATCTACGCTCAGAGCGCTTATTTATTTCGCCCTTTCAGCCGCGCCACAAGCCACGCCACAACTATACAGGCCAGCGATCCGTACACAAAAACTCCATCACGCGCGCCCATTGCGAAAGACTGCAACGCACGGACAGTGTGTACGTATGGGGGGGGAGGGGGGGGGGGGGAGGATGTTCCGGAAAAAAATGTTTCACCATACTCGCCAGTCCGTCCATTTCGAGCTCTCACTCTCTCAGGCACACACACACGCACGCACACACACGCATACTCACTCGCACACACTCTCTCTCACTCACACACACACACACACACACACACAAACACAAACACACACACACACACACACACACTCCGTTCATCTATCCAATGCGGTCATTTTCCTTTCTGCGCCCTTCCTTCTGATCTTGGCATCCGGGGCATCGGTTTCTGCGCGACCTCCAAAGATTGCGAGAAGTCAACTCGAACTCGGGTGTTCCCTCGGCAAGCGATTTCCTCGTACGCCATGAGGGACGGCCTGCGTCGTTCGTTGTTATTGCGTCACAGGTGTCGCACTCCTAAAGCGCAACCTTTGTAAATCTCTGCAACAAACCATTTCTCGACGTGTCGCTATACAATGCTGTGTCGACTGTGGCTTGGCTCGACATATATCATTCACCAACTCATAGATCTGTCTGTCTGTCTGTCCGTTCTACACAATATTTCATGTCGTGACAACGGAAGTGAATTCTGTCGCGTGTTTGTCGTTACAACCCGCAGCTGAAGTACTGCGACAAATGTCTGTGGTAGCGCCGCAAAATGTGCCGTCATAACATACACCGAATGGTCACAACAGAAATTCCCCCGATATAACGCGATAAATCTGATCACTGCAGAACCCCGTTGATACGACAGACCCCCAACAGAGCCTTGCGAGCAAGACGGGGATACAACAAGACGTCAGAATTTTCTGTCACCGTGGTCTGCTGTATTTTTTCAACTGGGTACTGTGCCATTTAGGCCATCGACAGACCGTCCACCCATTGCACAGAGTGATAGGGACAGCCTATAGATGGACACACCAGCGTAATGACACAATGACGTCCATTTCGACAACATCACGACATCAGCGCTTCCTTAATTTCTTTAGTACGCGGAGCTGTTAAAAGGAAGTCGCTGTTTGTGAAAACACCTCTCGTCAATGACGACGCGCTTTATGCGCCGGATCGTGGTAAGCGAAAAGCACTCAGAGCGATTAGATAGTGTCCGACAGCACGGACGGCCAGGGGTGACGACATTGCGACGCCTGTCACGAGCCTTAAGTGAATTCTGCTCGACGTTGTCCCGTGTCCATGCGACCAAGAACGCGGGAGTATAGTCGAAATAATTTTATTTCTATTGGCTAAGACTTTGACTGTAGCTGTCACGGGTAGTGGAAGCGGTTTTACGCACGTCCACAAAATAGGCGTACGAACGCGAGTCCCTAAAGCCACAGTCACGATGCACGTCGTGTACGTCGCGGATGCTACGTTCCAGCGGGTTGTCTCTGTCCGTGCGTCAACACACGGAACCGCAGAGTCGTCCGTCGGGACGAGGTCGTGTGTTCGACTTCCGGCTCGGGCGGTCGCGTATACCTGTGTTTACATCGAATACACAGGTATACACAGGTACAAAGGGGCGGGGGGGGAGGCACATTATCACTCGTCAAGCCACCTTGGGCAAGCTTCCTCCTTTTACCTCCTTTTTCTTCTTTTCCCTTCCTTTTGCCCACGTTTCCATTCTTTCCTTTTTGACCCGATTCGCCACAGCCCGTCGATCTCCCGCTTCAAAGGCAAGGCATACAAGACAACATCATCATCATCAAAGTTCATGCACTCAAAAGTGCCCGCGACGTACCACGCGCTTGCGTTTATTGTCCGCCCAAGGCCCAGGCCTCCTACGCCATTCTGAAACCGTCTATCTATTACCATCATATGTGGACGCTTGGTAACAGTCGATGAAAGCGCATCAAAAGAAAGGCAGAAAGAAAGAAAGAAATAAAAGCGAAGGCTGGTCGTTTTGCCCGGTCGAGCATACATGAGAGGTTCATCGCCGCAGGCCAAGCGCCCACCTCCGCAAATTGTTTTCACTGCCCAAAAAAAGAGAGGGAGGGCTCCGTTAGTAGATCTGTTTGGGGTTCTCGTTTCCTCCCTTATGGCCAGCGCGCTATTCTCTTTACAAGCGTCGCCATCAGCGCAGACGCTCTTTTGTCGTAATAGCCGCGCGGCTATTATTAGAATCGCTTGTGTATACACAGAAGATCGCTGCAGAACAAACAACATTGGCGAGCGTCGACGGCACGAGGGAGGCCGAGGATAATAAAGAGTCGTTGGCACCGCCGCGACCCGAGGGTTGTGCAGAACCAGGCGCCGTACTTAAGAAAAAAAGAAAGATGTTTTAAAAACAGTAATAAACGAAGAAATGACGACGGTAAAGCGACTGGGTACAAACGGTTGATGAGACTTTCCGTAAGGCATAGAAAAAAAGCAACAAAAAAGATGACAAGTAATCCAGCTATCAGGGAAACATTTGGCAACCATGCATAAACGAAGGCCGAACCTTTCTGTTCCTTGGTCCTTCCATGGCGAGTGAAAAAAAAGAAGAAGAAGAGAACTCACACGGTCCCATATGCATTCGCCTAAGACGAGTCGACGACGAAAGTAATTTCTTCTTTTTCTTCTCATTCGATGTATTGATCCTCCTCCGCCCCCCTGTGAAAACTTTCTGCACCTAACGATGTTTTGCACTGTCTCCAGGATCGGAGGCATTGCAAGCTTTCCGCACCTCACCTGATTTTGCACTGCCTCCGTGATCGGCCCACCTCTGACCAAACGACAATGTCGTCACATGATGAGTCACAGTGATGAGTGAGTGCATGGGAGGAAAAGTGAGTGAGTGAGTGAGTGAGTGAGTGAGTGAGTGAGTGAGTGAGTGAGTGAGTGAGTGAGTGAGTGAGTGATAATAATAATATCTGGGGTTTAACGTCCCAAAACCACGATATGATTATGAGAGACGCCGAAGTGGAGGCCTCCGGAAATTTCGACCACCTGGGGTTCTTTAACGTGCACCTAAATCTAAGTACACGGGCCTCAAACATTTTCACCTCCATCGAAAATGCAGCCGCCGCGGCCGGGAGTTCGATCCCGCGACATTCGGGTTAGCAGTCGAGCGCCATAACCACTAGACCACCATGGCGGGGCTGAGTGCATGAGAGGAAAAGTGAGTGAGTGAGTCAGTGAGTGAGTGAGTGAGTGAGTGAGTGAGTGAGTGAGTGAGTGAGTGAGTGAGTGAGTGAGTGAGTGAGTGAGTCAGTCAGTGAGTGAGTGAGTGAGTGAGTACATGAGAGCAAAAGTGAGTGAGTGAGTGAGTGCATGAGAGCGAAAGTGAGTGAGTGAGTGATTGAGTGAGTGAGAGCAAAAGTGAGTGAGTGAGTGCATGAGAGCAAAAGTGAGTGAGAGAGTGCACGAGAGCAAAAGTGAGTGAGTGAGTAAGTGAGAGCAAAAGTGAGTGAGTGCATGAGAGCGAAAGTGAGTGAGTGAGTGCACGAGAGCAAAATTGAGTGAGTACATGAGAGCAAAAGAGAGTGAGTGCGTGATAGCAAAAGTGAGTGAAAGAGTGAGTGAGTGCATGAGAGCGAAAGTGCGTGAGTGTGTGTGAGTGAGTGAGAACAAAAGTGAGTGAGTTAGTGCATGAGAGCAAAAGTGAGTGAGTGAGTGCATGAGAGCGAAAGTGAGTGAGTACTAGAGAGCAAAAGTGAGTGAGTGCGTGATAGCAAAAGTGAGTGAGTGCGTGATAGCAAAAGTGAGTGAAAGAGTGAGTGAGTGCATGAGAGCGAAAGTGAGTGAGTGTGTGTGTGTGAGTGAGTGAGTGAGAGCAAAAGTGAGTGAGTACATGAGAGCAAAAGTGAGTGAGTGAGTGAGTGCATGAGAGCGAAAGTGAGTGAGTGAGTGAGTGAGTGTGAGTGAGTGAGTGAGTGAGTGAGTGAGTGAGAGCAAAAGTGAGTGAGTTAGTGCATGAGAGCAAAAGTGAGTGAGTGCATGAGAGCAAAAGTGAGTGAGTACATGAGACCAAAAGTGAGTGAGAGTGCACGAAAGCAAAAGTGAGTGAGTGAGTGACAGCAAAAGTGAGTGAGTGAGTGAGAGCAAAAGTGAGTGAGTGCATGAGAGCAAAAGTGAGTGAGTGAGTTCACGAGAGCAAAATTGAGTGAGTACATGAGAGCAAAAGTGAGTGAGTGAGTGACAGCAAATGTGAGTGAGTGAATGAGTGAGTAAGTGAGGGCAAAAGTGAGTGAGTGCATGAGAGCAAAAGTGAGTGAGTGAGTGACAGCAAATATGAGTGAGTGCATGAGAGCAAAAGTGAGTGAGTGAGTGAGTGAGTGAGAGCAAAAGTGAGTGAGAGTGAGTGCATGAGAGCGAAAGTGAGTGAGAGAGTGAGTGAGTGCATGAGAGCAAAAGTGAATGAGTACATGAGAGCAAAAGTGAGTGAGCGAGTGAGTGAGAGCAAAAGTGAGCGAGTGAGTGAGAGCAAAAGTGAGTGAGTGCATGATAGCAAAAGTGAGTGAGTGAGTGCACGAGAGCAAAATTGAGTGAGTACATGAGAGCAAAAGTGAGTGAGTGAGTGACAGCAAATGTGAGTGAGTGAATGAGTGAGTAAGTGAGGGCAAAAGTGAGTGAGTGCATGAGAGCAAAAGTGAGTGAGTGAGTGACAGCAAATATGAGTGAGTGAATGAATGAGTGAGGGCAAAAGTGAGTGAGTGCATGAGAGTAAAAGTGAGTGAGTGAGTGAGTGAGAGCGAAATTGAGTGAGAGTGAGTGCATGAGAGCGAAAGTGAGTGAGAGAGTGAGTGAGTGCATGAGAGCAAAAGTGAATGAGTACATGAGAGCAAAAGTGAGTGAGCGAGTGAGTGAGAGCAAAAGTGAGCGAGTGAGTGAGAGCAAAAGTGAGTGAGTGAGTGAGAGCAAAAGTGAGTGAGTGACAGCAAATGTGAGTGAGTGAATGAGTGAGTAAGTGAGGGCAAAAGTGAGTGAGTACATGAGAGCAAAAGTGAGTGAGTGAGTGAGTGAGTGAGTGAGTGAGTGAGTGTGTGTGAGTGAGAGCGCGAGGTGTGTGTGCGTGAAAACATCGTAAATGCCTTGATTTCACAAATGTACAGAACCCTTACGACTACGAAATGGAAATTGACAACCACCCGTTTGTAGCACGAAGCCACAAGGAAATCTATACGGATTTCTGAGAAAAAGCTTCTTATTTACCGAAAAATTCGTCCTGGTCCGGAGATTGAGCCCGGGGCCAACGCCTTTCTGAGGTGGTCGCTCTACATAGCTAGCAATCGGTAGCGCGACGGCGAATTCATCGACAACTGGAAGGACATGGACACAGGCTATTGCATATCCGCAGAACTGATATGCAACCCTTAAGACTGTATGTATCCTAATGAATCCCACAAAGGAACGAACACTCGCACAATGCTTTTCGGATGCCGCCCATGGAAGTCCTCGGAGCACGGCTCTCCGAGGACCCGTCGCTGCAGCCCCAAAGCCAGAAGAAAGTTCGGGTGTTGTTCTTATCTCGCGAATACAATCACTTCGGCGCGCACTTGGGGTCAACGCCAGAGTGGGAATGCGATGACACAAAAATAATAGAAAGAAATAAAGTGCGCGGCTCAGACCCCGGAAGCGAATCACCGTCCGGAACGACTTCTCCGGAACCCAAACAACGAACACGTCAAGGAACGGGGCATCACAATTGACTCTTATCTTTCTGTACGTTTTGCTTCTGTGCCGAAAGCCCCCATCGCCTTCGCTATATCCACTCTATTTATTTTCCACTTTCGCTCTATCCATCCACCCTTCCCGGAGTTCTTTATCTGTACCCCCCCCCCCCTCTCTCCGAGTCGTGCTCATGCAAGCGGAGACGGCGGCGGGTGTGGGCACCGAATGCGGCTGCGGAAGCTAAGACATGGTGTATAGTTCAAACGGTACGTACCGGTTTTTTCGCGCATCTACGCACACGTGTAATTTTATTGCCCCATTTCTTTAATTACGCCCGTAGGTCGGCAAATGATACGGAACTCATAGGCTCACTCAAGAAATACGTACAGTTTGTGCTTAGGGCTCACTCGGGCTCAAAGTCGCCAAAGGTTTCCTCAAACGGACTCACTCGGAGTCAGACTCACTAATCTTTTTTTTCCCAGGCGGACTCACTCGGACTCAAACTCACCAAAATATCATTCAACCGGACTCACTCAGACTCAGACTCACGGCTCAATCTGAGTCTGAGTGGGTCGACTCATGAGTGAGTTGGCCGACCTGTGATTACACCTGAGATTTATGGTACTGAATTGTACACAGAATCGAGAGATAAGACTTTTGGCTTTTTCATTGACAACTATAAGGCCCGCGTCTTCGAAGAAAAATCTGTGCTCGATCTCAGTCACAGTGGAGATGTCCTACACTAACAGCACGGGCTGCGATGTAATTTCTACACAACAAAGGATTGGAGTCAAGCCCGCGGCTAGAGTACTGCCTCATTCATGTTGCAGTCTGTCCTTTTATTGTTGTTATTCCCCCCACCAAGCATGAGTGTGATGCTCCCTCAGACCTGGTCAGGTAAAAAAAGAGAAATATATTCATACACAATGAATGAATGAATGAATGAATGAATGAATGAATGAATGAATGAATGAATGAATGAATGAATGAATGAATGAATGAATGAATGAATTCAGAAACAGTATCCCAGGAATAGCCCCGGTTGTACCCAACGTGGAAGGTATCATTCCAGCAGTCAAGGCAGCGTGATCATTCCAGGGCCAAGGCGGCAGCAGCCCAGCTGCATAGCTTGCTATACTACGGATGTCGCCCACCTCTGGCTAAGAACGGCCAACTCCAAAATTATTTATTAAAGCTTATCTCTATCACATTACTAATTGTGTAACTGTAACCAGTATAGTGTTAACTGATGTATATGTAACCAATAAACAAACTGAAACTTGCATTTCATTCTGCCGAGTGAATTCAGTAGCTTTAGACAATGCCGTGTGTATATTCACTGCCGCTTCTTCGTTCTTTTAGATATACATGAGATAAGCCTTGAGCTAGGCAGCACAAAAAAATGTGGGACACGAAGTGCGCTTCAAGCCATTCCGCGAAGTACCCCCGTCACTTCTCCTGCGCTGGTGAGCAGCGCCTCAGCACACTCCTGCAAAGCGGTGAAAGCAGCTTCGGCGGCTCGTGCGAGAGATGCTGACCGTAGCGAGATCGAGAGACTACGCCACCTGGCGGAAGTCATGGGACTACCTTCGATGCGGACAGCCTTGCTCCGGTGAATGCGCGTATCCATCTTGGGATTCCCGACCCGCAAATCACCACGAAGCGCCGTTAGGCGAGCCCGACCTACGCTAGCCAACACCTAACAATACACGGCGAAATGGACCCGTTCGATATCAGAAAGTGCACTCATCAAGGCCGGACCGAAAATCTGGCGCAAAGCCTCGTGGACAGTGGTCATTCCCCGTCCGGTAATAACAGACTCATTAAGTTACGCAAGAGATACAGGCACTCTCCTCTGCACTCTCCACTGCACAGCTAACAAAGAGCACACTGCAAGCAATCATCTAAAGTTATTAGAGATGCGAGTTGGGCTAGTTGACACGAACTGACTTCAGACATAACTAATTAGCGCAGAAAGGACAACGGAAAAGGTGAAGGACAACAGACAGGAAGCGGCGCGTCCTGTGTTTTCCTTCACCTCGTCTTTGGTCCTTTTTGCACTAATTATGTCTGAAATATAAAGTTCATTCATTCATTCATCCTGTCTCTTGTCTCCACACCTGGCCACAAAAAATAAGTGTAATCGCAAAACCTAACTGAAAAATAGTTTAGAAAACTCGACGGCGTAAGCGTTTCTGCACGGATAAGCTGTATTCGGTTCACTGATTTGTGACGACTGAACGCTCGAAACCACTGGCAAGTCGACGCAGCAACAAGATACGGAAGGAGCCGCCAGTGTAGGAATTCACGGAGAATAGTTCGCCCTAAAAAAGTACGACGAACACAAGGAGACTTGGGATTGCGCTATCGCGCGCGCATAGACTTGAAGGCTGCACGCAACACGCATATGTCGGCAAACTCACTCACGAGTCGACTTATTCAGACTCAGATCGAGCCGTGAGTCTGAGTGAGTTCGAGTGAGTAATATTTTCGTGAGTTTGAGTCCGAGTGAGTCCGGTTGAGAAAAGTTTTTTTGAGTCTGAGTCCGAGTGAGTCCGGTTGAGCAAAATTTTGGTAAGTCTGAGTCCGAGTGAGTGCCAAGGGCATTATATATTTCAGGAATGAGTCTGAGTGAGAACCACATTTTTCGCCGACCTATGCAAACACAACATCCATTACTAGCGACTATAGGTCACTAAACGTTACTTTTCCTTGACCATTTCGTTCCCTACAAGTTGGTGATATGACTCTAACGTCCATACTTGCGATCAAAAGCTGTTCGCATGCAAAGCTGACACGTCAACAAGTAAGCATACACCGTTTTCTGTTCGCACCGCTATCACGTGTCCGTGCAGTTTTGTATATCGCCAGCACTCTGAGGACGTGCAAGTCCGTTCGTATGCCAGCGCACGGACGTGTTCGCATGCAAGCAACGCGCGCTCTTACAGTGTGTGTTCTCGCCTCTGTCCCTTGCTTCTCGCTCTTTTGACTAATTATGAAGTGTCTTCGTTACCGTCGGCGGTATAGCAGCACATTACCCGCTACTACTTTTGCGAGCCACGTCTTCCAGGACACAACGACGGAAACAATGTGCGCCGCGCACCGACGACATTTCATAGCTCGCTGAGTCGTCTTCCATTTATGTTGAACCTTTCCTTAACCCGGTTCTCCAGGTGTCCTTTGACTGCGTAAGGTTTCTCTACAATGTACCAATGTGACTGAGTACACGGGTGTGTCTTCATTCTCTCCCTGATTTAAGTGCGGCCGCTGAGGCCAGGAATCGAACCCTCCACTTCGAGCTCATAGCGCAACACCTCAGCCGCTAAGTTCCCACGGCGAAAGGTATACATATGCGGCACCGTCGTGGCTTGAGACCGCGAAAGCACGGTATGCGCGTCTCTCCGCGGGGGCGGCCGCGCGGCGAACGGGTAAAGAAAAAGCAGAAGAAGACGCCACCGTCGAAGTCGTGCGGAAATTTGTGACGCGAGTCAAGCTCAGGCGGAGGAAGAAGAAGAGAGCCGTGCTCGGACGAGTGCGCGAAAAGAAGAGGGCCCCCCTCTTTTCTTTTCCGGACGTCTCTCTCTCTTCCTCACACTCTCTCTCCCGGGGACTAGGACAACGCGGGCGCCGCGCTAAGCTCTCTCACTCTTTCTGCATCACGCTCTCGAAAGACTTCAGCGCGGGTCTTTGACCCCGGCCCGCGTGCAGGACCGGCCGGCGCGGGACCGTGGGCGCGAACTCCACTCGCGCGCATCGCCGCGCACTCCCGCCTCCTTTCGAGGCGGCGCGCGCACTCTGAAAGCAGAGCTCGAAGCTGCTTTGCATGCAGAGCGTGGAAGTTTCAGTTATCTAATTAAAGAGAGAGAGAGAAAGGCTTAATGAGCTCTGGGTACGAGAACTTCTCACACGCCTATATGGGAGTTGGATAGAAGAACGTTAGGCACTGTACGGTAGGTTGCCAGGAGACCTAGTGACTGACTGACTGGATGACTGAGTGCATCGACCTAGTCAGACTGATGTCTGAGGAGGATTAGTTCCATGTGGTGCAGTTGTTACTTTGATTAAACACAATGCTACATTACGTCGCATTACGCCACACAGCTAAGCATGCTATATTGCGAAACAACCGGAGATTGATCATGTAGAGATGATTAATAAAAAAAGAAAGAGGCGAAGTTAGGCAACGGGATGTTTGGTTCTGCATTATCAAAGAACAAGGACTGGATGTACAGCTGGCAATGTTTCTAAAACAGCGACAAAAGAGAGCGAAGAAATGCGTCTTTTTCCTCTATTCAATCATGTCTTTCAGGAGTAAATCATACATATTTGCGAGCAGGCAAACAAGTTACACAAGCAACTATATCCTTGCTATTACTCATCAAGTGTAGTCTGAAATCGGCAAGAGTTTAAGGAGCCAATGCTCACATTCAAGAGCTCACGTAGCGGCGTCTGCAAATAATTCGCCCGTCCCTGTCAACAGCTGTGCACCCACGTGACCTCCGCACCCCTCCCTTCCAAGGACTCGGGGCCCCCCTCGCTTCCTTCCACATTACGTGATACTCGCCAAAAACGTAACAGTATAACAACCGCGCCACTTGCGTCGCCCAGGAAAAGCGATCGGGACGGCACCCCGGCCGGCACTCGTTTCATAAACTCTCAACGGCAAGTGTTGACAGATATACTACTCGTGCATGCGCCGCTGCAAGCAGCACAGACTCAGTCGCCAAGTTTCACGCGTCCCGCCTGGGGCGTCAGCTCTTGACGAACTTGCCGGCAGTGCTCGCTCGTACCCCATGAGAGCCTATACTATATAAAGGAGACATCATACGGGAGTCGCGCCGAGGACCGTGCGAATAGACGGATCACCAACTTCCCTGAGCAACGTTTGTGAAACGCCTTCCGCCGTCGCTGTCGACGACGGATGCTCGGGGAGCTGGGGCTGATGGTGATGGGCGAAAAAGGAAATCATAAAACGTGAGTAAGATATCTCGTCGAGCGTTCCCACTGAATCCCCCACCCCTCTTCTGGGCGCTGCCTCTAACATCCCTCCACTTCCAGCCTACTACTGGAGCGCAGGCTTTCCATAGCGCACAATTCTGCCTCTAGCAGAAGCATTCGCGACGACGGTCGCGCATGCATGGGGGTGTCGTGCCACGCCCTCTATCTCACGCTCGGGCGAACCAGTAGTCGTCCCCCTCCTCCCTCTGAAAGCGAAGATACGATGCAGTAGCGGATTCTTCGAGCGACGCCCGCGAGCAGATATATACACACTGACAATTCAGAATGACATCTATATCTACACAGTTTGCCAAGCATAACGCAGTTTCCGTGCAGCGTCACTGACGTTACGACGACGCCTGGCGCACTGGCTGTGTCTTGGGTTCGGCTGAGTGTCCATTTGATGACCCACTAAGCCATCAACATTATATTACTTAAGCCATCCCTTACAGAATTGACTGTTGAGATAAGGAGGTGTTTCGACCGACTTTCGTGTTGCATTCAATAGAACGTCAGGTGATGTGCGATTGAAAATTGATCGTTACTTTCGTAAGGGCTGCAGGAAAGTCCGGTTTCAGCTCGGGGCGAAATTCAGGTAAAGGCTCGCCACAAAAAAAGAAAGAATAAAATATAAACAGCCAGGGCGGAATTTATAAGTTTGCCAGGGAAACCACTGCACCGTGTGCAACAAGTGAGACTCCCCCCTGTAGGGGTTAACAGGGTCCACCATTACAGAAACGATGCATGATATTCAACTGCATCTCGACAGTCATTGTACCCAAGGCAAGTGAAGCTCAACGTAAACACGACAGCGTCTGTATAATTATTTCGTCAGGGGATGGAGCGGAGGCTCGTAGAGGGTCAGGTGACCATGCATGACGTGGCCATGTTTGGTTACGGAGATAACTTCGGTAACGAAGAGAAGCAACGGCCACCGTACACCACTTTAATGGTAGATACTGAAGAACGGAGGGCAAACGCCGAATCGCCACATATGCACAGATTTACATAGCAGCACGACCATTCCTGCGTGTAATACGCTCCTTTCATGCTCGTCTATGCTGTACGAGCGGAGCAGGCGAACTTATGCGAAGGCCACTGAGGCCAAGCCCAGACGAGGTTTTGTGGTATATACTATAAGCGAGATTGTAGTAGCCTGTAGAGACTCCACAGAAGGCAAGGCTGCCCTAACGTCTACAGTGTTAGAGAATGCGTTGTGATTAAAATTAATTACTGGGGCTTTAAGCACAAAAACCGGGTGCCATTTAAGAGGCTGAGGTAGAATGGATTCCGCGTTCATCTACACCGATGCTCTGCCGTTTAGTTATAGGCCACAGGCAAACAACAGTGCAGAGGGTACGCTTGCGGCCTTTATATCGAACGAGACGCAATGTCCAAGAGTGTGGTCATTCAGACTGGCTGGGCACTCCGTCTCGACACTGGCGTGCCACTTTGCACGTTCTGTCTCGTAAGACATTCAGGCTACGAATCGCGCCCAGTAGGCACAGGGTGTGCATCTCAAACCCGCCAACACAGGTCATCAATCAAGGGGAATGTTCCCGTTTTCTTTGCTCTCTTACGGCCAAACACTAGGCGTGTCCTTACACGACAGTCGTACAGGTATAGCGTCTTAAGATAGGTCACCGGGTGGTGCCTGAAGATGGTCACCGATTCGGAGGCCTTGGCTGTGTCTGTCTGGGTGCCCGTTCCGCCAACCGCACAACATGCGCATCAGCAAGGACACTACGCACACACTGTACAGAACTGCAGAGCGGAGACGCAAGTGTGGTGGCGCGCACAGACATACGCATCCCCAGCCGCGGCTACTCCACCCGCCTAATCTTTCGACAGTGACTGCATGCGGCTGCGGCTGAGCCGACATTCGACACGGCAGCTTCTTCCGCGCCCGTTCCACCACCAACGTGTTATTATATCTGTGACACGCACACTACCATGGTATATATATATATATATATATATATATATATATATATATATATATATATATATATATATATATATACACGCGCACACAGACACACGTCTCGCCCAATGAACGGTGGTGTCTGGTGCCTTAAGAAGCCCGACTGTTAACGCTCCGCCACGGTCACCCTCATTGAGCAATTCGCAATTCGCCGCGGATCAAGTCACCCCTACCATACTACTCAAGGCATGGGGACGCTACGGGAGGCGCCGCGCTGGGGTTTGGGTGGGACAGCTCCCGTCACCAGTCGGCTGCTGCCGGCGCGACGTTTAGGTGTTTCAACCGCAAGCGCTGATGAAAGAAAACTAGAAAAAGAAGCAATCTTTCTTCGTGGGAAAGCGGAGACTATCTACCAAGTTCGCCGAGGGCCCCACGAACATGGAGCTATCGCAGCCTTCTTTGATATCACGACCGCGGAGCGGCATCTTTTCAAAGGCCAAGACCGGTTGCGAAACAGCGACTCCTTGTCGCCGGCTCGAATTGAAACCAAATGCTGCAATCGCAACTAAATAGCGTTCCCACTGCGAAAGCGCAGATACGCACGATTCTTTAAGCGGTAATCTATGATGCAAGTTTCGGTGCTTGAAAGGTACTTAGTCGGTGGGTTAAATCTCGACGTTGAGTACGGATTACACAGCAGATTCGCCAGAGCGCGCAGTCACAAAGGAGGAGGAGGAGGCATGGAAGTTAACCTGAAAAGCGTGCGGTTGGCTACCCTACTGTGGGGGATTGGAGAAGGGAGAGGGAAGGGAAAAAAGAAAAATCAATTATTTGAAGCACAGCGGTGAAGAGCAGATCACGAGCAAGGCGACAAGGGCGAGCGCTTATTCTCGTCTCTTCAGCGCTGTGGTCCCAATAACAACACTCTAAAAAAAAAGGGAGCGAGAATGGAGCAACGGGCTCCGTTCCTCCTTCGGAGCCGCGACTTTCTCCTTTGCGGACGATTTACTCGTCGCGCCCTCTTGCGGCAAGCGCCAAGGGAGAAACTTTTCTCCTCAACCACGTGACCTGCGCGCGCGCGCATGCGCATGCCGAGTTAAATCGTGATTCCGTGCTGTTGAGAGCGGCTGCCCTTTCGCGCTCACTCGGCAGCCTCAGACCAGACTATCCAGTGCTACCGATCTCGGCCAATCGCGTGCAATTACTTGTACCTAGGATTGATGCGAGCAACACACGAGTGACATTCATTGTTTTTGTTCTATGTGTTGAGTAACGTGTGTGGCGTTTCTTTTTTCTTTTTTTTTTTATAGGCTCGGCGTGTGCGCGATGCGCCGCATGCTTCCGTGTGTCTCGTGTTGTTTGTATACGCTTGTGCACGATCTGCTTGTCATAAATACATTAAGTCCCGCTTCACAAAACAGTCTTATTTTAATGAACACCTTAGACTGTACACCAATAATTCAACTTTTTTCGGCGTTAACATACTTGGCTAGAGCACGCGTTTTTAGTTTTACAGAGAACTTATAGCACTTATCAATACAACAAGCAATATAAAGCATGAAGGTTAATTTTTACAACATTTTAGCAAACGTGATACCACTGGACAGTGCATGCGTGAAAGTACGATAACATATAATTGCTGGAGTTTGACGTGTCGAAACCACCGTATGATTATGAGGCACGCCGTAGTGTTGGACTACGGATTAATTTCGATCAACTGGGGTTCTTTAACGTGCACCCGAACATAAGCACATGGGTGTTCTTTGCCTTTCGCCCCCATTGAAGTGTGGCCGCCGTGGCCGCATTTTAACGTTAACCTGTATCGTAATTGCACATATCTGAAAAATAAGTCAATGACTTCTGTCAATTAAGCCAAAATTCTCAATCACATGCGTTTTGGAATACGCATGCCATCACTGAGAATTAGGACCGACTTATGCACGCGTGCAGTATGTATCTCTCGTTCTCAGGATTTTGCTTTCGCGTGCGAAACTCAACACAAAATGCGCTTCTAATGACAGCTGTGCACAGTGGGTAATCACTAACACTGTCACTCACCTTTGTGAAAAGAGTATTCCAAATCTAACGCAAGACAAACCACCGCCACAACGACAACTACACAGTTGTCGCACAATGACCACAATTTCACACGCCAGGCGAATACAGTGACGTAACGTAGCAGAGCAGCATGTAGGTACAGCGTACTGAAATATTAAAGAACACGTAGTGTGGGTAGCGTACTTTTACATAATTCGCGCGGTGTAGCGCCAGTTTCTCTACTCAAGTAATCGAGCTGCCGCGACGCCAACAGCCATTGACATCGCTCTCGAAAGTCCACCGTCCGGTGCGAGGCCATCTTGTCTTGTTTCTTCGCACGACCCGCGTTGTAACGTACGTATACACAAATGAGGCGGCCGTACCGCATCAGAAGCATTGTCACTGAAGGGCTAGCAGTTGAAAGAATCCATGGCCCATCGTCATGCTTGTGGTCAACGCATGAACAGAATGTGAACAGATGTCAACGCCAAACCACTCAGCGAAGTCGACGCGACGAAGGCAAGGCGACAGAATCTGAACATGTTACCGATGTTGCGCCCTCCCGCAGTAACTATTGAAAATAAAGTAATCAGAGAGAGAAATTTCATCTGTGGCCGCTGTCGGAAGATGGCGCTACTTCAAAATGTCGTCGGAATGGTATGAACGGTTCTCGATATGGTCGTTTTCGCACTAACTTAATCAACTCTGTAATTATATTGTTCATTATTATGCGGCTTTAGATTAACTGGTGCGCTTGGTTAAGCCATAGCTACTATTTAATAATGTCGGCGTATATTGTGACGCAGCCATGGAATCGTAAAAAGTTGAAGAAAAATGACGCATCTTTGTGCCACCATGGTCCACTGTAATTCAGTGACTATATAAGGGCCAGCGCTTCGTAGAGGGGTATGTGTAAACGTCTGTACGTATGCGTCTGTAGTGAATTGTTTGTGTTGTAGGTTTTTTATACGTGCGAATGAATTGTGTATGTATTGAATTGAATGTGCGTACTATGTGTCTGCCTAGTGAACATGTGCGTATCAACTTTCCGGTGTCCTTGAGTAATTCATGAATGGGCCCACCTCCCCGAAATGCCGTGTGCAGTATCGACGTACAGCCGCGGCCACGTCTGTGTATAGCGCGCGAGCAGCCGGCCGCGCTCTGCGGGGCGACACCTTGCGGCAGTTGCGGCCTCTGACGTGGTGTGCCTAGGAGCATGCGCCGCCTTACAGACATACAGGCCTGCTTTGCATGAGTGGCAATGTTGAAGAATGCGCTTGTTTAACCGAAGATGCACGCTCCCTTAGGGCGCTGTCAGCACCTCAATTCCAAAAGAAGACACGTTGCGACTGATAACGCGCGCCTCGATAACACGTTGCGATTGTGTCAGGCACGTGTTATCATTCGCAAAGCGTCATTTATTGGAATCGAGGTGCTGACAGCGCCCTGAGGGAGCGTGCATCTTCGGTTAAACAAGCTCACTTTTCAACGTTGCCACTCATGAAAAGCAGGTCTGCATGTCTGTAAGGCTGCGCATGCTCCTAGGCACACCACGTCAGAGGCCGCAACTGCCGCAAAGTGTCGCCCCGCAGAGCGCGGCCGGCTGCTCGCGCGCTATACACAGACGTGGCCGCGGCTGTACGCCGCCTCAGTCAGAAACAACTTCTTTTTTAGTATTGTTTAATCCCTCTAGATGGCGCCAGCTACCACCTACTTCGCGGCCGAGGCGCTCTCATAGCTCCACCTACTTATATGAAGTTGAACATCTATCTATCGAAACTATGCTCTGCTGCGCCGGGATTGTTTTGATGCGACAGAATATACATTTTGGAGGCACAAACGCGTGGATAACGCCGCTACACCGTGTGACGCTTCGACAAATAAAGACAACAAGCCTAACGTACAGTCTCCGGGTGAGAGCCTCTTTGCAGTACCCGTCTCTTTTAAAGTGAACGCCGTCTCGCTGGCCGAGCGAAGCGTACGAGTTCCGTCGTTCCGTTTCGCGAGGATTTCATCACTACAGGTTTGTCTGCTTGATTTTATTGTCATAGCGTTCGATATTAAGCTCAGCGGGACCGTTTTTTGTGATTGCCAGTGCCGCATACTCTTTATCAGTCGAGAATCGATGCACTCGCTAGGCCTAAATCTATTGCTCGCTTCACTGGCTTGGCGTCAGCCATCTTGATTTTGACGGTTTCTCCATTGAAAGGGGAGGAACGGTTTCTCCATTTGAAGACGAACATTGGGGACATCGCCGTTTCTCCCTTAAAGGAGAGAGGGTCACTCCATTTTTTTTAAGAGTGAACCGCTTCTAACCTACAAGCCCAACAATCCCTACTCCGAAGTCACTGAAGCATGCGGAATGCGAAATAGGAAGCGTACGGCAATTTTCGTACAGAGACTTCAACTCCGCCGCCCTGACGCAAGATAACTTACCGAAGAAAAGGTACCGGTACCATGGCCTACGCATTCTTACACGCAAAAGGCCACAAAAGCCATGTCTTGCTCCCCAAGATCGACTGGACTTCATTAAACGTTTGTCAACAGTTAACGCGTGTTCCTGTTCCGTGCATTCACACTAACTGCCCCTTTTTCGGTTTTACTATTCTTTTTTTATTCCTTATCTATTATCTTTATATATATATATATTTTTGAGTGCGATTATGATATATTTTCTTCCTGTATTGTATCCCACCCTGCTAAAACTCCGGAAAGGGCTGCAGTACCAATAAATAAATAAAATAAAATAAATAAAAAGTTTATGTTAATCCCTATTTTCCCTCCCTATGTGTAGGGTAGTCAACAGAGCATGTGCTTCCTTAACCTCCCCCTTGCCTTTTGCCTTCGTCTCTATCTTTCTCCTTTAAAAAAAACACGCTTTAAACATGCGAACCTGGCCGCCGGCTAGACTTACAACAAGACCTCTCCAAATTCGGTGCCCTCGTGAAAGCATTCCATACGCCACATGGCTCGACACGGCGCTGAACATTCGAGCCGTGAGCTGGACAAGTTAAGATGGTAATAGTCGAAAACGCGGAGGTCGCGCGTGCTTGTTTTCCAGTCGCTCGAGTTGGGAGTCAAGGGAGAGCTCCTCTGTTGCGAATGGCAGCGAACTGTGCATGAACATCACATAGCATCTCTCTCTCTCTCTCTCTCTCTCTCGCTCTCTCTCTCTCTCTCTCTCAGGAGCCCTTACCTTAAGGTGATACCACTGTTCTGCAGACGAAAGCTATAAGTTTGCGCATTCCAAGGCAGACACACATCGCAAAAAAACATCGGAGAAGGCTAAATATTTGGATCAAGGTTGAATGCAGACAGTGTTGGTATTATAACGGAGGACAGTCAACATTAGCCCACATTAACAAACTTTTAGCCAAAACTAGCCGATATTAGCCAAAATTCGGCCGAAACTAGCCACTGCTACCGAGTGCCGGCCGTATTCAAGCGAACGCCGTAGTTGTAGTCACGTGACGTAGTCAGGCGCTCAGCTAGACAGCACCGCCTTCGGCATCGGCTCACGTTTTACGCTAGGAATTTAACATCGTACGCTAAGAAAGTTCCGCAGAACTGATTTTCAACATCGCACGCTGTCACACACTGCGGATGAAAGAGTCCGTGAAAGATGTTCGCCTTGGAGGTGTCCCCTCTGTCCCACTACGAAGAAAGGTGCAAGCGTGTAATGTGACCGCAGCTCGGGCTATATCTTAGAAGCCCGGGAATGACATTTAATATGCATGCAGCACCATACGATTCGCCTACGCAGAGCCTTTACGTATGCTGACCACACCGCGACAGAAGAGGGGGACCCCGACTATATACTACAGGTCGTACGGAGGCGGCGCCGCCATCTTGAGCCCAAGGTTACGTACGCCGCATTATATACGCACGGTCTTGGTTTGCCCGAGCTTCAAGGCTCGTCGTAATGAGACGCCTCTCCGAATGTACACACCGGCAAACCAACGCGCCACAGACCAAACAGAGCACGGAGAAAAACATAAAAAGAGAAAACACACGAAATTAGCCGCCACTCTGAGAGCGCGCATCCATAACCCACGCAGTCCACTTAATCGACGCCTCCTACCGTGCAAACACCAAGAGCGCGGCGTCTGCAAGGGCGCCCCCCGGCACGGCCCAAAATTGGCTGACTCTGTCTGCTTGCGTCTTGTATCCTGGCTGAAATACAAAAAGACGCATAACCACCAAGGAAGCACTCGAGACACCTTCCTTGGTGGTTATGAGTATTTTCGTATTTCAGTAAGTATGTACCAACTAGCCCAACAGCAAGTTTTACTAAGCTACCTTTTGCTATGTCTTGTATCCCTCGTGCATGTGATGCCAACAACCAGCTCTGGTCTATGGGTGGTGGTGTTCTACAGACCACAGCTATGAACCCACGCCCCAGAAGCCAGCACAACAGTTGCACCTGCCAAGTATTGTGTAATTACAAGTCGCTTTATTACATAGGCAACGACAGTTTGCTTATATATAGAGTTTGCTATATACGTATATATTATATGCCCCATCAAAAAACACAAGCAGCTGTATCCGCAGATTCCGCACGTAATACAAATTGGGTTTTGAGGCTCCCGAATGCGGCAGTTCAATATATGAGCTAGAGACATGTTTAACTACCACACTACAGTTAAAGGCTACAAATAATACCCGTATGCTTTCCTTGGCTTCATCGTCCGTTGGTTTCGTTAGGTTGTAGATAAAGGAAACGAGCCCTTGGTCGATTCTCCTTCATTCGTACAAGGACAAGCGCATTTTTAAGCAGTAAAACGCAGGTGACAGTGTACCCTCTTACGCTTTGCCTCATTTGTTCTCGTGCTCGAAGTAAATTCGCATCTTGTGACGCTGCTCATCGGGCGTCAAAATGCACAAGGAATGTGCACAAGATGGCCGCTAAAACGGTATCATTACAACTGCACCAGGAACGTTTAGCTGCTATAGGCCCATTGGGCGCAGCCATCGCGATTAGTCCTCGGTGAAACGTACCCACTACTGCGTAGCAGTCGTCTGCTCCGAGCCGCTGAGGCAGACGAGACTAATGCAGCAATAACAAAGCATAAAGAAAAGTTCTAATGCATTATTCATAAGCTCGCAAGGCAAGTGAAATATCCACGGTACCATAATGTATACACAAATGCTGTCGGCAGTCTTCGAGATAAGAAGCATCATCGCTGAAATGCAGCAGACAAAGAGAGAGAGAGAGAGAGACGCAGACGAGACTAAGTATACAAGCGTTACAGAACAGCAGGCCGAGCTAGCAGACGAAATGCAAGCGTCGACCAGAAGACAACGCGCGTGCCAGCAGACGACACGGTACACGGCGCAGGAGACAAATGGGCTCTTCTTAAGATCTTGCACGTCAGAAAACGAAACCGGACGGACCAACGCGTTACGGAAACACACAAAAGACACACGCAGTTCGAGCAAATTAAACAAAGATGGCGTGACTAACGAGGGCAACAGAGGAGAAGCAATGAACTCGGGCGCAAGATGGCTGCCATCGCGTGGACGGCAACCGCGGCATCCGAAGCCCATTCGTCATCCCGAGCGGCGGTAGCGCAGGGGACAGCGAACTTGACCCGCCATTCTCGTCCCATTCGTCATACGCGGCCCGAAGTGGGGCGCCATTTTAATCCCATTCATCACGACGCCGCAACAGCAAACTTGAGCGACGTTTCGCTTTTGTGCGAGAGAACGCGCGAGCGGCGGCCAAAGGCCGACCGAGCCTAGAACGAGGACGACGTATGCACGTACGTCGTCTGCTATACATACAGGCACCGCGTCGTCTGCAAGTCTGCGTACGCGGTGCGCGCAGCGGGCAGTGGCGAGTCGCCAGGGCAGGGGATTCCGAGTTAAGAGCAAAACTAGGCAATTTAGAGCGGCCTCACGAAAGCGTAGGGAGCACTCTGGAATGCTTTCTCGCGTGCAACTGCGCTGTTTTTCTCTTTAATGTTTATCGCTACAGTCAGCCATTGTACTACATTCCAAACCTCCGACAGCGTCGCTGCTTGAAACGCGCGAGCCAGGCTTGCCGTGACTCCGCTTCGTTTGTAAAAAAATGCGCCAACAGAGATTACCGACGCTACAGGTGGTCGTCCCGCAAGGCCACAGAAGGACATCTGGACTTGCACAGTACGACGGACGAAGATAAACCGAAGCCATCTCCGAATCGACAGACGTTCGAGGTTCGTCGCACATAACGGAAAGGATCCGGTTTGCCTGAACGTTATATAAGCTGCTTCGCGCAGTTGTCTCCGCCACTGAGTTCTTCCAGACAAGAAGACTCTTGCAGGAAAAAGCCAAACAGTACACGGAAGTACCTTGACAGGAACCAGGGGCAAAGCTACGACCGCTCACCAGCATAATTTACTCAATGACTTGTTAGAGCATTCCATGCGATGCGACTGCCTCACAGACTACATCACAAACAAACAACGTGGAGAAATAGGTGTCATAGGCGTGCGCAGGGTTCTCCATTAGGGTAGAGGTGGGGGAGATGTGGGTGAAGTTTAACGAAGCGCCTCCCCCTTCCAACCCCCTTCCACTGAGGCTCTTACAATCGGAATGCAGTGCATAACGAGGTATTAGTGGGACGATGTATTAGTGGGGGAACAACTTTCGTCAATTTAGCCCAATCTCACGTTTAAACTGCTCTCAAACAGGTTACTATCACCAGCCAGTTCTGGAGTTCCATGATCTTAAACAACGTGCAATTATTTAGCACTGCTGTTACCTAACAACGCGAGTTTGCGCCGTATGTACCAGTTGCTAAGCTTTCAACACCACCAGTTTCCCCTGCGATGGCGGGCAGCATTCCATCCGCTAATTAAAACCTCCCCAAACATGACGCCTGGCGAGAGGCAGCCGTCTTCGCGGCGTACTGTACGTGTACCATCCGACCGCAAAGCTCCTGCTACAGCTCCCCCCCCCCCCTCCCCGGGTCACGTGACCAGGTGGTGACCCCCTGCATACGGTACCAACTAAGGGGCAGCACCCATTCCGAAGGGTTCACGCGCGCCATGAATAATCATGCAGCCGAGTTCGGCATCGGACGGGTCCTCCTTCGTATACATATAACATACAACGGCCGGCTTGGATAACGTGAGAGTATGTGCGTGTGCAAAACAAACATAGGGCGCGGCACGGCTGCACAGGCGTAAGTCGGGGATACGCCCTTATCAAAGGAAAGGATCGACAGAACCTCCCATAGGCAAGGGGGAGGGGGGGTATTGCTTTATTCACTCCTTCACCCCTTGAGCCTTCCTTCCTTCGTTCACCTCTTATCACTTCCGCGTTGAAATCACCTCCGCGCGTGCCCCACACAATGGATAAGTCACGATCCAGACGCTTCTCGCAACGGCGGGATCGCGACCGACGGTCCAACCTCCCAAGGGCCTCGTCTCGGGCGTATTGTTGTTGGTGCATAAACGAGTTATCGCGAATGCGACGTCACGCTTCCCACTGGCGCCGCCGACGACGTCGGAAAGATGCGACTTCCTGTGTGTTTAGGTGCACGTGTACACAGCTACAAAAGGATGCATATACCACTCGTGTATACACAGGCAATTGACCCATTTCGATCAATCTGTGCGTGGGAAGCTAGATCTGGCTAGTCTAGGCTAACGTTGGCTATACGATCGTAACTGAAGGCTTTCGTCAACTACAATCTAGGATATCTGCTGTCACGACCAAAACATATTAATTCGTCTTGCACCAATATCAGCTGCTATTCTGGACATTGTCGAATTCCGCCATGTCGTCAAACTCCGCAGTGGCTGCTGTTTAGAGACCAATCAGAGAGGCCGCTGCACCACTTTGGGCCAATCAGAGTCGACAATATGGCAGACTCGACAACATGGCGGAATTCGACAGTGTTCTAACCAAGGAGGTTTTTGTTCTAATAGTGCTTTTCTTTGTCTTTTAAGAAAATGGCAGTATTTCTTACCTTTGTTTATTTTTTTAGTGTTCCAAGCGAGCAGTTCAAAATCCCGAACACGGAAGTACTTTTCTCTTCCTTTTTTGTCTTCGCCTCAAAACTTGACCGTGAAAGGCGCACAGCGTCGCCGTTGGTTTGTGTACAGAGTAACTTTCAGAGCCGCTTGCCACCAGAGCTCAGTTGCGGCGGCTCAACGTGCACAGGCCAGCTCAAGAAACACGACGGCCTTCCTTCAATCGACGCCGCCAACGCACGCACAGCCCTCCACTACACACAAGAGACGCTTCGGTGGCCGCGACGACAGAAAGACGTCGTTACCAGAAGCCTCCAATGGCAATCATCACGCGGCAAAGCCGAGAAGAGAGAAACCAGGGGTCGATGAGCCCAAACCGCTTACCACAAAAGGGTTTCACCCCGGGTCGGCGGCCAATGTTTACAAACTCGGGCGTGTGCGCGAGAGCGGCAGCAGCGGCAGCTCGTGAGTCTTTTGTGTTTCCCTTTAACGATCCACAGTTTGCACCGCGCACGGGAGATTCGGAAAGTAATAAAGGCTTCAAACTACGATCGCGGCGCCAACAAGGCGCCGTCAGGAGAGCGGGTCTTGTGTGTGTGTGTGTGTGTGTGTGTGTGTGTGTGTGTGTGTGTGTGTGTGTGTGTGTGTGTGTGTGTGTGTGTATGAGGTCGTTCACCCCTCGAGACCCCTCAACGTGTGGGTCTTGTACAATGTAACCTGAGAACGTCGTTTCATGTATATAGAGGTCTGTATGACTCTCAATATTTATCTAACAAGCACCACGTGATCTATATCAGACGTACAATCATGTTAGCGTGAGTAGCGTGATGCATGTAGCATGTTAGCGTGATATCGCTTCGGATATATTTCTATACACAGGCACAGAAGCACACACAGGGCAGAGGCTGTCCAAGTATTCTGCACCAATTCAGCAGTGTACTTTTCTGTCTTGTGTTGCTACCCCTAATAATAATAACTGTTGGGGTTTTGCGTTCCAAAGCCACGATATGCTTATGAGAGACGCCGTAGTGGAGGGCTCCGGAAATTTCGACCGCTTGAGGTTCTTTAATGTGCACCTAAATCAAAGCAAACGAGCCTCTAGAATTTTGCCTCCATCGAAATGTGGCCGCCGCGGCCGGGATTCGATCCGTGGCCTGCGGGACAGCAGTCAAGCACCATAACCACTGGACCACCGTAGAAGACAGTTTTATAAAGTGATTTAAACTTAAGAATAGGGTAATTTACAGAATATAAATTGCGCATTAATTAGAGATGCGATTTAAGTGCGCGATACAATGTATCTTTGTCGGGTTCTCTCCTCCTGTGTTCCTGCACGCCGCATACCTTCTTTCGCTGTGAACCCCTAAGCAACTCTGGCTCAACTTTCTGTCGTTCTAACACAAGACAAAGGCTCCTGTGTTGTTTCACCTCCTTCGTTGTTAAGCTTGCGCTATTGCTCTGTCTATACGTCTTGCGATGTTTATTGGACGCGCATCGCGTGATCATAATGCGAAGAGGCTCGTGTGACGGTCGAACGCGATGGCGGAGCGATTTCCCGCGCTTTGCTCAGGCTTTCGCTCACAGACCGTTGACGGACGCGCTGCAGAAATGCCGCAGTCGCCGCCGAGTCGGCTTAGAAGCGGCTGGCAACTGCTGTCAGCCCACGTCCACGTGACGAAGCCATCCGGATAAGACACGTTTAACCCGTATATCAAACGAGAGGGGTCATCGCCCCTCTCGCGTACACATGTGCGCCTGCAGGCCGCGTTTAAAAGAATTAATGGAGACAAACGCGGCGACGCGATGAATCCAAAAGACTAATTCTGTGTAGCTTTGAAACCACGCGGTACAGCTGACAAAAGCGGATAGAACAAAAAGGTGGAGGAGTTCAAGCGAAAGTAACCGTAACGCCCGACCAATATCCCACACTCCAAGAAAAAAAAAAGGTGTCTTTTGGCTCTTCTTGCTACAGATGTGACTCTCCAAGGCATAACCCTTTTTAGAGAGTCATGTTGACTTTCTTTAGGAGAGTTGTGGGCCACACTACTCTCTAAAATAGAGTTAGCGTTCCTTTTTAAAGAGAGTCATACATCCCACGGCTCTCCTAAAGAGAGTCAGCGTGCCTCTCTAAAGAGAGTTATACATAGGAGAGTCACATGTGTGGCAAGGAAGAGTCAAGGGACACCTTTTTTTCTTAGAGTGCAGGGAACAATTCGCTCGTAAATTTTATCAGTTTTTTTTTTTTTCTGAACGACAATCCTCTACATACGATTCATTTAGATCAGGTTTCATCTATCTTATGTTTTAGCGGTTATTTGGTGGTTAGTTACGTTTCGTTTATTTCTCTGTTTACGCATGATAATAATTACCGGGGTGTTACGTGCCAGTACCACGATATAATTATGAGGAATGCCATTGTGGGGGGGGACTAAGGATTGCACTGCTAAACACACTATCTGAAAAAAAAAATTGCACGATTAGTCGAAGAAATTTCTCGAGGCCTTTCCCGAAGGCCATGATGACGTCACGAAAGTTGATCGGCGGCCAATGGCTCGTGAGAGAGTGCAGTCAAATGCTTCAGTGTCGTGACACAGACGTGCGCGTGAGTCTGAACCCTCGTGCCCCATTAAGAATGGGACCACCTAAAAGGCGCTGGTTTTATGTTTCGGGCATATTTATGACATAACGATTATGTAACTCCGTCGCGGCGGATAATGTAATGGCTGCCATAAGAGGGGGTGTACCCACATAACTGCTATCGTATTAAACGGGATTCATTTAACCGCATCACTCAAGGGAACCGGTTGCACGGCTTCTTCCCTGCAAGAGATGTAAATATATGCGATTGCATTCGGCAGGCACTCCCAAATAGTGTCAGGAAATCTGCCACTGCAGTCATTAAAGCGAAAAGTATGCAATCACTGCACACTGCCAGTTCCCACATATGGGGCTGGAACATGGAGGATAACAAAACAACTAGAGAAAGAGTTGATCACCGCGCAGCGTGCAATGGAACGAAGAATGATAGGTGTAAAATCGGAGGACTGCAGAAGGGGTCAGGGAAGAAACAGGGATTGCCGATATCCTAGCTGACAAAAAGCAAAAGAAATGGACCTGGGCTGGCCACGTGATGCGTAGGACAGACTATCGGTGGACAGTAAGAACAACAGAACGGTTACCAAGGGATGGGAAACGCAATCGAAGTAGGCAGAGGGTTCGATGGAGTGACGAAATCAAGAAGTTCGTTGAGATAAAACGGAATCAGCTCGCACGGGATATAGTATAACTGGATATGATTGGGAGAGGCCATCGTCCTGCAAGTGGACTAAAACCGGCTGAGAATGATGATGATGATGATGAAGAAGAAGGAGGCGTGGTTTGGGACACTGAACATACCGTCACCGGTCAGTCTCTCTGCCCTGAATTATTCCCGTCACAGGACCCAGGACCCATCGCGCCCGTTTCGTCTCATCTGCCAACCCCCCCAATCCCTCCCTTTCTCACTGGTGGCGTCAGCACGACGTGCAGGCTAGAATACGTCGCGGAAGGATTATCTCGGATCCTCCCAGCCAAAAGGGGCTTCCGGCTTCTACACAACCCTGCGGCTCCACGACGGCGCGACCATAACGCGATAATGAAGGCACGCCTCATTGTTGCATAGTCGGCAGCACAGCTGTCGCGCCTCACATGACGACGACGCCGCCGCCATCGCCGCGAAGACGCAGTCTCAAGCGCACGGCAGCAGTATCAGCAAAGAAAATATAACGCCACGGCAGCGAGGTCGCAACAGCGTTGCAAGTTTCTCACACTGCGAGATTAGGAGCAGCAGCTATGGAGAAGAGACCGTGGGGGAGCGGTGTTATCGTTCTCGCTTTAATTTTGATTTTTTTTTTTATTCCCACTTACTGCGACGCGCGCAACAGTGCCGGCGGTATCCGGCTACCGCGTGCCGCGGCCAATTTAGTTTCACGGCCGGCGCCCTTCAAAGGACAGCGCGCGCCGCGTATTACGTCACAGTCGAGAAGAGGGCGCGGCGCCGGCGAGGTTAAGGCGAGACCCGTAGACGCGATCCGCGAACCGTTATACTATACAGTCTGGTCTCCGAAGGACGTCGTGCTACGGGCAACGAATCCCTCCTTCCACAGCACCGTATGCGTCCTCTAGCAATTCGGTAGCGCAAGTAACAACACTCGTGTCCTTTGTATACCCGTTATCTTTTGTTAGAACGTCAATGCAGTCGAAGGCTGGCTATGCAGATATCCAACGAGGGCTCCCTTGGGTGCCGCCATATTAACCTATGGGCTGTTGTACATGTGCGTAACCCCCAAGAATGCACTGCTGAGGCAGTAGCGTCAGCCTTTGTCCCCCCTTGCAACAGCCCAGAAGGGAGGTGCTCCCATTCTCCGATGGAAAGGCCCGTAACCGTAGCAGCAGCTACACGTAATCGGGTCCCGTGCCTAGGCCCGAAATGGGCACTACGTGGTCCAATGTATAGTGTCACAGTTAACAATGCCTCCTTGTTACAGGCGTCCACTGCGAGGTGCAGGTTCCCTGCTCAAGTCGAAACCACTGCTACACTCCGGTTTCCGCGTCATTTCGGCCTCCAAGTCGAGACGAGCAAGGAAGAAGCGGCCATAGATGGACTACTCGTAGCTTCATTGGTGCCTGCCACATATTCAGAGAAAGAAATTAAGAAGTGCCATGCGCTGACATCTAAGGGCACTTAGTGAGCCACCCTGCCAACTGGAGGACGAGAAATGCATAGGTAAAAGCAAAAACATCGCAAAATGGCATGGGAAAACACGGTGTTGTTTGTTTGTTCGTTCGTTTTAGTGAGCGCGTGTGTGGACGATTCGCCAGCACTGCTTCCCGTCTTTTGCAGCACGGCTTGGCTCAGAAATGTTGCCTTACCAACGAGCTCTTATAAATACTGTAGCAAGGTAAAGGAAGCACAGATAAAGCAAAAAAAATACAACAAAACAGCCACTATACACCCGAGCAAGCAGAAAGAAGCTACAAGGCCACCTACCGATATCCCGTTTCGAAAGCCACGCACCGAAAACCATGACAACACCTGCGCGGTGACGTGCCACAACCTGCGGTACGCAGCGGAGAACCTGGGACAATATACGAGAAAACCAAGATCCTACAGAACGGAAACGCGTGGATAGCTCTTAACCCACGGAGACCTGGTAGGACGTCTTCTTTTGCACACACGATGATCGGTCCGTTGCCCCCTGGGCTACAAAATTCCACTGCGCTGCATATGACTGAGGAGAGAGGGGGGGGGGGGGGGCAGGAAGAGTAAAGGGGCTCGCCTTCTACGCGTCGTCTTTTGGCGGGGGATGCCCCTTTGCCGGCATTCGAGAAGAAGAAGAAGACAAGATCCGAGCCAAGCCGGTCGACGTTCTCCCCTAATGAGCCAGCTTTCGACACGCCCCTCTAGCGCACTCGCGCGCAAGCGAGGAATGACGGGCGGTCGAGCCTCTCTTTACGCGCAAGCGCGTACTCTCCTAATTGCTTCTCATTCAAATGTGCCGCGCAGCGGGGCGAGAGAAAGGAAAACGGAAAAGCAGCATCCAAGCCGCCAGGAGAGGTCAGGATCAAGGACCTCCCTGTACGCCTCGCCAGCGTGGCCACGGTCGCGACAGAGGACACGTGGTTTGTTTTTTTCTCTTATAGAACTACGTACGTAACTATAGCACCTGTGCAAGAGGCAAGGAGGAGTACTATATAGCCGGCGCCATATTGGAGCCTCAGGACGTCATCCTGTTATGTCGACGAATAAAGACATAACACCGTACGCCAAAGGAAAGATCCCTTTGATACATGCCCCGGTCAAACGGGCGCATGATTGGAAACCTCTACGTGAAGGTATGCCCTTACATGCAATTCACTACGCTATCGTGGACAGGCATATGGGCATGTCCATACAGAGATTGTAATAAAAAAAAATTTTTAAGCAACCCTAATGCAAGTCAGAGAATGGCACTCGCACTGACTGTGTTTGTAAACTTGCGATTAAATGTGAGCCATCTCTTTCTGCTCAGTCGATGTATTCACTCCAATTTTTATTTATGGCATGCCTTAATGTCCACTCTATCATATAGATCCCTTAGCTTAACCCATTCCATCAATTTCAAATTTCTTTCAATCTTTATCAGCGTTTTCGGACAAATCGCACCGGCGCTTGACAGGGCGGTCTGAAAGAAACCAAAGAGCGTCACTCGATGCTAGGGTCACTAAAAATCGGTAGGGGTAACACTGTCGATAGTGTCGGCGGGAGCACGTGTCACCACCAATTATAAGCATCAACGTTCAGAAGTTTCCTTTCACCCCGACAACGCAATCAAACCGCAAAATATGAGGGTCGTGGTTCCGAGCGGCTCTATGGCTCAAGTAAAGCTAACAACAAATTCGTGGATCGTGACATTTATTCACACAAGGAAACGGTACACGATGTTTGCGACGTCCGCCCAGGATGTTGACCGCAAACAAACGGGAAAATGCGACGAGTCATCCTCCTATACAGATGCCAGAGAGAGAGAGATCACGCGAGTCGCACTGATGACGCGACACGGGTGACAAGAACCGTGGAGAGAGGAAGAGAGAAGTGGAGAGAGTGCGTGACTGCAAAGACAGAGGAGCGGTCGAGAACCCAGGTGTCGGGAGGAGGGGGAACGCCTAATGATCGGGTCATCAACACGCGAGCGCGCGAAGTCAGGGAATGGAGCAAAGCGCCAGGCCTCGAATGAGGGGGGAAGAAGAGGGCGAGACCGAGGTACGAGCCCTGGCCGCGCTGGGAAAAGACTCAGACCAGGCAGAGAAGAAGATGGCGAGAAAGAGAGAGAGTGTGCGGGGTGCGCATTCCTCGGTCGGCATCCTGCGAAGAAAGGCTGCCCCCGCTTGATCGCAATGCGTGTGCCGTATGACTCGGTTTGAGACCGCGACGAGGGCACGGCGTATGGCCATGACCTTGCGCGCACCCCTCCGAAAGCCGTGTGCACTCCAGCTGCGAGCGCATAACCCGAAGAACGAGAGGGCTGAGAAAGGAGAGCCAACTGCAGCGCGCGCGAATCATCTTCTATACTGCCACGGGGAACTGAAGGCAAAAATGAATGAATGAATGAATGAATGAATGAATGAATGAATGAATGAATGAATGAATGAATGAATGAATGAATGTTAATTTTCGCTGCATTACTGAATGATCGATATAAAACGCCAGCTCACCGTGACGCCACAGACCTCGACAGCCTCTACACAGGTCTATACGGAACAGGAAACCAGCGAAAAAAACGAAGACAGCGACGGATAACAACCCGACAGGACGAGCACTGGCCTGTAGGTCTAAAGGTTTATCGGTTAAGATTGATGGCATTAGAAAGTCTGATAGCGCCCGGATTCAACTGATCTAGATAACTTAGTTTGAGAGTCGAAATAATTGTTTGTTGTCTCTGTCTCTGTCTGTTTTGCGAGCCCAAAGTGAATCGGGCTTGTGAAGCTGACGCTTTACCGAGTTGAACAAATTCACATTCAGCCGATCCCCAGGCGCAGCCACCTCGCAATGCTTTTACCCGGCAATAACAGAAGTTAGCCTTCGCGTTTATATCGGGCCTGTCAGGTCGAACGCGTGCCCGACGAGCCAGGTGTACACACACACACACACACACACACACACACACACACACACACACACACACACACACACACACACAAGCAGTCTTGGCGCACGCTCAACCTGCGTGCGGCCGCCATTCGTGTATTTAAAATGCACTCATAGACGTCTGAGGCGTCCCCGTGTCTGGCAGGCAAATTAAACGACAGCGCCGCATCATCTCTCGTCCCATTGTTATTGCGTCTCCCAGTGGGGAGCGGTGCTGACGTAACCAACGAAGGTTGTATAGAATGAGATAGACTCCCGGTATAGCACCGAGACACCGGCGCTAACTGCGCCTGTACAAATATCGTGTCGGGGACGCTGTTCGAGGAAGCTATAGCTTATCCGAGATCGCGCACTATATTCGCTTTGCTCACCAATTCCGGTTGACTGATCGATCGATTGACTTATTGAATGATCGATTTATTGATTGGACCAGATTGGTGCGTGAATTGTTGCAGTGTGGCACCTCGCTATAATGATAGTATCTCGGGTTTTACATGCCCAAACCGCGATATGATAATGAGGCCCGTCGTAGTGGAGGGCTCCGGAAATTTCGACCATCTGGTGTTCTTTAACCTATAGCATTTCGCCTCCATCAAAATGCGACCGCCGCGGTCGGGATCGAACCCGCGACCTTCGGGCCAGCAGCCGAGTGTGGCACCTTGTAGAAACACTTTGTATATGAAAAAGTCCCGGGCTCCGGGTCAGCTTCGACTATACATTTGGTTTGTTATATATTTGGTTGAGAACCCAATATTTTGTTACGAGGAATATTTATGCGGCAGTAGCCGGTGAACACTTTTCTGAAGCATTATTTTCGCCGTCATCAAGCGGTGGCCGCCACGCCCGCCAATCGAACAACATCAAGCTAACAGATTAAGAAGACAAGGAAATCATAACGAGAGTTATTTCTAGTTTGTTTTAATCGAAGCGCGATCGTTCGTCTATCTTTAATTTCGCGCTTAGCTTCTTCGCAAGCTTCCTGTTAACCTCCAAGTTCCCGTCCTACGTAACTTCGTGCCTCTAGAATGCAATGACGTCACGGTTTGTCTTTCAGAAGAAAAGGCTGTACTCCGGCGCATCCGGCATTCGCAGTATATGGTATACCCCATCGCAGTTTCGGCGGTTGTTCACGATCGCGCACTTTCTTCCGGCGTGTCGCAACTGTATACACTTATACAATCTCGGTTGTGTTGCTCAACAGGTTCGAAGCTCAAAGGCGCCGACCAGACAGCACCAGGTGGGGGGCAAGGCGCATAATACGCGTACTACGATGCAGGAAAGAAAGACGTGGCACCCCTATAACGGTTTCGACGTCGCTCCCACGCGTCGCGATGAAGAAAAAATAAAAATAACAGCGCCGTCGTCGACCTTGGCGCCGCCAACTGCCGCCGCAACCATCGTCTCCGCCGTCACTCGAAAGCCATATTCTCGCACCGACACCAATCCCGCGTCTACGTGCGTTCTTTATATACACGTAATCGACGATGTCGATTTCTCGTGGTCACAGTCGTATGTATGAAGTCGGCAGATTAGGTTAGGGTATGGTTCTGACGACAATGTCGTCTAAGTGGGTCTCTTTCGCTTGCTTCCTGGAACAGCCTATTACGCTGTTACCAAGATCATATCTGAACGAATTCAGCTACCGTATTCACTCACATACTGTCATCACTAGCAGAGGCTTCGCCACAAACTTTTTTTTCGGGGAGGGGGTTCACCCCCCTCCCTTATGTATCCTCGTGCACGTGCTTGTATGTGCGCGCATATATACACACACAACATTTTATAATTGTGTGTGTGTGGGGGGGGGGGGGGATGAAACACCCAAACGACGCCTCTGGCTACGCTGCTGCTAATCACTAGCTAATTTCAGCTGTGTTATGGCTAAGCGTTAGCTATCCGGTGTTTGAAGCGGCCAATGTCTTGTTTAAATCTCAATCGTTGCGCTGGTCCAGCTTTTCACTGTATCGTGGTTCTGTGCGCATATCTTGTGAGTGCGGCACATGACTAACATTCACCATCAAATAACTCGTACACCTCCCTCTTTTCTATATACATCACGAGCGCAACGGCTTCACCTTCGTTGCCTTAGATGGAGCTCACATGGAATAAAGCACTTCCTTGTATAAGGGGGATTACAGTATATATATACACAAATGTCGATCTTGGCAAACAAAGAGACACATGTTGCTACGTGATTCGGAACGGCAGTCGCGCTGCTCCCGCATATAGGTGAGATATGAAGCTGATTTGTGAACAAAATTTCTTTCGAAAGTGCCGGTCTGGGCACCCCCGGCCAAGCGACACGGTGGGGGAGCAATCGGCGTTGAGCAATCGTTGAACAATTCGAAGGCCCCGGCGGCGGTAGCGCCGTACAAGACCGTGTGTGTATATGTTGCCGAGGAGAGTACTCGTGATAGCGACACACGCCACGACAATCAAAATGCGAACGGCGTGCGCTATAGACACATCGCACCAACGCACGCGAACGAAATCTATGCTTGCTGACGCCTTATACTTCCTTGCAAGCTGTCGCGCTCCGGACGAAACTAACATCGGAGTGCGCGCCTCGGGAGGTATGTGATGATTCGCAGCTGTGACTTGATATATGCGTACGTAGAACAATATCGCGAAGGGTATGTGGTGCAACCGCAACCTACAATACACGGGAAGAGATCTCGTATCGACCGGTTAAAGCTATATACAGACAGCGCCCTGAGACATTTTCAACGTGCTCCGCCTGACTTCCTGCATCCTTTGGAGTCGCGAAGACGACTTCAGGACGTAATCGCTTTCTGATTCGGTTCCTAGTCCTCACTTGTGCGTTACGAATGTGGACGTCGGAGTCTCACGAATCCTACAGAGGAGTCAAACACGGCACGCAGAGCCTTGTGTTTTGAAGGTAGTGTTTACATTGGCCACTTCTACTCGCATTGTGTAACGTGGCGTTATTTCTGAGTGAAACTACGAGCACATTACGAAAGCAGCGCAGTGTAACACAGCGTCTCACTAAGCCATGTGACTTCAACTGTCGCAATCACTTGCACACGACCAGCGCTCAGCAGAGACTACAGCTCGCAGAGACTACAATCTTGGATAGCATTGGCTAAATCGTGGCTTATGTCGGCTGTAGTGTCGGATATCGTTGACTACTTGCGACTAAGGGATTGCTAATGTTGGTGAAATGTTGCCTAATGATGGTACAGTCGCGTGACTTCAACTGCTGTATTTATCTGCATACTAGCATCGCTAGTTAGCATCGACTGAAATGTGGGACGGCGTTGGCGAAATTATATGACTATGTCGGCTGTAGTGTCGTATAACATTGCCTAATTCATGGCTAGATGATTGGTAAAATTGGCTAACTGTTAGCTACACTTTGGCTACCAGTTCTTCAAACACAACATGTCTTCATGATTGAGTAGTCCACTTTTCTCATTTTTTTATTCTTATTTCTTTCCCGTCTTCCTCCAATGTGACAACGTCGTTATGCAAGCGTTTCAAGTTGTCGCTTTAATCAGACGCGCCTGGGACGACGCTTCAGTTAGCGCTGACCATTTTCAAACCACATGCAACGCGCCGTATGCGCGGTCCATAAGGTCATTCCCGGGAAGAAGCTCGCTCGTATACACACACCGCCTTCTTCCGCAGCGCTGTTCCACGCGATCGCCGTCGACTTGCTGACAGCCGTTCAAGAACGATGCGCCGAGGCCGCCACTTTAAATTAGTCGTCGCCGTCGCCTCTTCATATATGCGCTCCCGACATTGACTTCCATCTCCTGCTCCTCCTCTGCCGATGCATGCTAATGCATTCAAGAGCGCGTCACATAAGCACGTTGCAGCACGGCAGGCGTCTCGGAGGGGCTGGTGTACTGCGGTGCGGGCTGGTGTACTGCAGCGTGCGTGTAAGCATCGACGCTACTTGTGGAATGTACACGCTGCTTGAAGTAGAAGGCAGCGCGAAGGATTCGACTAACAGAGCTGCTGACCCTCCCTCAGTTTTTTTTTAATTATTATTATTATTATTATTATTATTATTATTATTATTATTATTATTATTATTATTATTATTATTATTATTATTATTAACTTGTTCCTTGCTTGTGCTGTCTTATTCGTATTACGCCCTGTCATTCTCACTTTTAAGGCGAAAGCCTTAGATGCCTCATGAAACGTGAAAAGTGACCGTGGGCGTCGTCGGTAGAGTCAACACCAGTGATGCAAAAATCATCACGCTATGACGTCATCACGACGCCAGTATGGCGTCACACGGTGTGACGTCGAATGATAACGCCATCACATGACACCGTCGCTTGGTAAAAGGCGGGCCGATCCCGGAGGCACTACAAAACCACGTAAGGTGAAGAAAACCTCCGATGCCTCTGATCCCGGAGGCCATGCAAAGGCACGTTGGGTGCAGGAAGCTATCAATACAATCGACTGAGAATAAGTAAATGGATTTCACTTTCTAGTCGTGCTAGGCATATGCATAAGGGGCCGGGTGACCTTTTGGGGCAATATTAGGCAACATTGGCGATCGTTGGCCAATAGAAGGCCAATATCGGCAAATCATTCAGCCCTGTTTAGCCAATGCAAGCCAGCCGTAATTATCCAGTGCTGACCAGTGTTGGTAACTGCGGCAGCTGAATTTGGTCAGCAGTTACCTTCGACATTCTCATACACTGCTACACCAAGTAAGTGGAAGATACTTATGTGGACATTGAAATCAAATATAATCCGTACCGTAAGTGGCCAGACGTCATCGTCTTCGAAGCTTTTCGAAAGTGAAGCCTCTTTCAACGGCGGGAGGCCCCCCACCCAGGCCGAGGCAGGAAACCCCGAGCATCTCTCGCCAGTCTATACCGGGACGCAGCTACCGCTGCTGCAGGGCGGCCGCCTAAACAAACGCTGCCCACTTTCCTTCACGCGTGCCAAAACCTCGCCGTTATTGTTTCGAAAGGGAGAGAATTAACAATAGCCACGCATTTTTTTTTAACTTTAAACGAGAGTGTGGTGAGGGTTTCCCTCTTCTCGCTGCACCAATTGCTACTTTAGGCTTGGATACGGCCAGAAAGGTATTGCCCACTTGAAGCCAAATGGCCGAGACAAGCGCACTGCTGGCGATGCCAGACACAATGTAGCATGCAGCAGAGGTCGTTTCTTTCTTTCTTTCTTTCTTTCTTTCTTTCTTTCTTTCTTTCTTTCTTTCTTTCTTTCTTTCTTTCTTTCTTTCTTTCTTTTTCTTTCTTTCTTTCTTCATGCCCCTTGCAAATTTCCTTGCATTATGTTTTAGTGGATCACTGAAGAGCTAAAGTACTGCTAAGATTCCGTATTTCAAGATTCCGATTATTCGCCCGCTAGATTTCAGCAAACATGCACAAACCCTCCCCATATCGTAACTATTATGAGGTGAGGTCGAACGTATCTGTGGTATATGCAATAACAACCTCCTTTTACAACAACTACCAAAAAAAGAAACAAAGACATCACCAAGACAATCGCATACCTGTTGCAATCTCGTCATATTTCTTACATCGGCTGAATTCTTTTCTTTGCTACTTCACATTTGCCTGCTCCAGTCCTAGACTATATTCCAAAACTTGAGCTTGGCGCCGGAACACGACGTCTAGCATGCTTTAGCCGGACAGAGCTTGTCGAAAAAGGGAGTTCGACCAGGGCTGGGTTGATGCCATTATTTCAACAAGAATACGTTAAAGACGGAAACATTACCAGCCCGAAGATGGTACCACGCTTGAACTAGGACCATGTCAGAGACAAGGGGTGTGACCGGCGCCATCCTGGTAGCCATGGTAACTTCTTTAGCCCAGCCTGCTTGAAGTGGCCGCGGTGGCTGTGAAGTACAGCCGATTGTGCACTTCGTTCTTTTTTTTTCTATGTCCTTATATCAATCGACGTTCAATCGCGATGCTCAAGGCAATGTGGCCCCGTTACTGACGTCCCATGGTATGTCATGTTACATTCCAATACTGACAGCAACCATCAGTACCGGGATGTTACATGTCATAAAACTAGACGTTGAGTACATTAACAGGCTTTCATGCAAAGGAAAGACAAATAGGCAGACAGGCCTTCGAGTGTTCTTGCTGTCTCCGTCCAGGTACGTGCCTTCTTGTAGACTGATGGATTCGGCCATGTCTGCGTCAATCAAAAAGCTTGAAGAGCACCCTGTGACACAATCTACGGCGGATTACACGGTACATCCGATCCTAACGCTGTCCAGAATTGCGCCCCCGAACTGCCCCGGGGGTAGCCAGCTCCGAGTACATGTCCACGGCGCAGATGTTTCGATTGTCCGTTCGCGATGGTCCCAAACTATCCGAGGCTGTGCCTTTACACAATGATCGATGCGCATGCAATGACTCAGTCGCATTGTGGGTCGGACTGTGGAAAAGGCCCACCGTCACCCCGCCTCTTCCCCCAGCATCGATGGACTACCAGAGGAAATATAATAATTGTTGGTGTTTTACGTCTCAAAACCACGATATCATCATGAGAGCCGCCGTAGTGGAGGATTTCGGAAATTTAGATCACCTGGGGGTTCCCTCACGCGCACCTAAATCTAAGCGCAAGGGCCTCTAGCATTCTGCCTCCATCGAAATGCGGCCGCCGCGGCCGGGATTCGATCCCGCGACCTTCGGGTCAGCCGTCGAACACCACGTAACCACGAGACCACCGCAGCGGGTGATTGGACCACCAGAGAGTTTTCTCCATCACTCCCTTCCTTCGAGAAGCGAGTTCTCGATAAGCATTGGAAGCCCGTATCTCCGCGCCGCCACCCTCTCCATCTTTCTTTCTCGGCGGGCCTTTTGTTTCGCCAGCAGCCGAAGAAGAGCACGCCGCGTGTGTTCCCCCGTTGTTGGCAGCCGTAGATAGAAAAGCCCAACCCTCACTCACTCTCGCATCACTCGCCCTCGCGCAAGACCCGACGCGCAGGCGATGGATGAGACGGAGGCTGCCGGCCCTTTCCCGGGGCCCGCAGTGTGCGCTGCCTTGGAGAAACAAACACGGTGCCGATCCTGGACCCCCGCAGCCTAAACACAAGTTCACTGCCACCGCCGATGTATGGAGAGGAGCACCCGGCCTAGAGGAGAGGTGGAAGCGCCCAGTGCATGACGGCGGCAGTATTCTATAGACTGCATCAGTGAACGCGAATTTTAGCCGTCACAAAAGAAAGCCGCTTCGCAGCTGTGGCCACTACTGTCGAACGTGAGCAGTGGCGTAGCCAGGGAGCTTGACTGAGGTAGTCAATCAATACCCCCCCCCCTCACACACACACACACGCACAGCATCTGAATGTTTTTTTTACATTTTAGGTGTGTATACATACGCGCACACATAAAAACACACGCACTAGCATACATAAGGGCCTCCGTCGAAATGCGACCACCGCGACCGGGATCGAACTCGCGACCTTCGGTTGCCTGCTGTTCGTGTACGTGCGCTCCCGATCGTGATTTTTCTCAAGAATCTCATTCAAGTTTGTTCGTTAAAGCTCGCTTCTCCGCAACAATACTACGCATAAGGGGAAAGCCCGCTTTACGTTGCGCTAGAAGGTAAGGCGCACATCGTTGAAAAAAAGAAATCTTGCGCCTCCAGCAGATAATCCTCGCGTGCTGTGCCTCTCCGCAGAAATTGGAGTCTAATGTGTAAGATTTCCGTGTGGAAGCTGAAACAACTTTTACGCTCAGTGGCAAACCAGGTATTCAGTGCAAGCTCCCCTCATAAAACCGCTATAACCTAACCATCACCTCCGTAAGAGAGCCGTGCCAGCTGGTGTCCACTCTGAGCTGAAGAAACATCTTTCCTTTGCTAGTATAAATGTCAGACTCACTGCAAACTGAAAGTTCGGTACCATTTGCTAAAATGTAATAGTTGGTTGAACGATAATATCGGAATCCCCTACAAAGTTTGCCAGGCCGTTCAAGTTCGACCTTAAGAACAGTGACCCAAACATAGATAGGCGCGGTAAAATCGAGAATGATCTAAAAATTCAGAATGCTCTCAAGCCCTCTAAAGCCCTTCCTTTCTCACTCGTTTTAGAAACGTGTCATCCACACCTCGGTTTCGCTACACATTAGACTCGAAGTGACGTCATAAATACAGTGTAAGGAAACATTTGCTAAGCAAACATATTCGTTACGATCCTTCGCTTACCACAACAGCGACAAAGCTGCCACCTCTCTCTTTCTCTCTCTCTCTCTCATAGTAACCTCCTCCCTCACAGCTCGATAAGAGTCAAGGTTTCGCTGCACACTGCACTCCGTTGACGCATGAGCCACGAGTAAGACGGACAGACCAAGGCTGGCAACGACAACAAAAAAAAAAAAATGCGACTCTCGTCATAAGGGCTCGGAACTGACGAGGAAAAAAATTGACCCTGACGGGGTTTTCGAACACTGCAGCGGGGAGCACCGTAGCCCTGTAAAGCTGGGGGTGGGGGGTTGAAAGAAAGTGCGCGGAAAATAGCGTTAAGGTCGGGACGGAAAAAGAAAGATCGTGCGATGCGAGATGAGAGAAAGGAGGGAAGCATGCGGCATGTACGGAGCGGACGATAAAGCAAGCAGCGGTTGCTTGGGAAACGCGAGGCGAAGCAGAGAGAGAGAAAGGAGGAGGAGAGGGAGCCGAAGAAAAACCCTGGGATCCAATTTAGGCCACACAGCCTCCCGCTAGACGAAGAGGATCCCGCGCGCTCTACGAGACTGCGGCTGCAAAGAAGAAGAAAGCGAATGTGTATACTACGGCACTACGTCATCACCGACGGAGGGAGGAAGGTTAGTAGGAGAGGGTATGACGTTGAAATCGAGGGGTGAGGTAACTCTTTCCCTTTACCCTTTCCCTCCAACCTCTTTCCGTGTAGCCCTTCGAAGCCGGCACTAATGGCGAGCGATATCTGGCATCTCCGAGTCGTGCACGACGTGAACGGTTCGGGCTCCACGACAGTGGGGGTGAGGGGGGGAAAGAGAGCTCAGTGTTTACACCAGCGGCCAAGTTCAGGAACCCGAGACCCTCCAGAGGGTTGGATGAGAGGAACCCCCAACTCCTTGGGTTCGCTTCGCTTCGCACCGCGGAACCCAGGCGAGGTTCCAGGATTGCGGCAGGTACGCTACCTCGACAAACTAAAGAAAACACGAAGATGCCAAAGTGTGTCACGTATTGTTTTGCGGCAACGGTTAATAGTTGTGGCTGCAGCTTTTACCAACTCGTGAGGTGCTGGACTCGAATCAGGCACGTTAGTATAGCAACAAGCAGCTTTTCTTGTTAAACGTTTATGCTCATTGAAACTTTTACGCGCGGCTCTATCTAATCGATCTAATAATTCGAACGCACGCGGTTTCTTTCGTTGCAACTCAGTATAGCCTCCACACAAACACCCATCTGAAAACCAACTTTGAAGAGATCTTATGTGGCAAATGTCAGGACTCACCAGAAAGAGTCAAAGGTACTCTTTTTTTTTTTCTTAGAATGTAATATCTCGGACAGACTAACTCCCTCCTTGATTATTCGCAGATGATATTATTAAGACGAAAGTCTAAGATGCCTCATTACACTCGAAAATTGACCGTCGACGTCCTGAGTCGGTGGCGTGAACACGAGTGGTGAGAAAAATCTCCACAACGTGATGGCGTCACCATATGACGTCATCATGACGTCATAGATCGTCACAATTCGTGACGTCATCACACATCGTCGCTTGGTCAAAGGTGGGCCGATCACGGAGGCACGGAAAAACCACGTGCGGTTCAGAAGCAATGCCCGTAAAGTTACACATGCGCCAGTTTTAAGCACCAGTAATACCGGGTTTTAGTCATCACCGTTACCCCACAGCCAGTTTTCCAGTGCATGTGTGTTGCACAATGTGGCGGTACGGTAAACAGTGAGCGGCCAACGCCGTACTAAAATAACACGCCCCGATGTGACGTGTGCGTTGAACGCCAAGACAGTGTTATTTCGACGAGCTCGGTTAAAACATACAGCGGCCCGGGATACACCTCCACCGCTCGATCACCGTCCAACTTGGCAGGAGGTGACGGAGCCGTGGACAAGTGTTACATATGTAACTTAAAAAAAAAAATAGCTTTTTTCCCTTTCTTTTTACTTTTTCTATGACGCGTCCAGATATAGCAGCGGGCTATACCGACGCGCACACCAACTATATAAAATAAACAAAAATGTTAAGGGAATTAACACTGAAGCGCTACTCTCGAGACAGTTACCAATGCAGTCTACATTTTCCTCGCCACCTCGTCGAAAGAAAGAATGAAATTTTACGTCAACTCCATAGAAATGACCTTTTCCAATGAGAAAGGGATACCCTATCACGACTTCGCGTTTACGAAATTATTATAGAGATAACATCTCTATAATCATCTGTTGACACGTGATCTCATATGACTCAATAGTTATGTAGGAGATAATGCAGTGCTCTTTCTGATGGTATACGTTACCCTCTAAAGAACATTCTTAGTGGAACGTGCACCGAGTGACACTTTTGCTCCGCCTCCAAGCGTATCCGATGAAGCACTTACGGTTTTCCTAACATTCGTAAAAATTCTTTTAAAAACAGAGATCGATGGTTCTGGTTCATAAGAGTTATATTTGGTATGTACGATATCGGAGCGTAACTTGCCCAAGATAAAGGCCACGTAACTGTCAGGATACTTGAATGAAATTTAATTGAGTTCATTTAAAGATAGTGAGTATCTGGGCTCGTCCCTGCACTTGGCGGAGCAGATCTCAACCACACGCTTCTTTCAACGTGGCCTTCGAGATCCGTTTCGGCAGTGCGGGTGCCACAACCAGACACTTAAGCCAAGAATTGGGGTAACATACAATTTTTCTTATGTGTAACTGTAATGAGTGTTTCAGCATGCGCCAAGTAAACTTATTTTAATTTCGCGCATTCTAACGAAAAGCAAGAAGCACAACAGGGCAGCTATTTTAGCATAGGCGAAATAATACGCTCTTGCTGAACCAACGTTACAACTTTTATACTGAATATTTTTCGTTATAGTTGCTTTTTTAAAGGTCGATTAAGCAATCTTTGTTAATTAGCCAGATTACCGAATTTATCTGGATGAAATATTCCGGCGTTTCAGAAGAAGTGGCACAACTTTCACACTGAAGATTTTTCACCAGAGGTACTAATTAAAAAGTTAATTAAGGAACCCTTGTTAATTACCCAGCTCGGCGAATTGGAAAATATATCCTGACGTGCTGCATATGGCTCAGAAGAATGCTGGGTCAATTCGACGCGCGTAGCGCATGCGTGTTCTTATAATAATAGGCGCAAGCTGGCTCAAACAGCCCGTATATTCTTCATTATGCCTGTAATGAGATCTAATGTCGCACTTCTACTGACTTTATCTTGCATCCATCACAACTTGAAGCGCCTCGAAATTTAATCGAATACGATTCGCTATTGCTGTAAGTCTAGGAGGCGATCGGAGCTGACTGAGCAGATGTATCTAGCCGCCGCAGCCAGCGCGGAAACCTATATATAAACTACCCAAGCCGACGCGCGAGAAAGAAAATAAATAAAACTGGATAAGTACAAGCACATCGCACGTAAAGACCGATGCGCATCGTGTCGTCTCGCGACAACCTTCGCGCTGCTCGGCGAGCAAGATCGACACTGGCGAAAAGACGTTGCGTAAGACAAGAAAGTGAAGACGAAGGAATAATGCATGCGCCAACGACGGCTGGCGTCGAGACATGCACATACGACACACACACATACAACACACACACACGCGCGCACGCACGCAAGACGCGTTAAAGTCGACAGTGGAGGCGCCTAAGGAAGGACCTGAGTGCTTCAAGCACGCGACGATGCGCACACGCATCAGCGAGCCGACGTGTGGCCCATTAGACACACACGAGTCTTACGGCATGGCAGAAGTGTCGGGACAGGACTTTGGATACATATCCTCCATAAAGCTCGATTTGTATAAAGCGTGAGAGAATGAGAGATAGAAAGCGGTTGTGTAGGGACGAGGCGACGCGTATGAGTTGTCGTGGTTACGACATACACGGCGAAGCGGTTATTATAACGAGGCGAGAATATATAGTGGGGTTCCTGCGGTCTTTTCGCACGCCTCGTTGTCAATGTACGCCGTCCCGCAGTCGAAGTGTTAGCTAAAGGGCCTGCACATTTTTGTTTACGCGCTTTAAAAACACTGCCCATACGTTCATTGCGCTAGTGAACGCAATGCGATGATCTCTTGACGAAAGCAGCGGCCATCAATAAAGCAAATGTGACGTTCCCTTGCGGCGCTAAACCGTAGCTCACCAACGTTCAAGACAGTCTCTGAGGATGATTCCCTGCTATATGCCATCAGCCGAGAGAAAAGCCCACGTGGGATGCGATGAGCACGACGAATCATGTCTTACCTGCAAAGAAAGAAGAAAAACCAAAGGTCAAAAATAAGCGCATGTAAACGGACAGAAACACTCGATATGTCTAGAAACAACACTTCACCAAAACCGGTTTTCCGTACCGGCGCCGAGTTCTTTTTTTTTTATATACATATACTCGTAGTAGATAGCTGGCCGAGGCGTACATATATGGTGACACGTGCAATCTTTCCCGCAGAAAGCTAGCCAAAGCGTGTCATAAAACAATGAAATAAAGACACTAAGAACGAAATAAAGCGTTCGTCAAATGCAGTTTCACCGCAATGAGGCTTAGAATGTGGGAAAGCCGATCTTTATTCATTCCGTGCTTTTACGGGCGACGGCTTGCGCATTCCAGATATAGCATGTGCGCGTGTATATAAAAAGAGCGTAAATATTTATAGTACTTCGCATCGTTGGAGTAAGCGGACACCAGCTAAGCATGATAGGCTGGGGTACGGCGGATGCGCGAAAGTTTAAGGACAATTACGTCGCTGTCGTCGTTATATACAAGGTTAGCTTGAACTTGTTGGTTATCCGTAGTTAATCCAGAAAGAGGGCGAAGCAAGAGAGGCTACAAAGACAGCGCTGAATTGCAGTAGCCAAGTCATTGCAGTAGCCAAGTCACACATATACGTGTCTTTCGACTTGGCTACTACAATAAAGTATGTTGTAAGTCAGCGCTGTGTTTGTAGCGTCTCTTGCCCTTGTCCTTCACGCTGTTTCTGGATTAACCGTCGTTACATTTTCCTACGCACTCAGCGGAATATGTTACGCCAGACAAGCAGAAAGAACGGATTAACATATTCTTAACATGCCTCGCCTATGCAAGCTGTAAATAGTATAACCAGATGAAGTCTCGAAGACGATAGCGCAGCATGCAAATGAGGAGGAGGAGGAGGAGGAAGAAGAAGAGCTAGCTTACCAGCGTAAATACAGGTTATCAACAAGGAGCTGAGCAAGTAGAGAGATTGAATTTATATTGAAGGAATGAATGAATAGTGAGATAAATAATAGAAAAAAAATGAAATGTAACAATATATATCTTGCAGAAGGGTTTCTTGAAGGGCCAGTTGGTACATGAGGCTGAGGGGAACAGCGCAAAAAGTCCCGTTTTTTGCGCTGTTCCCCTCAGCAGAATATATATCTTTTCATATAAGAAAGAAAGACAGGTTTAGAACTGATAAACATCTACGAGGAATAAATACGTTTCCGAAAGCATGGTGATGTTTTGAACGAATTGACAAGTAATAAAGATTTACTTATAGCATCGCGTTTATTTGAAAAGCAGTGTACAAGGTGTCTGTAACCTATTCCTACACTAGCATTCTTAGCTGGTTCGTGAAAATGACGGCAGAACAGCGCAAAACACCGGACAGCGAAGCACACAGGACACAACGCTGTGCATAAACTCATTCTGGAGATCTTGAGAGATGAAAGGTGCGAAAGGGACCAATGTGGTATAAATGTAATGCACAAAGGTTCTTAGGTGGGCTAGTTGGTTCATTGACATTGCGGCCAAGCAGTTCAAATTACGGGACAGTGAACACACGGGACACAGCCATGAGTTGATAGTGAGCGCTGTGTCCTGTGTGTTCACTGTCCCGCAATTTGCGCTGTTCCGCCATGATATTCTTACGCTGTTTCGAAATCATTGCTACCTTTTCCGACAATGCAAGGGTTGTCCGGAAGTCCACGTCAAGCTGGTGTACGCACACGACTAAGCTGTACCATATACGAGTTGTTACACAAACCCGCAGTGCCACTCAACAAGGACAACTCCGCGAGCATAACACGCGCGCGCGCGCGCCCACGCTCGGCGACCCTCGTCGCGTCGCGCGCAGGGGCGGGTCATCGACACCGGCTCAGACTTAAACAGAGAGAGTGCTCGCCGGTTGCTGCCGCGACTCAGAGTGGGGGCCACGCGTGGCTCGCGTATGCAGGAAGTGCGCCACGATGAGCTCGAACCACACACACGCACACGCAGGCGCGAACACAAGTCAAGCTCACAAGCCGTGGAAGGGCATTGCAGAGACAGAAAGAAGCCTGCACGCTAAGAGGGGCGGATGCGGTCCGTTTTGAAGGGGGCACAGAAGGACGGCCGCCGCGGGGACAGCGTGTGTACACTCTGCGTGCGATCCTCTTTGCGTCTCTCGACCCACTCTCTCCATCTCGGAGTTATCTGACAACGAGGTGTCAGTCAGCCGCGCCCCCTATACGTCAAAGCTCTCGGAAGCGTTCTGTCACGTGGTATGCGGATATACAAGGAACAAACTGGAGAACTACGTAAGACCAGCCACCAACTGAAGACCAATGGAAGGCCCCTGCTGACGAGTCAAGACTACAGTATTCCATCGTCTGGTGCACGAATCTAGTGAAGCCTTTTTCAGGCTTTTTTGCCCTGCACTCAACACTTGACAGGTTCGAATAAAGTTGAAATGAATCGACAAACCAGTCACTGCCACGACAGTGTGTTTCTGGGGAGTCGTGCCTATCTACCACAGCCCAGAGAGGATTATGGCAGCGCCCAGGGAGTCTTCCTTGAAAAGGTGTATACCAGAGAATCAGACTCGTTTTCCTATTCCGGAAACCGCGCTGCGTGGCACAGCTCCGGGGCTGACAAATGATTGCGATCGATTTGCTCAAAAAACCCTCCCAGAACGATACGGTCGAATCGTGCATCCTACGCACGGAAGGAAGCTAGAACGCACGGAAGGAAGATAAGACCGATAGCACTGAGCCAAAGTACACTTCCGGAGTCGAGGCAAACTTTCGCTCCACATATTCCGCTTCTCAACTCGCGCCGACCCCCCATCGACTCTGGAAGCAATCCCGATTGCACTTTCGCTTCTCCGTCCCTGCCATCTTCCGTCACAGCCACGCGCACACACGCAACGAACGCATAGTGAACACACTACATCGCTCAAGTGGCTCTCTCTATCCGGATGATGGAGAGAGAGTGAGGGTTAAGGCGTAAGTTCCGCCGCCACACTGAAAAGTCTTCTTCCTGCCATTCACTCTTCCCTTCCTACCCTCCGATCCTTCTCACTAGTTTCGTGCATCGAAGTGGACGGTGTGTGAACACCTTGCACTGAAACCATGCATAATCGTCGAGACCCCTTGAACACACAACCTAGCCAGCACCCGGCACAGCAAAATCGTGTAGGACATTGACATCGTCGTGACAGCTACGTTTCAAAACAAATCCTGTTCCCTACAGAATACACCAAGGTGCGATTTTCAGCCACACAATCGTGCAATTTATTTCCCATATAAAATGAGGCGACAGGTCAACTGGAAGCTGTATCGTGGGCTTGCAGATCAATGGGCCTATATCGTCGAATGCCACATCCCAGGCCAAAAGGAATGTCTTAGAGCCAGACCTTGCAAGCCGTCATTAGGATCATGGCTTGTCGAACCGTATTCTGTAATGTTTCGCAGTTTGTGAGCTTACGGGTATGCGCAGTGAACGCTGCTATGCGTGGAGTGTATAGGCTATCACTTTCTTCCTTGGTTTCTCTACCATTTTCCTCCCCTTCCCCCCTCCCTCTGTGTAGGGAACGTCGCTCTCAGGAGCAAAACGGCGCAGCCATACTCATTTCCCTGCAGCGTGCTTTAGGAACCGCTAAAACCAAATTTAGGTGAAGAATTTTATTTTTTTATCAATTTCGACGCTTCTGTCGGCACACTTCGACTGCACCTTATCGGGTATTGGCGCGTCCTAGCCTTCGCCAATAAGGCTAATACAACTAACATTACCGCGTGCGTGCACAAGCGATCACGTCACTTGAAGACGCACCTCAGCCTCCGCAGTAGTGCACGAAACTAGCGAAACCTATCGCGTACGGCGCGGCGTCGTAAGTGCAGAGTTTTCAAACCTGCCGAAGGAGCGGCGCACTTTTTTTTCGGAAGGAAGATGCGTGCGGTTCTAAGCGCGCGATTTATGTCCTTCCTACCTGTCACCCACGCGCGACCTGTTCGCGGGTGAAAAATTGCTTCCGCCATATACATAGACGGCGGCCCGAGCTGTCTCTACGAAATAATCATAATTCATTTAAAAAATGAAGAAAAGTAAACAGTGCGATAAGCAGTATCCCAACGTTTCAAAAGGCCATACCGACAGGACATGTGCGACGCGCAGCGTCGAACGCATGCGACAACAGCAGGGGAGAGTCGTTTATGATGGATGGTAATGGCGGTGGTCGCGGCACCGTGAGTTGCGGCTGCATGCGCCGATGCGTGCACACATAAGACACACATAGCGCACATACACACACGAACACACACACATTATCTATCTCTCTCACTAACTCACTCGCACACGCAAGCACGCACGCACACACACACAAACGCATACACGAATGAATACGCACTCTGTCTATCAGTCACTCACTGACTCACGTGTATATAAACGCACGCGTGCTGTCACTTGCACTAACTCTTGCACTCGCATGTTCGCTCGCATTTTTACTAACGCACGCGCAGACATGCACGCATGGACTCACTGTCTCAAAAACACCAACTTACACGCACAAGCAACACGAATGCACACACACACACACACACACACACACACACACACACACACACACACACACACACACACACACACACACACACACACAACTGGCTAAGGCTGTTGTACCTCAGGGCAGTGCGGGCTACCCCAACTTTATTTTCCTTTGCTTTTGTGTGTTAGGGACAAACGCAGCACACACAAACAGCACTCGTGAGCAGTTTCCGCACTCCCCTCTGACTTTCTTGTTTTTTTATTCCTAAACAGAAAGGGACAGAAACAAGTACAAACAAGGTATTACAGTCCGCGACCAAACAACTGCAGCGGAGAGAGGAAATGTCGATTTCTGCATCACCACGTAACGCGGAAGGGAGGCCGCAGGAAAAACCACCTGCTGCGAGAGACGCGCAGTGAGTCGGCATATATGTGCCGTAAAAGTAAGGGTGGGGGGAGTGTAAGCTACATAGGTACATACGTGACCGTACATGGCCCTCTGTATGGCTTTCTGCTGCGGCGTGTCGCGGGGATCGATCGACTTCCTGACAGCCGTGCTGCGTAAAGCCGGAAACGAAATTATTGCTGCGCGAGTGTGTGTAGAACGGGCGTTCGATGACTCCCGTATACAACAATTCTGTCGTCGTCAATGCCCGCAGCGAGGCGCCATATTTGTGCACGTGCTTGCATGAGCCGAGGCGCCATCACGCTGTGCTCTGACGTCACAGTTGAATAGCACCAGCAGCGTCTTCACCCGGGACGGTTAGTACACACCTTGTAAAGTATAGTGCTAAAAAATAAAAGAAAACAACTGCAGAATATAGCGCCGATTTACAACCCGGTGTTGGTCAGTAACAAATGGTTTGCCTCGGACTTCTCCGTGCATTGAGAAGCAACGATAAGCTTGTCTACAACACGCGAAAGTTTACCTTCCGACGAATCCGAAACTATGCATCCGGTTCCAGCATTTCACAAGAACTGTCAGTTAAGGAAGGGCTTTCCCATATATCACATATAGATCGTTTCTGAAAGGGATTCGACTTCAGTTTTCGATAAATATATCTACACTGACTTCCAGAATGACTGAAATCTGGACGCCGATTCTGATATATGGAGTTTTCGTTCCACGGTTATGTTTTAACACATGGTGACCGTGTGGCGTGCACCACAAAAAAAAATGCTTAAGACCAGACACGTCTGTGTAGCTCACGAATGCTTATTAAGAAAAAAAAAGATGGGACGAAGGCAGTCATCTGCGCGCCGGCCCGCTATCGAAAGGTCCGCGGACTGCGTGTTTCAGACCATAGATTTCAGCATGCCCGTAGTACCTATTGATTGATTGATTGATTGATTGATTGATTGATTGATTGATTGATTGATTGATTGATTGATTGATTGATTGATTGATTGATTGATTTCGATCGATCAATCGTGCATTCCGTTCATCTCCAGCACTATCTTGTGCATTATGCCTGTAAATTGAGCATCTTCACACCCCTCATGTCCTCGCAGTGACTCAGCTATATAGACGACGACCAGACCTCTAGAATAGAGGGAGGCCGCCCGCTCAGCACCCATTCTCGAAATTCCCGGCGTTCCCTCGGGAGGCCGGTCTTCGTCAGTCAACGCAGTGGAGGCCCTGTCCTCAACACCCGCGCGTTTCCCCATCTCGAAGTTAAGATCGTTTGTTTCCCCGCTGTCATGACCACGAGCCCTGCCAGCCGAGGCTCCGCTCCATTTTCGAAAACTGATGATGCAGCCTATATTCGCAAGGCCGCGTCAAGGACGCCGCAGAAAAAACACGCGCCAGCCGAGGGACGAGCGATACGAAAGAAACGACGCTCATCTTAACCAAGGAGCTTCGTTTTGCTGTTTACTTCTTTTCCTGAGCCACAAACTAACACTTCAGCCTTGCCTCGCCTTGGGCGACATGCCCGTTACTACGAGAAAGTCAGCACCAGGGCTGAAAAAAATAAAGGAAAATGGGGCATTCAACATAGACCGACCGCTAATGTTTATGGAGCTACCAATACGCTGAAATATGCGGCCGCGGCAGTACTTATTCCAAGCTGACAATGTACCTAGTCTCTTCTGGGCATCTGTCTAAGTGTGCATTCTACGGAGAACCAAAGGATGTTTTATATCAGCGGCATCGCCTTCGTCATTTGACGAGGAAAAAAAAATCCAGCGCTCTGTGTGTTTGCCCTTTTTTTCTCGTGTCCCGTGGTTTTGCTGGCATTTCTTCAAGTACCTAGTCAGACTACTTTATGACGTTTCGCCGGTCTTTGGAGTAAAATATTGTTAGAGTAGGGGATGAACCTAACTTCTATTTTATAGAAGCGAACTACTCGCGGACTGCCAGCGTTTCACAAATAAAGAAAGCGCATAAAACTTTTTTACCAGTCTCTGCGTCATCGCATATCTTACACATCTGTGCTTAATTTCTTTTTCTCTTTCCTTTTTCCCCTGTGCAGAGTATACCATGCTACCTCAGGCCGACCTCTCCGCCTTCTACTAAATTCTTTCTTCTTAAGTCACAGTATTCGTATCGTATTTGTCCCTGCTATCTTCAGGCCGTCTTAAAGACAGAATGTCGGCTAAAACAAAAGAAACTTTGTATGTCTCGATCAAATATTCGAACTTGCCTAGTCAGTGGAACGCTTTTATCCATACTTTCAGTCCACACCGGCTTAAAAACAGCGCATATAACGCGATAAGTAGATCAAAATATCGACGCTTGTAAGTGGCTCACTGCAAGTGGCCCGCTGCTTTTGCACCCCAATAGTAAACGGCCTACCTTACGCGTCCTATGCATTTGGGGGCGCACGTACTTGCGGTGCGGTTCTTTTATATGTGGCCTGATGCCAGGAGGCCGCCTTCCTTGCCTCACAAGGCCGCTTACAACGGGCCACATACCGACAATTTCGTTACACGGGATACAGGATCAAATCTTTCCGGCTTACTGGATACAGACCGTGCTTTACACACCTGCAAATATGTTAAAATATTCTGCATGTAGCCTCAGGCGACGCGACAGCGTTGCACTGCAGCGAGGAAGAGGAATATAGAGATTTCTAACCGCGCTGGCAAACCACAGACCGTGACTGCGTAAGCGAAGATCTTGAACATTCGCCTGAAGGCGTTCACACACGAGCGTCTACAAACGCTCGCCTTCCGCGAGGGCAAAAGCGATGCCCCCGAAAGCGAAGCAACTTCCCCGACTGCGCTGTTGCCGGTTCTCACGAAAGACGGAACGGAAACGGGTTAGCGAAATTATTCCATGGAGACAGCGCGTGTTCGTGTGCGACGCGACACGCTTGGACGCACCGCGGGCTTTCGCGATGCGGTATACTGGATATCGGTTGCGTTAGTTTACTTGTACTTAGCCTTGTTTGTCACTCGTACCGATTTCCATCCTCTTGGCATTCGTCACTGACTGCACTGACGACACCGAGTGCAAGTTTTTCCTCGTAACCAATGCCGTTTCACCCCCTTTCCCTTTGACTTCATTAAGACAATGTCCTCATAGGCCTGAGACGTCTCTAAAAGCATGCAAGCTATAGCGCTGTTCCCTCTTCATAATTGCACCTGTCTGTTCGTCAGTGCGTCTGGAAGACAACTGGTGACCCTTGACCAGGCCCAGCGAGCCGCCATTGCCAGTGGGCCGTAACCAGGGAGCCTTGTTTTTAATAAAGTTATTTCTTTCTGTGTCTATCTATCAATCAATCTGTCAATCAATCAATCAATGAGTCAATGAATCTATCTATCTATCTATCTATCTATCTATCTATCTATCTATCTATCTATCTATCTATCTATCTATCTATCTATCTATCTATCTATCTATCTATTATCTATCTATCTATCTATCTATCTATCTATCTATCTATCTATCTATCTATCTATCTATCTATCTATCTATCTATATTAAATGCGTGTATGTATGCAAGCATGTACGTACGTTTGTGTGTCTGTGTAAAACGCTGCGCGTTTTAAATACTTCCAGCAAAGGAAACGTATAACCTACCATATTTTCTTTTACGCTATTTCCTGAACTTTCATCAGAAACAAAGACACAGGTGTGTGCCCTGCACTATTGCCCAGTCGATTACCCATAGCTGCACACGGCTCTTAGCAGCAAATAGCTGCGACCCCCTGGGGTGCTTGGCGCTCGAGGCCACGTGTGTTAGTTCGCTCGTAACTAAGCGTCGTCAAGGCAACTGAACCGCGCTGCCCAAACTAACAAGTAACCACCGTTCAAAACACATGCGCCCAGTCATCGAGAAATGAAAACATTCGCCGCTGCGTACACGTTTATGAACGGTCGGCCAAACCAGTCAACGTACGCGGTTATCGCCCTTCCACGTACTTTATGTGCTTGCAGGGTGCGATGGTGGGCCCGCAACATCCCAGCGTGTTTTTTTCGAGTGTTTCGCGAACCGAAAATGGCGGCCATTTCGAAGAGCTTTTGGTTCGCTTCACTCCAAAACAACTGCGCGATGTCAAGCGGGGTTCCGCAACCAGAGACTGCTTCGCTTTTCAACGCTTTTTTTTTTTACACTCCCGTTTTCATGTACATAGCGGCAGAGTATGCCTACATATATACACAGCCGAGTGGCGCGCGCAGGCGCAATGCACATGACGGTCGACATGGTAATCAGGACCGGGATACCAAAACATATTCGCATTATAACCAAGTGTCTAAGAACAGTCTTTCCTTACTGCGCAGAACAACAGAAGTGTCACTGACACATTCACGGTCTTTCTTTTTAATGTGATAAGCCTCCATTAATTCTCTCGCCAGCGCATTCCCACTTCTGCCCAGAATTCGAATGCTAGAGAGCACTGGCTCACAGGCACAGGTCCTACAATGCGTAGGCAGATGAAAAGTCAAATTCTTCTTAATAAAGCTTAGTTGCGAGTAGCGCCTGTCCTGTACATCAGTGTTCCTTCTTAGTCCGTGTCGATTTTCGCGCTAGCCAATTTTGAAGATTATGAACCAACTAGCCCAACAACGTATACTCTTAGGCAGAGTATGCATACACATCAACAGCTAGGCATGAGAAGAAACGTTACGCATGACGTCACTGGCATGCGCCGCCCGTGGCTGTCGACCCTGGCTCTGTCGGCAGTTATGCTGGTAAAATAGTGAGGACCTCGAATCGCCACGGCGCTACATGCCCTGCCGATGTCCATTTCTTCTTCTTGATTTCGACTAAGATGTCCTTAACACCCGTTTGTTCCCAGACCCAATCTGCTCTTTTCTTGTCCCTCAAGGTTACACCCGCCATTTTCTTTTCCGTGGCTTGCTGCGTCGTCCTCAGTCCAAGTTGAACACTTTTCGTTCCTTAAAGGAGTACTGACAAAAATTTCGAATATTTTCGGCTTGCCGCTCTAAATAAAAACACTGGTGTCGAGAACCCTAAAAAAAGTATCGTGGTGAATGGGAATGCATCGAATATATTTTTAACACGGCTATCCTAAACAAACACTTTCGGTTTCAATATCGAGGGGGCGGCTTCTCGGTGACGTGTCATGGCAGTGTGACGTCCCGGGGAGACAGCAACTCGCGACGTAATAGCGGCAGATCCGTCGTCTGCTAGTGGTGCACGTAGACAACTATGAGTGAATTATCGTCGAGTGGCCCCGATAGTGATTTGTGCGATTCAGGCTGCATGCAGGACGCAGAGTTCGCAAACTCAGTGGAACTGAGTTGACTCGTCAGGATAATCTCCAATGTGGTGGGGCTGGCATGCTAATGTTCGGCGACGAAAACTTTAACGTCAAAGTAAAATATTTTATACGCGTTGTCTGATTCCGGTGTGTGACCAGCATTAACATTGCATAAGGATACGAAAAACGTCCCTTTTACGATGTTTGAAAATCGTGTCAGTGCTTCTTTAATGTGCCCCCAAATCTACGTAGACGGTCATTCTTGCGTTCCGCCGTCGTCTAAATCCGGCTGCCAGGGCCGAGATTCGAACACGCGCCCTCGTTTCGATCACAGCAACGCCGCAGCCACTAACTAGACTACCGCGGAGGGTCGCTCTCCTTCTAGATGACGAATGCTATCAGTGTGAGAAGTCCGCCGCCTAGTGTTCGCGGAGTTGCCTGCTGTGTTTTTAAAATGTGTACATAGACACCTCGCATACTCGATGAGAGAGAACGTTTGCAAAACCACGAGTGTACATTTCACTTCCAAACGTGATCGCGCTACGTCAAGCAGGACGATTTCAGAGCCAGTCCGTAGAGCCGGCAAAAAAAATAACAGCGACGCAATTGCAGGATGTTTGTTTTTCTGCGGGCGCAACGTGCAACACGGTTCTTACGACAGCTCGCGAAATTTAAAAGAAAACAACTGCGCAATCATTCTCGCCCCGTAAGCCCCAGGCGCAATCGTCTGAAAGGAACGCGAGGGCGGGAAACGCCCCGAATTCCGAAACGTCCGCGCAGCTTTCCATCATCACAGACATCGGCAGACATGAAGAAAGAGGCTTATAGGCAGATCACGCCCTTGTTATCAACAAACTAAATTCTTTTCGACCAGCTTCTGAGCTCCCATGGGAGGTTACAATGTGTTACTGTGATTATGCGTCTCAGAGGCGCGAAACCTAAATAGGTAAGTTATCCCGTCAGACTAAGGCTTTCCCTATTCTTGATTACACTACACTACACCACCCTACCTATTGGATACATGTCATTCTGTCAGCACATCTCGGATATAGAACACATTGGCTATCAATAGACTACACCTTGGCTACATCACATCTTGGCTATATGTTGCGCCTATTAGCTGTACTGTAACTGTACTATACGGAGCGTACATCTTGAATGAAGTATATACATCTGCACGACATATTCGCTTTGCCATACGCATGCATTACGTCTCACCTATAATACATTACCTATAATACATTACCTACGGAGCAGAAACCTGGAGGCTTACGAAGAGCCATCAACTTAAATTGAGGACGACGCAGCTAGCCATGGAAAGGAAAATGATAGGTGTAAACCAAAGGGACAAGAAGAGAGCAGAGTGGGTCAGGGAACAAACGGGTGTTAAGGGCATCTTAGTCGAAATTAAGACGAAGAAATGGACATGGGCAGGGCATGCGGGTAGGCAAGATAACCGCTGGTCATTAAGAGTAACAGACTGGATTCCAAGAGATGGCAAACGCGCGAGGGGGAGACAGAAAATTAGGTGGGCAGATGAGATTATGAAGTTTGCGGGTATAACGCAGCAGCAGAAAGCACAGGACCGGGTTGATTGGCGGAACATGGGAGAGGCCTTTGCCCTGCAGTGGGCGTAGACAGGCTGATGATGATGACGATACCTTTGCACTACATGCTGGCTACGTTATACGCAGTGTTAGGAAAAGAAAGACGGCAATATATTTTGAAGCCCATAAGGAAGCACCACTCAACACCCCACAGGAAAGGCCGTATACAGACTTGACACGAAGCAGGGTTCACACGAGATGATGCGCAGATTGCTTGTACATAGGCCGAAGTTCGTGCGCTTCCTCTAAAGAAGCGCCCGCATCGCGTGACCTCGTTAATCTTCGGTTTCAACTGCGGGGCTCGCTTAGACAACCTTCGGCCTGCTGTCGACGCTCGCGCGAAGAACTGTCTTCCACGGACATCACTTACAGCGTTTAAACCAGGGCTACTCGCGTTTACAACGCGTTCCGCGTATACACGTTTACCCTTGGACTGTCACAGTTCTTGAACTTCTGTGTATTCCGCGATCGAGCATCGATGGGAATATACAGCTTAAGCGTCCCGCTCAGCGCTTGACTCGCAACTTCCGCTTCGCAGGCGCCGGTCAAAACACGCGTCTGCTTACTCTCAAACGTGACCAGGGATAAAAACTGCACGCAGAGAATGCCGAGTCTGGACTCCGTTAACTGCGTGTCTGCGCGCGATGACCCAAGGACAGTGAACCTGGTTTTTTTTTTGCGGGGTAACCGAACGAGACCATAACATCCGCAGGAGCAAACATTTACAGTACACACAAGTCAGTACGGAACCAGGGACATTGGCGCCAGGGACATTGGTGAGGTTAAGAAAGGAAAGAAGACAGAGACACAGAAAGAAGGCACGTGCAACATCCAACATTTACAGCACAGGATGATATCAGCCGGTGCTACAGCAGCTCCAGTACAGTGCGGAACTCGAAGAGAACACAATTGCCGCCGGTGTACAGACGGGTCCACTGTTAAAGGGAACGCTTGCGGGCAGGGCATGTTCGAATTTCGCCGATTTACAAAAGCATAGTGGCTTACATTTGCATAAGTCTGCTAGTTGTTGACAGGTCTGACTCCTTTTAACAGACTGGTGCCGTGCATTACCAATGTTCCCAGATCCACTTGCCGTTAGGGGGCCAGCCATACCAAAGGTGATGATTCGAGTGTTCCCTTTAACAGTGGACCGTACTGTACATGTTCCGAGGAAGTTGAAAGCTGCGTGTTTGCGCGAGGATATGTTTTTCGCGTACAACGTCTTTCTGACTCTCTGTTCCACACTTTCTGTAGCAGGATATGGCGATGTTCGAAGATTATCGATTTGTCACCAAGTCCAAACTACCGCATTTACTCGCGTGCTGCACGAGCTGACCAACTGCTCTCTATATGATCGCTGCGTTGGCTGCATGATGTCTAATGTTAGTGTTAGTTAACATTGGCTAATGTCGGCTGTCAGCTGTCATAACGCCGTTTTGATTCAATTTCGAATCACTGAGTGACTGGTCTATTAATTTCATTTCCTATCTTACAACACTAAAGAGGTTTTCCGCTTTTCAATTTATAATATATAGATTCACATATTCACGCGAAGTTTCACGAGAAGCGGAGGATGCGCCCACGCCTCTTACGTACAGTCCATGGTCCCGAGGCACGCCTACCCATACTCCCTACAAAAGAAATCACTGCCGGCTTCCTCCGAGCCGTCCATTACAAATAGGAACGGACCCGCATACGGCAAGGTGAGCGATCGCCGCTGCCAACAAAACACTCTCCCGTCAGTTACGACGAATGCCAGCACGGAAGGTCGATTTCGAAAAAACTCCAAACACACATACACACGGACGCGTCGCTTGCGAGGCCAGCTTTTTGCTGCTTGCCGGCTCTCATCGCATCGATTCTTCTTCTTATAACCGACCTCAAGGTCGTGACAAGGTCAACGTTGCGGAGCCCCAGAAGGCAACGCAGCGGGGGTGCATTCGCAGAGGAGGGCGACGGGGTACAACCCCCCCCCCCCCCCCCCATTGGAATCACCGTATGTACATAAACACTCACGCGCAGACACGCATTAACGATACACAGACCCGCACCGTGGAACGTCCGGAGAGACAATCACTGTATATACTGAACGCGTGGTACTTTTTCAAAACGGCGGAAATGCCTCCACAAATACAACAAGAAACACCCTCGCCATGCCGAGGCCGCAGACAAAAGGGCGCGCAGACGTCTTCGAACACGAAGAAGAGAAGAAGAACGAAAGAAAGAAAGAAACCGGGGCGCTTTCGCAACAGTGGCGCTCGCGTGAGTGAGCTGTCCGTGAAGGTATTTTCCTTGGGAGCAACCCTGGGTCCAGACGCGAGTGGCAAACACCGAGCTCCGCAACCAGGCGCCACCACCTTTTTGCTCCTTTGACAAGGTGGGCAAATAAACAGTGTTCGAACCGGCAGAACAGAAACTGTGGCCCTGAGGTGAAGCCGACGATCCTCGTCAAACACGTGGAGCGATAGTCAATGCAGCGGCGCCTGCGCTAATGATGGGACGCACGCCTCGAGTCGTCCCGACGACGTCTCCTTGAGAAAAGGAACAAAGGTCGCGCGAGACGTGGAAACTAGGCAGGATCGCGAAACACGGTCAACGCACAAACACATCACGTTATTCTCGAGGTAAGCTTCTTTCGAATCAGCGGTTCTTTCTTTATATATTCTCACGAAGGAGTACACATATGCGCTTAGAATTGAGCGCACTTACGGCTCGCTCGTCATTGTATCAACCCTGACTCACTGGGCAACCGCGACAATTAAACAAAAAGACAAGAGGGAGCTCGCGGAGCGCCGCGGCGCTCCGATCCCTGCTAAACGACAGGGTGTGAAGAAACACGAGACATCCTGATGGGATGCAGGCGCGTTATGAGGGATTGGATAGAAAAAACAGTAAATATAATACGACCGAGAAGTCGGCACGTATGTCCCTCGATGAAGCAAGACTGTAGATAGAACGAGATGAACACGGGAACTCCGATGAAAGAAAGCGCAGTTTATGTGCGCGCGTTTCGTGAAAACCGTAAAACTGGTTGTGAAAGATTGTCAACAAGGCCCCCGTACGGGAGCCGAAACGTCTGTTATCTTTAAGTTATTTTTGGTCGGCCTCTTCCTTTTACCTTTGATCATGGTTGAGCACAAGCTCTAGTTGGTAAGGCTGACCCGATGAGACTTGTGACTTGACATTTTTTTTTATTTTTTTTTGTACCCTGCAACACGGATGTTGCAATGTGAAACCTCACTGAAGATGACGGCGGCGCTGCTCTAAAACGTAGCCCTCCAAGATCGGGTGCATCGTTACGGCTGGACAACCGCATCGTTGTCTCATCTCGGAGGCAATGGTATCGCGCGCTATCCAAACAAAGAATCTACGTGACCGCCGCGGGAACAGGGACAGGCGGCCACACGACGCGTTCCGGCAGTTCCCCTATCTCCTCAAGGAATCAAAAGTTCAAACAAATACAAAGCACACAGCTTACATCTCGCTCCTCGATTCGATCGGTAAGCACTGCTGTTCCCAACTCACGTGACTGCGCGCACGATTGGTGTCGACGAGGTGAAACCAATCACTTTCTACTTCCCCACAGAAACCGGAAGTCTCCGCGAGCGACGTAGAATACCGTACACACAAAGGCGTACAGGAACAATTCCGGCCCCGTTCTACACACAGTGGCACTGCGTGCGCTACGAAACAAACGGGGCGGCCTCAGTGAAACCACGTCCGCGTAACCCCGCGGCGCGGATCTGGCATTAAATAATTCCCACACCCCTTCCCACGGCTATAAGCGAGGCAAAAGGATAATCAAACAGCTCGCGATCCTCCACGTCGACCGCAGAGTCCGGCACGTGCTGGGAGAGCAAACAAGCCTTTGGTTGGCCCACTTCACGGACGCAGCAGGGTGCGCTGCTGTGCAGCAAATGGTCCCATAGAAAAAACCCAAAGGACACCCCCGCTGGGCCTGCAAAGACAGTACGTAAACAGAGTACGACACGCGGCACACAAATCGTACGAATCGCGCGAACGGTTTGGTCGCGCGGTGTGCCCCCGAGTTGCGACATATTTCATACGCGACAAAAATCTCGGGTCGGATAGAAGCCGCATGTGCTGATGCACAGACAGCACAGTTCACATCCGCATGCCGCGTGAAACTATGTCGCGCGTTCATATGAGAGAAAGTGAATGGGAATGGCGGGATAGGTTAAACAGGTTGCACATTGTTCCCCTACACTGGGGAAAGGGAAAGTGTGCAGAAATATAGCGAGGTAAGAGAGAAGGAAAGAGATAACAAGTGATGTGCTTCTGACATTTCGGCAAGAGAAAGGATTAAGTTATGGATCGCGAGACATTTGACGATGAGAACGACACTCGGGTAGCAGTTGATAGCCAAGTCTACCAAACTCACGCCGCAGGAGAAGAACGAGACCAACAAGAGCGAGAACAAGTAGTACTAGAACGAGAAGGACAAGAGCAAGTACAAGCAGAACAGAAGCGAGCAAGAAGAAGAGGATGAGATGGACTGCTGGCGGAGAGAGCCTCAAAAGATTTGCCCAAGATTTGCCCGAAGTTTGCCACGTTCCCTATAAGGAAATAATAAAAAAGTGCATCCTTTAGAAGTCCAACGCCGATCGGCGAACAAGACCACGGTGGAATTGTAGACAAACCCTGTGAGCCACACCGCGCACTGACGTCATCACCAGCTCCATCGAGCCGCCGCGGTGGCTTAGTGAGTGGTTACGGTACTTGGCTGCCAGTAACGTAGCCGCCAGAAATTACTTTAGGTGGCGGGGGGGGGGGGGGGGGGGGAATATGTGCTCGTGCGTTCGTTAGTATGTGTGCGTGTGTGTGTGTGTGTATATATATATATATATATATATATATATATATATATATATATATATATATATATATATATATATATATATATATACATGCAAAATTTAAAGATTTCGGGGGAGTTTGAATCCTCCCCCCCCCTTCTGGCTACGCGCCTGTCGGCTGCTGATCCGAAAGACGCGGGTTCGATTCCTGTCACGGCAGTCGCATTTCGATGAGGCCAAAATGCTGGAGACCCGTGTACTCTGCGACGCCGGAGCACGTTAAGGAACTCCAAATGGTGGAAATTATCCCGAAGACCTCCACTATACCACATCTCTCATACATTAAGCCCTTTGGGACGTTGAACCGTACACACCAAGAAACCTCCAACATCCACAGGCCACAGGACATGAGCTGTGTTAGAAGACGCAGAACACAGGAAATGTGCAGCAGTAGCACACACAGGACATGCATGCTTGCGCCGTGTCTATAGGAAAAGCCCGTTAATTCGGTACAGAAAGTCAGTTTATAAAACAAAAAAAATGTTACAAACAAAACGGGCCAACAGCAATAACTGAGCACCTTCGTTTCGATCGAGCGCTCGTTCTGCGTCGCACTTGCCGAAGGCTGCTGCAAGAAAGCCCAGCGATACGAAGCCGAGTTCGCCAGACAAGCGCGGCGGCAAATCATCGGGAGCTCTTGACGGAGGAGAGCAATTTGGCGGCGTTGGCCGGCATCCAGTAAGCGCGCTGCCTTTTCGTTTCAATTTACTCGGTGCTACAATCGCGATCGTATCTGCCATCGGCGAAGCGGAACCCCCGGCGTAATCGGATTAGACGGGAAATCGAGGCGGCCGGGCACTACGCCCCAGGAAGACAGCTTGCTTTGAGACCGCGCGCTGTTCTGCAAAGCGGTTTCTGTTTCGTCGTGGTGCAGTGCCACACGCAGTGAACATTTCAACAACCAAGTGGCAACTACTCTCCCTCCTCTCTCTCTCTCTCTCTCTCTCTCTCTCTCTCTCTCTCTCTCTCTCTCTCTCTCTCTCTCTCTCTCTCTCTCTCTCTCTCTCTCTCTCTCTCTCTCTCTCTCTCTCTCTCTCTCTTTTACTTTCGACACTCGCCTGCATGACTGAGCGCTTGCTGGCAAGGCTTCCTGCTTGAGCTGAAAGCTTACGAGGTCACCGCACATAAAATATACGACCCAACGTGAAAGGAACCGGACGGCTTTTAAGAGAAAAAAAAAAATGCGTGTGTACAAAGCAGAGCGTGCTAGCAGTTTAAGTGCTGAAGTGGAATGCGATTAGCCTAAAGCTATCACGAAGGAATCGGGTAAACGAAACCACGGTTTGCATTCGATATACCTCTGTGGTATACACACTGTGATCCATTACAACGGCGCATTCAGGGGCTGTATACGTTCTGTAAAAATCTACCTCCATTTTCCGTAGCTTTCGCCCCTTCATCATGGGGGTTCAGACGTCGTAACGGCGCCGTCTGTAAGCGCAGAAGTGGTAAGGCGCATTCATTCATTCATTCATTCATTCATTCATTCATTCATTCATTCATTCATTCATTCATTCATTCATACAATCCTTCCTCCCTTCATCAATTCCCTCCTTCCTTACTTCCTCCATTCATCCGTTTATTCCTCCCTTAATTCCTTCTCTTATTCATCCATTCCTTCTTTCCCTCATTCATGCATCCATTCCTTCCTTACCTCTTCCCTTCCCATCCGTTCATACTTTCCTTCATTCCTTCGGTTATTCATTCATTCATTCATAAAAATACTGCCCGCCTCGCCCTTGTTGGAGAGGCATCATGATACGGCAAAGGCGATCGTGATACAAAAGCAGCCAAAAATAAAACGAATCGCTACGAAATACGCCGGCGAACATTGTTTACATTTCGAGAACCAGACATGGCGACGTGCCGCACATTGAAGATTATCCGATAGATTGCACCTTTGCCAACAAATTTACACGTACGCTCCGACACAACGTCACCTAATAACAAAATGAAGTTCTGAGGCTTTCCTCATCAAAACCACGATACGATAATGGGGCAGGTTGTAGTGGGGAATTCTGGATTAATATGCGATAACCTTGACCGTATGAAGCTCTTCTGACACGCACATTGTCTTTGTAAACACGGACACCGTTCTTGCAATTCGTCCTTATCGAAATGAAGCCTTCGCGGCGAGGAATAGAACCCGGGACCACGGGACCGAGCAATGCAGGCGCGAGTAACAACAACAACACGCGGTTGCAAAAGAATTCACTAAACCGCCCTCCTTCAAGTCTCAACGTCAAGCGTTGCCAAATTGACCCCAAGCAGTTTGCCAAACCGCAAGCACATCACTATGCACCCGCAATTGGAGAGTGTGTGCATAAACACGGGTCTAAAAGTCCCACGGTTTGTTATGCACTTGCCTAAGACGACCGAAGGCGAAAACCCCTTCTCATTCTTCTTCTTCCCTATCTATTGTATTGACGTCTTGATGACGTCATGATGACATGACGACGTCCTGAATTCTGGCAATTTGTGACGTCATGATGACGTCATGCGAAAATTGAGGTCATGCGACGACGGACACATTCATTCACTTGAGCATCACGTGGCTTTTGAACTACTTTTATTACTTTTTTTTTCGTCACTCGTGTTGACGCCGACAAGATCTGACGAAGTGTCGTCAGACTCGCCAGATTTCGCAAAGCCTGTTGACTCACGAAACATATAAGGCTTTCGCCTACATAACTTTTTGCACGTGCTGTAGCTTTGAGGACGCGCCGGACGCCACATACACCGCGCTGCGTCGTAAAAAAACAGCACGACACCGGAGCCCCCCGACAGAGAGCACGTACGTTCTTGAATTTCAATCGACCCGAAATGAGTGCGATGCCGCCGGCTGATCAGAACTCACCGATCTCACGCCGCCGCGTGTGCACAGCCGCGTCCGAAGCCGAGTTCTCTAGATCCCAGCGGAGACAATACAGACGGGTCGTACGAGTGCATGTCGAAACCCGGAAAACACGTGGCCGACCCCCATTAACGTATACCCGTATATTACGGACAAGTGCAGTCGCGACAAATCCGTTGCGGCAGGTAGACAACTTGGTTCTTTCAGTGCACTCGGTTTGTTTTCCACACAAAGGCCCGACAGCAGTACATAAGAATGGAAGGCGATGGGAAAAGACAGGAGGGGAGGGGCAAGAGGGTTGCTTCGCGGTTAATCTCGCAAACTTCAGCAGAACCCACCTGAAAGCTATGTCGAAAATGCACGAATACACACCGCACGCTTGCGTGTGTGTGTCATCTGCTTCACGCTCCTACTGCACGCCAAGCAGACGTGCAGAACTTGCAAGTCTGTTAATTTTCATTAATTGTTCTGATCGCTGGTTGGCCCTTAAGTTATGCTCCTAAATCATATGTATCCAATATAGCGGATAACTTGAACCAGAATCATCTTCTTTTTTTTCTATTTCGTTATCTATCTATCTATCCGTCCGTTCGTCCGTCCGTCCGTCTATCTGTCCGTCTATCCGCCCGTCCGTCCGTCTATCTGTCCGTCTATCCGCCCGTCCGTCCGTCTATCCTCCCGTCCGTCCGTCCGTCCGTCCGTCTATCCTCCCGTCCGTCCGTCCGTCCGTCCGTCTATCCTCCCGTCCGTCCGTCCGTCCGTCCGTCTATCCTCCCGTCCGTCCGTCCGTCCGTCCGTCTATCCTCCCGTCCATCCAGCCTCCGTCCGTCCGTCCGTCCGTATCCTCCGTCCGTCCATCCCGTCCGTCCGCCGTCCGTCGTCCGTCCGTCCGTCCGTCCCGTCCGTCCGTCCGTCCGTCCGTCCGTCCGTCCGTCGTCCGTCCGTCCGTCCGTCCGTCCGTCCGTCCGTCCGTCTATCCGTCCGTCCGTCCATCCGTCCGTCCGTCCGTCAGTCCGTCCGTCCGTCCGTCCGTCCGTCCGTCCGTCCGTCCGTCCGTCCGTCCGTCCGTCCGTCCGTCCGTCCGTCCGTCCGTCCGTCCGTCCGTCCGTCCGTCCGTCCGTCCGTCCGTCCGTCCGTCCGTCCGTCCGTCCGTCCGTCCGTCCGTCCGTCCGTCCGTCCGTCCGTCCGTCCGTCCGTCCGTCCGTCCGTCCGTCCGTCCGTCCGTCCGTCCGTCCGTCCGTCCGTCCGTCCGTCCGTCCGTCCGTCCGTCCGTCCGTCCGTCCGTCCGTCCGTCCGTCCGTTCCGTCTCGTCCTCCGTCTGTCTGTCTGTCTGTCTGTCTGTCTGTCTGTCTGTCTGTCTGTCTGTCTGTCTGTCTGTCTGTCTGTCTGTCTGTCTGTCTGTCTGTCTGTCTGTCTGTCTGTCTGTCTGTCTGTCTGTCTGTCTGTCTGTCCGTCCGTCCGTCCGTCCGTCCGTCCGTCCGTCCGTCCGTCCGTCCGTCCGTCCGTCCGTCCGTCCGTCTGTCTGTCCGTTCGTCTGTCCGTTCGTCTGTCCGTTCGTCTGTCCGTCCGTCCGTCTGTAATGCTATACCGGTGTCACGCGGTCCCTTTTGATCTCGATCGTGCCTGATCTGGATCGAATTGCTTGATCTTGGCGTCTTCACACAAGCTGCAGAAGGGAGCCAATCACGGTTGAGAAATTAGATTCAGATTGGGTTTAATCGCGATCAGCAGTGCACCGTGTGACATCGGCATCATACGTGTACATGAATCACAATTACTCAACAAAGAAACCAGCACTCCTTCTAGAACTGCCGCATATAACGCACGCTACAGCTGCACGCCGCAATCATAAACACGCAGAGGAGTCCGTTACACGACGCAGGGAGGAACAACGTAAACCCCGCCAAGACCAACGGACCCGCGGGAGGTGATCGATGGGCCCAGCCAGCGCCTGTCATCGGCTTCCTTCCTCTCTGCCTTGGCGCAAAGAACGGAACGGAGGAGGGTGAGGGGGGCTGGGACACAAGGCCGTCGACCGGCCTCACTCTGAAAGCACACCGAGAACAGGCCGCGTCGCGCACTATGGACTAGTTGATTTGTGGTCTAACGTCCCAAATGGACTCAAGCTATGAGAGAGAGAGAGAGAGAGAGAGAAGAAAAAAAAACTATCTAATCATAAAGGAAAGGGGCTGCGAGAAGAAGGCGAGGGATCCTTCTCGCGCTAGGCCTCCTCTGCCACCTCAGCCCACCTCAGGACAGCCTCCTGAAATGTGGGGTTGTAGCATGCGCATGGCAGCCTCCCACAGCTCCCGACTACTTAATTATTCACGAAGGCTCGGGTGAGGGGAGTGATACTTACACTGCCACATAATGTGGTTTAGGTCCTCGCTGCCGACAGAACAAAATTTGCAGGCCGAACTAGGGTACATTCCCGGGTAAATTCTGTGGCGTGAGGCAGGGGAGAGACAAGTGCGAGCTTGTATAGATTACGCCATAGAACCTCGCGCCTGCGTGAGGACCGACGCAGTAAAGGTGGAAGGGTTTGGCGACCTAGGCGGTAATGCCCGCGAATGTCGTGGTATGTAAGCGATCTTTCTTTGGAGGTATAAATGCTGGAGGGAGATTATTGGTTTCCGAAGCGTCCTCTCTAGCCTAGCCTGCGCTCGGATAGTGAAAGCTCGAGCACTTGCGCGGGCCGTTTCATTACCAAATAGGCCTGCGTGAGCTGGTGTCCAGAGTTAAAAGTTGGGATGAGAGACGCCGTAGTGGAGGACTTTCGATAATTTCGACCAGCTGGAGTTTCTTAACGTGCACCCATATCTAAGTACACGGGGCCTCCAGCATTTCGCTTCCATCAAAATGGGATCGCTAGCTCCGGGATCGAACCCACATCCTTCTGGTGAACAGCCGAGCACCTTAACCATTGGGCCACCGCAGCGGCTGTGTACTACGATTTCAGGGATATTACATTGTAGTGACCATTCAGGCTGAAAAAAGCTGGGGGGGGGGGGGGTCCACCTCGATATGTTTAAATTTTGCATGTGTATATATACACGCACACATTCAAACACACGCACAAACATGAATAAAGTGTGGATTGCGACTGTATGAACAAAGATCAAAACGGCAGTGCGTGTGTCCATTTGGGAGCCTCCAGTGATAGCTGGCTCGATCGGAGTGCTCAAAGGCGTGCGCTGACACCAAACCCCCTGCTTTCCCACGCACTCGTCACACTCCGCACGATGGCGCGTGACGACGGCCGTTCGCAACACCGCTGAGCGCACAGTATACCAGAGCCGATCAGACCACGGGGTGCCGGCCATTGCCTCCTGCGCGCGGCGGGTGTGCGCGCGACTCGAACTCCAACAGCGAGTGACCTCAGCAGAGCGCGACCACACTTGCGGCGTCCGGTCACCCGGCCTGCAACGCTATACAGGTCGGTACAGAAGGGTCGACGATCGCGTACTTCTTATCTCCGCACCTGGCGTCACACGCGAGTAGATTGACAAGATCGACCGGCGCGGAAATCATATATACGAGTGACTCCAACGAGTACACCTATACACTGCCTGTCGTCCGATGCTTGTGGGGTGTGACACTCATGCTGTACCAACGGGACAATTCGTGACGTGACACGTGGTTTAACGACGCGTGAAGGTCTCGGAACGTCAAGGACGGGACGCCGAAGGACGGCGGGCGTCACATAGCAAAATCCGGGCAAGCAAGCACTCGTGTCCCGTTAGTCCCATAGTTATCAAAAGTCGCACGACCCCGTATGCACTCGCACAAGACGAACCGAAGGCGAAAGCCATCTTCTCAATCAATTGTATTGATCCTGTATTGTATCGATCGACTACATTCAGTCTCCATTCAGTATCAATATAGCTATCGCCTTGTCTAGCAATTATACATATCGTGACTAACTAAAGCGAAGGGCCTTAGATACCTCATCAAACGCTAGGACTGACCGGCGTCCCCCGTCGGCCGTGTCAACATGAGTGACGCAAGAAAATCATCATCGCGTGATGACGCCACATATCGCCAAAATCTGTGAAATTGTAATGACGTCATCGTAACGTCACCGTGACGTAACGTCACTTCAGGCGAGTCTGGATCTATCGAGGTGCCCGATATATCGAACAACGGTATAGCGCATACGTTTGTTCGTTATTAACGGGCTTCGACTGTTTCTGCATTCCGAAGGTCAAGAGATATAGAAACCGCTAACAAAGGCTTCCACTTGTCGAAAATCAGTGAATGCGTTGAATTGAAATTAATGGATCGTGCGTATTAAGACCGCGTCGACCGCTGCCTCCTCTGTGTAGGACGTGGTTTCGCGGCTGAGCCACGCTTTACCCGCTCGACCCATGACGAAACTCGCGTCCCGTTTCGGTGAATAAACGAATACAAGTGCCCTGCGGGCACGAGTGAACGATTCCGCAATCGGGGAGCGGGTCTGCATCAATAAACTGTCGTCCGGCTCGGCCACAGTGCACCGGAGCTTATGATGCCGCCGCAAGCCATAAGTTGTATTCAATTGGCCAGTGATGCAACATTGGACATCACTTATAAGTTGTAGTAGGTCCGTTCAGTTGGTCAGTGATGCAACATTGCGCATCAGGTCTTTGCAACACCATGCAAGCAATACTTGCGACACGGACGAAGAGTACTGAGACGTACGGTGTGCTCTAGTACTTATTACAGACGGTCACACAGACAGCTAAGTGGACAGCAGCCATCTTAAGTGTCGTTCCAGTACTGCTTGGAGCAGGCAGTAGAGAACTTCACGAAGACAGGAGCTCAGAAGTAAAAAAAAAAGAAAGAAAGAAAAGAAGGAAACAATGCAAGCTGCCTCGTTGTCCAAACAAGATGGCGCCTGAGCAGAAGGCTCGGAAAATGGAGCGCGAAGGGTGTCTGCTCACACGAAGACGTAGCCACGGTTCCATATGGACTACGCTGTGTTCAGTGTATGTTCGAAATCATAAGATGTTAGAAGAACATCAATAATACGTGTTTTTTTTTTCTTAGCTTTCTTCGGCGCGAGGTGGGACACGTCGCACAAACGTCTATCATGTGTGTTCTATTAACTCGGGTGACTCGCGACTCACTAAGCTGCATTCCCAGCTTTCAACGCAGTCTGTGTCAAATGTTTAATGAAGCGATAGCACTGAAAACACGTGGACCAAGGAAGAGCACAGGACGTACGCACGTCCTGTCCCCTTCCATTGGTCCCTGTGTTTTCAGCGCTATCGCTTCATTGAACCAACTAGCCCAAAAGTCTGTATCTCTTGGTTTCAAACGCTATGTTGAAACATCACCTTCGTTCGATTAAAGTTGCAAGGCGAGTTTGTTGATGTGGCATATTCGGATAACAATGGTAGCGCAAAGAAACGGGACACAAGAAGGCAACAAAACAGTAGCGCTGTGTGTCGCTCTTTATTGCCTTCTTGTGTCTTGTTTCTTTGCGCTACCATTGTTATCCAAATATATATTCGTTCTGCCCAACTGCACGGCAATCGCATATTCTTAAAACTTAAGCTCAGGTTACGTGGGACACCCCGTATTTGGCATGCCGGTCGCATGGAAGTGGTCAGGGTCCTTCATAGTATTGAAGGACCCTGATGCGGCTAAGACCTGGTCTCCTCGCCGCGCGTAGCGGAGCGTACCCGACAACCTGTAGCCGTCGTCGTCTTCGACGTCGTCACGGCAGATGCAAGCAGCAGCGCTTGGACGTGTGCCACTGGGCTCGCGGCGGCGCTCGCTACGACACGACGACGGTAGCAGGCGTCGCCGCTGTTGCGAACACGTGTTTACAAGAAAGACCGACGCCACGACCAAGGACTCCCCCCCGTATACCGGCAGACACGGCTCGACCGACGAGTATGCGCAGGAGGAGGGCGACGGGGGCATTCCGAGGGGAGAGAGACCTGGCACGAAGGTCGAGGGTGTGATGGCAGCAAGATGCGCGGCCAGCCACCGTGGCGGAGTCCCGCGATCACGGTATATATACGATGGACCCCAGAACGGCACACCGTGCACGACGCGTGAAGGGCGTTTGCCGCGCTACAAACAGTGCGTGCTCTATAGTCGCGCTCAGTATGACTTGCAACACGGGAGCCCGTGGCCTCACTACTTCAAAGATTGCGCATGGCTTCAACGTGCCCTCATTTGCTCAACTAAACAATATTTTCTCATTTAGGTCCAACCCCAAGTTAGAGAACAGCAATCAGTTGTGGAAACGAGGGCAAGTTGACGCCATGCGCAATCTTTGAAGTAGTGAGGACACGCGCTCCCGTGTTGCAAGTCATGTCGAGCGCGGCTGTACATACTGACGCGAGGCTGTAAGCGCTACGCTGAGGCAAAAAGTGCGATATATGAAGTGTATGTTCATCCATGCGCATGTTCTGCGCATGTACATCCATGCACAGATCCAAGAGGGAAGAGAGTACGGATGTCCTGACGTGGCGTTGTCCTGACCCGCCATCAACCTCCTCTCCCCTTTTGAAGTTTGCGAGCGAAGCGCCAACCGTACTGCAAGTGACCAATTGACAAAGTCTTCCTTTCCAGCTGTTATACTGCGTCATTAGAACACTCACAGGTGCGCGGCTAAATAAATGTATGGTTACTGATTGGCGGTTGCGTGAAAATGAAGGAAGACACTCTTTTCTGCAAACCTTGCGGGAGAACGACGCTGCGCTTATTGCTATTGGTCGTGGGGATCCGTGCCGATATATCATCAGCATCAGTCACCGCTTCAGGTCGTCCTCTCAACCAGCTTCCCTGCGGCTTGCTAGACGAAAAGCCTCAAGCGCGTCCGTCTTCACCACGTTCGGGGTTTTTTTTTTAGTTTTTTTTTTTCAGTATTCCCACTTTTTTTCTGCACTACGATTCTCCGTCATTTGTTTCTTTCGTATTTTCTTTCCACTTTCTTTCCTCCCATCTTCGTTTCCTCTATTCCTTCCTCCGGAAAGAGCAAGGCAGGCGCTGTGCCCCTCCAGGTGGCAGTTCCCAGCCTGCTCCCTCCGCATTTTCTCTGTATCCATTTTATATATGTCTACACATATCAAATAACTATAAACTCTCACGGGGTCCGTTATGCATTCACCTTGAAGGCCAAAGCCCGCTTTCTCTCCTTTCCTTGTTAGTCGATGTGTGCTTGATCATGTGCACGACGTGTGCTTGATCATGTGCGCGACGTGTGCTTGATCATGTGTGCTTGATCATGTGCCCGATGTGTACTTGATCATGTGTACGATGTGTGCTTGATCATGTGTGCGATGTGTGCTTGTAATTTCCGCAAGAAAACCGGCCGGCAGCGAAAGGGACCCGGCGCCAGTGTGCGTGACACGTTTTACATGCCTGCCTCGCAAGAGTGCGCACGTGTGGAGCTTGTCGTTCGCGTTTTTATCGACAGACACGTGACAACAGGCGAAGCAGCTTTCTTTTTCCTCGCACAGCATAGTCAACGGGTTTTTACGACTGCCACGGTAATAAACCGAATGAGGAAAGGCCTATTAGCGGAACGTAAAAGAAAGGACTTTCTCTTCGCTCGGCAATCCTGTAAGTCCACGAGACCACAGCACACGTTAAGAGAGCAGGTACCTTGACACGCAACGGGCTGAAATACAAAACACTGCCTCCAATATTTCTTTTTCTTTTTCTTTTAACAGAAGCGGCAGCAGCGCCAATGGTCGCAATCAAAAACGAGATGCAGATCTTGATGTTCACTTTGAGAGGATTGTCGAGGCGAGGCAATCTTTTCGGCCATACTTCGAATGGACAGTTCATGCGCGCTCAGCTATACTGCACCTCTCTTCTGTTCTTCGTTGGTTCGCCTATTTTGTTTGATGCCTCGCATGCGCTGCTGCTAGTCTTTAAGGCATGATTTCTCGTCTTTTAAAGCAGCAAAGTGTGAACTTACTCCGCTGCCTCTCACAAGCGAATCCATTCACATCACGAGTTTGTTACACTTCACTCAGCCACTAAGTACTTGAGGTGACTGCGCGAAGCACTGCTTGTGCGCCCAGATCCGCGACATTCGCATTCCGTAAACGCACCCCATCCGCGCCCTTCAGCGATCCCCGCTGGAGAGATGAAAAAACATACACACACACACAATGGATCAACCAAACGGATATACGCAGGCAGTGCGGATGCACGCACCCTCTCCCCCCTTCTTTTCGGGGGCAATGGAACTGGACGCCCTGCCCCCCGTACATCACGCAGGCCAGCTCGACAGAGACAAACGGGTTTCTTTTTTAATTATTGTGGTTTTTTTATTCGAAGTGGCAGGATAGGGTTGCCCGTAGAGGCGAGAGAATACAGACATCACGCGTCCAAATTGTCACGTCGCTCGAACCTGCCTGCTGCTTCGCTCGAGGCGACGAGAAATGCGATGCTGCCGGGAAGGGCACCACGCCCTTGTAAGAGCGCGCTTGACGAAGCGAGAGGCGAGGAGGAGGAGCAGGATGGTGTTCTGAACGCCCCACTTCACGTGAAGGAAGGAAAAGGGGTGCACACACGACACCCAGAGAGCGATGCGATGACATCCTGTGAACTTCACGGTGCGTGAACGAACGAACGACGGTGTATTATTATTATTAGTGCACTGGCCAGGACGTCATTCGACCGAGTGCATCCGCCACGCTGAGATAGATGTCTTTCTTTCTTTCTTTCTTTCTTTCTTTCTTTCTTTCTTTCTTTCTTTCTTTCTTTCTTTCTTTCTTTCTTTCTTTCTTTCTTTCTTTCTTTCTTTATTTATTTATTTATTTATTTATTTATTTATTTCTCTCTTTCTTTCTTTCCTTCTTTCTTTATTTCTTTATTTATTTCTCTCTTTCTTTCTTTCTCTCTTCTTTCTTTCTTTCCTTCAGTGTACCGGGAAACTACTAAGATTCAGCAGCTTTTTTTTTCCTTTTTTTTTACACCGACGCTGCATACGGCTAGGTTCTGACGGATTGCGTCCGCTGACAAAATGACGCGTAGAACAACAACATTCGGCGACCCTCGCGACCGCCGATGACTCTTTCCCAAGCAATAAATAAGAATTGTTGGGGTTTTACGTCCCGAAACTACGATAAGGTTATGACGCATGCCGTAGCGGAGAGCTCCGGAAAAGTTTCGACGACCTGGTGTTCTTTAACGTGCACCTAAGTCTAAGTACACGGACCTCTAACATTTGCCTCTTTCACACAAGTGTCGCGATACTCGGCGACGGCACTTGCCACCACTCGTTATGATCCCCGTGTCTCGTGACGCAGAGATCGTGCTATCGCAGTTTTTCGCCGTTGCCCTTCGGACTCTCTTAGGGACGGACGCGTTTAGTTGGCTCGGAGGAAGAAGAGCATTCAAGTGAAGAAGTGCCAACGCGTACAGAAGCGCGAATGCGAGCGAAAACTACGCGAAGCCGCTGCCACAGATCGCCGCCGAACCCCGTGCGCACACCTACACACACACACACACACACACACACACACACACACACACACACACACACACACACACACACACACACACACACACACACACACACACACACACACACACACACACACACACACACACACACACATACATACATACATACATACATACATACATACATACATACATACATACATACATACATACATACATACATACATACATACATACATACATACATACATACATACATACATACATACATACATACATACATACGCATGCAGTCGCGCTCGATGCGACTTGCAATACGGGAGCGCGTGGCCCGAACAGCTCAATGATCGCCCATGGCTTCCACTAGTCTTTATTTCCGCAACTATACGCTGTTCGGACAATTTCAAAATCAGAAAAATCTCAACTATTTGTGGAAATCAGGGCAATTTGAATCTTTGCGCATTATCTGTGCCCTTCAGGATGCATGCGCTCCTTCGTGCAGTTCATACTGAGCGCGACTGTATGTACACCCTAGTGGCGATTGTAATGATATAATGGTGACATGAGTATACCATTTCAAAACTTCATGGTGGCACGTGTCACAACGATCCGTTCCTTTCCCTTTTTTTTTTTTTACCTCTATGACGCGCACACCCGCGTCATTTGACCACGGTGTGCCGAGGTGAGGCCTTTTCAAAGCCCGCGATGTAAAAAAAAAAAAAACGCGAGGGCTTTCACGCACCCTTCGCCTTTTTTTTTTTTTCACCGTATTCTCTCGTCACGTACGCAGGGTTTCAATCGCGATGCAAGCAGTTACATCCACCGAAGGTCACACTCTTCCATTACGGCATTCTCCTTTCACCGCCTACCGCACATTTATCCTTCCTTAGGACGTAATTTATTATGCATTAAAGCGCGCATTAAATCATTCAGCTTTCGAACAAACGTGTTTCGACAAAGGAAGAAACAGCAAAAAAAAAGAGGAATTTCACTTTCACAGGCCTCTCGCAAGCAAATTTTCTTTCGATTCTATTCCGATTCTTCCTGGGTCTGTTTTGTCATCATCACTGCGGTCGTCGTCAGCCTGGCTTACGTCCATCGCAGGACGAAGGCATCTCCAATTTATCATATCCTGCACGAGCCGACTGCATTCCGATCAGCTTTGGCTGGTCGCGGGTGCCCAGGACGCGGTCCTAGCTCTAGGGATCCCGGACTAAGGACGCCTCTCCCGAGCTACGTCCTCAAAATAAAGATGTTTATCCTCTCTCTCTCTCTCTCTCTCTCTCTCTCTCTCTCTCTCTCTCTCTCTCTCTCTCTCTCTCTCAATTTTATACCTGGGAATTCCTCAGTTTCTTCCTTCCACCAAACTTCCTGCCGTCCTCTGCCACGTTTCCAATCCCTTGGTGTTCATTCCGTCGCTCTGACTGACAAACTTCAATCCCATCGCATGCTGCGTGGTTATTCTAAAGGTTATTTGCTATTGTATATCTCAGCGTGTTAAAAAACGTGACCTCTGTACTGACGCCGATCACGTAGCATCAGCCGTAAGTATATGTTCTTCGCTTTTTTACAGCGCAGCACCCGATCCCCGAGTCCCTGCATCACCGATTCCAGAATCTCGATCGGTACAGCTGTACATACAAGTAGTACGGAAGTGCAGTCGGCCACGAAAAGTTTACGGGACACGAGTTCGCGAAAATTATGAGCTCCTGTAATACACGTTAAGGCACTGCGCACGTTACGATACCCATTACAAAGAGTGAACTTCCGAAACTGAGGCTATTTCTTCGGGCTTCGCTGGGAGTAAACATCTCGGCAAGTGCCGTGAACTGTTGCGAGCGAACTGTAAACGCACCGGCGGCTCTGCTCGGCGTCCTATGAGTGCATGCAGATTAGCGCGACCATAACGAAGTGCACGTGCGCTGACGGAGCAAGCTGGACGACACACAGACGTCTATATAGTACGACTCTGACGAGATAACGCCGTGTTTCCCACACTGAAACGGTCTACGTAAGCGTCTGGCAGCGTTTTGCTACAGCTTGCTTACACGGAGACGAACCACGCCGTTTTCGTGCCGCGCGGATTAGGCTGAAGGCGAAAACAAGCCGACAGAGTCGAAACACTTGGTGAGGTCTGTCAACGGCGGACGTTCGATTCTGAACAACAAAATGGCGATGCAGTATTCGTCTGTCCATGCCCCTAGCTATCTAATCATACGCCATCCGAATCTTTTCCCATAGCCCACTGTGCTTACGTGTATGTGCCACAGATGTAAAAAACCTTCAATGCACAGATTCGCGGTTTCACTGCCAAATCGCTTCCCTGAAAGCAGTGTCCCACAGACGCTGCTATAACCTCTAACATAGACTACGGATGTCTCTACATTGTGTTATGTAATTAGACACACGCGCGCACACAAAGAAAAGCAATAATTGATCCACTGATTGACTGATTGGTTATGCATTTTCTTACAGAGCGAGACAACAGGAGGGGTCGAGCGCGTTGCCTCGGTCGGATCCTGCGAGCAGCATAAACCGGCCTTGTACGAAACGCTGGTGATCGCGCGCCTGGCTAGGCGGTACTTCATTACACGTCAATTAATTAATTTATCGCCTTAAAGAATAACGTTGTAGCTATGAAAGATCCAGCAGCTGAGTACCCCAGGTTAATTTTGACCACCTAATGTTTCTAAATACGTTTCTTACATCTCGCTGCCACTGAGATGCGACCGCCAAGACCACCCATGAAGACACGTTAGCACCGCACACAGTGCAGCTGTGTGTGTGTGTGTGTGTGTGTGTGTGTGTGTGTGTGTGTGTGTGTGTGTGTGTGTGTGTGTGTGTGTGTGTGTGCGTGTGCGTGTGCGTGTGCGTGTGTGTGTGTGTGTGTGTGTTCTTTCTGTGTTTCGACATTGCTGAAGACTCGATTTCCTGATAGCCTACAGACTCTACGATAAATGTAGAGAAAAATTGGGCCACGCCGGCAAACTGCAAAACACAGGTTAAACTGAAAGGTAAAGATGTCAACTACGAGATACTGTGCTCGTTGCTTAGACGACACACACAGGCGACGCATACATTAGCGAGTTTTAGTATAGCGGAAAACAGCAAACGCAAGGATTTAGCGTTAGCGTTAGCGTTGCGTGCTCCTAACTGCGCATGAGCAGAACGTAAACGTAGCCCGAGCTCTTACGTACGAACGCTATTTCTGGAATATAGCGTTCAACGCTAACGCACGCAAGAGATCCCGTACGTAAGGCAAGATGGCCGTGCCTGTTGAAGCGAGAGCCGTCCACTTCGAATCTTTGTAGCCGTCGTCCTGCATTATTAAACTTATTCATTCTCTAATAATGTTCGTGTTTGATTTAGATTTGAGTAATGAGGCTTCGCCAACCGTGTACCGTCGATAAAATAGCTCCGTTTTTGAGATACAAAGTGGATTTGCGCTGCAGAAGGCTTAGCAAAATTTGTTTGCAAGGTTCGCTCATGTTTTCTGTAGCAGCGCAGAGATGGCGACGCTGTCTTTAGTCGCCTCTTTCCAAGATACGGCCACAAGTCAAGAAGAAACACGTCAGGCGTCGTTTCCCTTCATGCCTTTCGCGGCAGTGCATGAATGTGACGCGTGATGCGTCCCAGCTTAAAAATGCCAAGTAATAGGGGTCTTGAAGAATTCTCGAACGCGGCATGTCGACAGAAACCAGTGTGTCAGAACTCAAAACTTCTGCAAACGCGACATGGAGACGCAACAGTGGTGACTTTGGATCAGCTCGACTTGGTGGCGCTTTTGTGGATTCTACAGTGCATTTAGTGTTTTTATGTCTAGATGGCGCCGTATGTGCTTGCGTTAGCGTTAGCGGGAATGCCTTCCGCTGTACTAAAAGACCACCAGTTGGCACGCAGCGCGTTCTGTTTTAGCGTTAGCGTTGAGACGCACGCTAACGCTAACGTAAGCGTTTCCCGCTATACTAAAACTCGCTATTGACATAGAGGCCCGTACAGCAGCCACAGAGAACGTGCTGCAAGATATGTGGGGCAGGCATCGCCAACTGCTGCCTCGCCGGCGTGTCCCGGATTTTTGCGACCAATTAGACGCGGCATAATTGGACTGATAAAGCCGCGGTGACGCGAGGGATGACGCGTCCCCGACGGGTAGGTCCGCTCGGAAGAAGAATCGTCCCTTCCTCCTCCACTACGCGTAATAGAGAGATATAAAAGAAAGAAAAAGAAAAAAGCAAACAACAGACCGACAAAGATAACATCAAAACGCTAAACGGGCGACAACACTGTGTACGTGGACGGTATAATTGCCCAGGACATCTAAATAACGAGGACGACCACACCGGGACATTGCCGAGGCAAACTGCATGATACCGTTTCTCGATTTTTCTGCCGCTATACTGTACGTATACAACCACAGCGTGCGAAGTGGAAATGACGCGTCCGCTAATTCCGCGTGTCGTCGGGTAAATCTAGTTGTGCGACTGTCTCTCTTCTTTTCGCGCCGACACAGCGCGAAGTCGTCCACACGTATTACTTGAGGGCACTCGGTACGCGACTACAGCGCGTCGTGCCAACTGAAGCGGGACGATTGCACCACTTTGGAAGCGAGTTGACCCAGCCAGACATATTATATAGTGTGTCTGTAGACGCGTCCTCCCATCCGCGGCGAGCAAAGTGTCAAATGACGGGGTCCGAGTTTTATTAACGGCTCTTAACCACCACCACCACCACTACCGTTCAGTCGAGCCGTTTCTCGCAGACAAGCCCGTGGCAGAGAGCCAGTTTCGCGCGTCTGTTTATTTTATGGTATAGTGTCATATAGCTTATACATATACGAGACATGGTTACTTCGCGAAGAAGACACACCAGACAACTTATATAACGCAGCGTCGCTTTGAGACCCGTGGAACGGGGACTTCGCACTGGGTCACGATCAGTCCCTCTGGGTTTTTTCTGCATCCGTAGACGCAGAGTATGGACTCCTTTTTATTTATCTGTCTATATTTTACTCTTCTTCACATCGCACCTCTGGGGTGATCATTAGAAAAGGGGATCTCCCAATTAACGCGCCGCTCGCGACGCACAGACGTTCTCCAGCGCAAGTCACCGGTGTGCCGCGTGTGTCACCAGAGCGGCGAGACGCGCACTTAAAAGACGGCTCTGCGACTGCTGCGTCCGTTAAGCGCGCCAACGCGAGTACGTCCGCGTCACGGTTCACTGTGGGAAATCGATTTTGGGAGCGTAACGCCACATCCTTGCCACGTATTCAAGAACAAGGTCAGGTTCCGAGATGCACGGGTCCCTTTTTCAGTACATGAAGTACGAACCTCGCAAGGACATCTTTGCTTTTCTTTCTTTTTGACTACGACCAGTGGCCGGCGGCTTTCCTAACAATCATTTCTAACAGACCAGACGGTGCTGTGCCGACATATCGTGAACATTAGCCCTGATTCGCTTATCTAGATAAAGTGTCCCCACTCACGCGTGCCCGGTGGTGTACAGAATCGTCTCTTAGTACATTCAATCCGTACCACACACCTGAGCTTTGGGATAGAGCCCTAGCCGGCATCACCCTCGAAGACTGCAGCGCCAGCTGGTAGCGAGGGCTGTCGACACGGCGAAAGTCTATGGTTCTCTGGATGGGGGAGACCGTGCACTCCAAAGACGATGCTCAAATAATATCAAAATAATTATGTTTATTCTCTCATACTCTTCCAACTAAAGAATGTTCGAGGCTTCGTTTTCCGGATGATGAGTAATTCCTTCACCGTTAATGTGACAACTCGCCCGGCAAACAAAAAACGAACAAACAAACGCTACGCTGAGAGAGATATAACCAGACGAAGAACGGGAAACCACAAGGAGAAACAAAGAAGGCGCGAGCCAACGTCTTGTTTTGTCTCGCTACACGCGTGCACACTTCGCCACCACTTATCTACACGAAATGGCGGCGGCGAAAGGCTGCTTCTTTCCGATTCCTTGCCGCTCAGAAACCGTGCACGTCGCGCGTGCGCGAGGCGACCGCGAAACAGCAGAGAGAGACGGGACCACGGAAATATGAAGGCCCCAGAGGTCACGAGTAGACGTCATCGAGACTTCCTCCCTCGCTTTTCCCTCTCCTTCCTACCCCCCAACGTCCAAACTCTCATCTTCCTCTTCTTGTTCTTCTTCTCACCTTCCGTCACACGTCTGTCCAATAGATTACAGCGCGAGAGGTAACACGTGACCCCCACGCACACAGTCACGAAGTCAAGGCGAAGACGTGTGCCTCGTTTTCCGGAGCACGTGGACGTGTCCATACGTCCAGCCGCAATCCCGTAGGGTGGCCGCGGACGTCACACCCTCACACACTGACAAAAACGGAAAGAGACACTCACGCAAATGTTTCTCCCACAATACGGAGAAAAATCAGTCAACGCAGTGAAAGTCAGTTGTCGAGGCAGTGTATCAAACACTTGACAACCGGTCAGTTGTGTGTGGCCATCATGACTTTGACTCAACAACTGGCCAAGCCGAAGTCAGTTGTCAAGACACTGTCGAACTACGCTACCCGATGATTTGTTTACTCGCACGCGCTCGCCATCGTGCGCCGATAGCATTCCAGTCGTGTAGACACGCGTACGCAGCAAAATGGGGGGGGGGGTTTCCCGAATACAGACAGATCTGTATGTGAGAGAGGTTGACACGACATGACACTATGTACCAAACCCACGCTTGGCAGGAGGCGATAAATCGAAGGACGATCGCAAAGACGTTTTTTCAAAGCTCATACTCGTGTTGACGCCTAGACACGTCGCGGCTGTCTGTACGCGCGTGCTTATATATTGGTGGGGAGTGTGTGTGTGTATAACATACCTGTGTCAGTGCCCGTGTTGCGTGTCCGCGCGTCACTTTAACGGTGTGGTTGGTTCGCGCACGAGCGAGTGTTTATGTACGAAATGCACGGAAGCGGGCGTCCGTGGGGATTTTTTTTTTTTTTACGCGCGAAGAAAGCACGACAAGCGGTGAAAAGAAGCAAGGAAGACGGAGGGGGGGGGGGGTATCAACGGCGCTGGTGCGTCAACGCGGAACGACGAAGATGTCACCCCAGTCGAGAAGACGCGTCGGCGCCTCTCGAATATTATTCCTCGCAGCTTTCAGCGATACAAACTGTCGCCAGGCGTCGCCGCATACCTCCGAGCCGTGCGGAGACATCTAAGCTCCAGAATTCAGAAATGCCTGCTTGGATATTATGTCCAGTCATCAGATTTTCTACCGTGTTTACTGTCATAATACCAACTTATACTGTCGGCTACCGTTAACTATAGAAGTAATCAACGATAATTAGAAATAATTAAAGTAATTTTATACCAACGCAGCGGAAATTCTTGTTGAACGACTTCTCATCACTTCAAGCATCCATACTCCCCTGAGCTCCTATCTTATTCACACTTCTATACGAGTCATAATAGTAGTAATAATTTTAGGGGTTTTAGGAGAGAACACCGCGATGAGATTATTAGGCATACCGTATTGGAGTGCTCCGGATAATTTCGACCACCTAGGGTTCCTTAATGTGCTCCTAAATCTAAGCACACGGGCCTCTAGCATTTCGCCTCTATCGAAATCAGACATCCGCGGCCGGAATCTAACCCACAACTTTCGGGTCGGCGGCCGAGCACCGCAACTACTGTACTACCGAGGCGGACTGGGATATGAATGTGCCCACGGAAACAACATTCCCTGTCCAACTACTTTCCAAATGCCAGGGAGTAGTTTATATGCGGCACATGCGTCAGACACTGAGTGCCACTTATAAGCGGCACACGCGTTGTCCCGCAACCGTCGGGTGAGCGTGCCCAGCGCCTCGCATAGTTTATCGATTTCGGTTTATCGATTTCAGACCTGTAACACACAAACTGAGACCAGGACACATTTTCATATCGTTTTCGTCTTTTCGTTATCATCAAAATTCGAAGGAACGAAATCTTGATATGGGTTCTTCAAGCATGTGGTTAAGACTCGCGTTTTGGCTAAACCAAACGCTTGTCTTCTATTTTCCATCCGCCAGTTGTTGTATTGCCGACAGGTATAAAGGACGCTCATCAGTCTGGCCAACGTTTGCGGAACCAATCTGTCAACCGTGGCATCACCCACAACGTCTGGCGCGGAAGTTGCGTACTGACCTCTCCTTCCTCCCTGCTAAGTTGTTACTTCTAATCGTATTACTTTTACACCTCGCAAAACAAAGAATCATAACAAGAAAGCCCTCAACGCTTCTAGCTTTAAGTGTGATAGTGCGCGCTGTCATGCGAGTTACCACCACAAGGTTTGCAACGCGAGTCCCTGTAACGAAACTCCAGTTCCCTTTATGCTTCTCTCAAGCCATTCCCGTGTCGCAGTGTACGCAACTATTCCGCTCACTCAGAACACCAGCACACTGCGATGCTGTTTTGTTTTTTTTTTTTTTTTCGATTGAGATGCACGTTTTCCCGCAGCGCACGTGCCCCGTGGCATAAGTCGAACCTTAGCGCCTCTGGCTTGAAACGTTTAGGACGTCCATACCATTTTCGTGCTATTGTATTCAAGCACATACACACATGAGCGGATACAGGCGAGATGGCCGGATGCACTTAAACTCACCTGCACCCCTGGCCTTCTTCCCTCCTTGAAGTTTGGAGTTTGCGCAGCGACACACTATAGATATAGTACGATGAACTTGCGAAGACCTTCTTCCGAACTGTTACTTTTACTGTTATTGATGATTATAAGTAGCCGTGCTATCGTCAATACGTGGTAATCATCATCAATCCCCACCTAACTGACGTCCCCCCCTCGCCTAAATTTGCATCCCTGTCTAGCCACATATATGCATACTAAACGCAATATTAAAAGACCAGTTTTCCCGCTTTCCGCTCAGTTCACTTATGATTGTTCGAACGTTTCGCCAAGCGCTAATTTTCTTGAAGCCGCGGCCACGGCCTGTAGGGTCGAGTCCAAAAATGTCCAAAAATCGAGCACGTACCACGCCCCGCCCGCGCTACGTCGGGCAGCGGCGGCGGCGGTCCCGCGCTAAAAAGCAGCAGCCTCGCCCTCCGAGCGCGGATATACCGTTCCTCAAACAAACAGCCCCAAACGCGGTGCCCCCGGCGGAGCTAGAGTCTAGCCCGCGGAGACGGCCAGCTATAGCCAAGAGAAGAAGGGGGAGCGGGCAGCGCACACCGACGACGCTCCACCGCCACGGGGCGGCCGGCCTAGGCCCCCCCCCCTTTCTACTTTAGGCCTAAATATAAACTCGGCCCGCCGAGACGAGACAGCCCGAGCGCAAGCCGCCGCAGCACGAGGACGACGAAGCGCCGGGCTTCAACTCCGACCGGTGAAGCCCGACCACTTCTCACGGAAAAGGCGAAGGAATGCCGAGCGAGTCTTCTTCGTACAGTGACCAGGACGGCCTTACGGAACTGCGAAGTTCAGGGGAAAATGGAAGCTTAAAGAGACGGAAAATTCGTGAATACGAGGTGCCGCTGGAGCCGGCGTTTCGACAAGCGGACTTGTCTCCTTCAAGGCTGCAACCTTGTTGCAGCCTTCAAGAAAAGTCCGCTAGTCGAAACGTCGCCTCCAGCGGAACCCCGTGTTCACGAACCTTACACAACTGCGCCATACGGAACTCACAGATTCCCTTATGCATTCGCCTAAGATGACTCGAACGCGAAATCAATCTTTTTCTTCTCCGTCGAGTGCATCGATCCTCCCCCGGTCCCCGAAACCTTTCTGCACTTCACGTGCCTCCGGGATAGGCCCATACTATGAACAAGAGCCGTCACGCCATGACGTCATCATGTGACATGACGACCTCATGGGGTGACGTCATCACATGGTGCTGATTTCTTGCATCACTCGTGTTGACACCGAGGGTTATTTTTTGTTTGATGAGGCATCTAAGGCGTTCGCCTTAATAAACGTGGTAACATGCTGTCCATGGTGTCGTCTTAATGCAAAAACTTTTGGACGAGGGACGAAATGCTCCTGCCCTGAGAGACGACAGGAGCGCTTGTCCTGTCGTCTTTCATGTGTTCTCCCTTTTTATCGCTGAAATCAAGATGAAAAGTTGAGCATTGGGTATCCGCGTTTGACAAGGACCACGTCCAGCTGAAGATAAACGTCTGGATGACAATGTTGTTTTCCCTTTCAAGCCCAAGACATGTGTCAGAAGTAAAATTACGTCCTACATGTCTCTGAATGGGGAGAGGGGAAGGGCCGCAACCACGAAAACACCTCTCTCTCTCTCTCTCCGGGTTCTGCCAGTGGTGTCAAGACTTAATGGCTCGTGGGGAACGAAGACGAAGCAGTGGCGGCTACGATAGTTCTCTGACGTTACAGAACTTGCGTCTTCTAAAACAAAAAGCGAATGCGGCCGCCGCCGGCCTTCAGGTTCGAACCCGCTACCTCGCCACAGATCACACCGAGCATGCCGCCACGGAAACCGGATATCCACTAGGGTTACGAACACCGATGTCCCACAGTCGGGGAGAGCGGTACACTTCGGAGGACGGTGGAACAGAACGGGCCAAGTAGGAACCTGTAGCCTAAGCGACGACAGGAAGCGAGGGATGCCGGGTCTCGGGCTTGGGGGGCGTGAACACCCCACCTCCGGTCCATCACGGGCGCCTTCGCACGGCCGCGGTGGCGAATTGGCCTGACGAGCAGTCTTGAGGGGCCTCGGGTGAATGAGGATGCCGGTGCCAAGATTGAAAGTTGAGCGGGACGCCTGGCAAGAGTCTTTGGCATACTATGTATATATCTACTCCGGGGTAGCTTTAAAGGTGGAAAGAAGAGAAGGAGGAGGGAGAGAGGAGAGAGGGAGGGAAGACGACGTGAATAAGACGCATACGCGTCTCGCGGTAATGGGTGCCTGTCGTCGTGGGTCTAAGGCTCAAGACATGCAGGGCCTCAGTTTGGGGGCTCAAGACGGTGCTGCAGTGGGCGCGGTGCGCTCGCGAGAACCACGCGTCGTGCAGCAGCGGTGGTTTTATGTATTTAATTTTTTTTAAAGACAGTATCTTCCACCCGCATTCTGTAATCGGGCACGACGAATATTTTTCCGACCGGTCTCGACTACCGCATTTACTCGTGTATACTACCAGAACTAGCTAACGCTGGCTGTAAGGGCAATGAATGTGGCATAGTCGTGGCTAATAAGGTATAATGTTGGCTTGCTTATGTAGGCTAAAGATAGCTAAATGATTCTAAATTCTGATTATAACGTAGGGCACGACCATTGACGTAGCCGGGGGTGGGAGGGGGGGGGGGGGTGTTCACCCCCCCCCCCCCCAGAAATTTTCAAAATTTCGCATGTGTATATACACACGCTCGCATACAAACACGCAAACGAACATACTTAAAGGGTAACTGGACTCCCCCCTCCCCCACCCCCTGAAAAAATTTCTGGTTACGTTCCTGGGTCGTGGTGTAGGGTAAATGTTGGCAAATGTACGTTAGCGCTGCTAAACGATGGTTATTATATTGGCTAAAGGTGGTTACGTGATTGCTATTGTTGACCAGTGCAGGTTGCGAAAAGCAGTAAGTATACAAAATACGGGCCCTTTTAAGTCCAAGCCAGGGCACATATTTCAGATGCCCCAAGTGCTCTATCACGTGTCTGACGGAGTAGCCGGGTGGCGCGGGGCAACCTCAATGTCTGCACTGGACTCTAATAAAGTTGTACTCTCTCTCTCTCTCTTTCTCGTCACGTGTGTGGTCCGTCTAGCGTTTACATCGACATGTCTGCTATAGCGAAACCATCGCTCCTCTCAAGTCATCGGTTTCGACACTCATTCGTGTTTCTTTCGTACCGCTTTTGTCACTCCTTTTCCTACCAACGTAGCACACAACTTCTCCGATAGATGACGCTCTTCGCATCTCTGTCGCGGTAGTACGTTATCGCCTACTCACGCCTCCGTTCACAGACTGACACCGTTTGTACTATCGGTCACGCACGCTTCAGCGGATATATCTCAACAATCATCAAAAAGAAAGATTAAAACAACAAAAAAACAAAGGAAAACGATGCACTGAAAGAGGTAACGTGCTCAAAGAGAACGCCGTTCCGTTGTCGCCCACCTCCTCGGAGCCACAATCTCACGACACAAGTGCGAACAACGACTCCGTTAAAAGGCTTTCCATGCAGCGCGAAAAGAAAGAAGCAATAAAATGAAATAATAAATGCCGGAGCGGAGCAAGACATGGCGGCACGCAGTCGAAGCCAGCCAAGCCTCTTGTCCCGTTCTTCTCTCTATCAATACGAAGGCTTGTTTGAACAAGTCTTCTCTCCGCAGAGGCCATTCGGGATTGAGGAGGTTGAATCAGCAGACACGCATGTGGCCTCGAGAAAGGCAGACACCTCCTCTCCCCCCTTCCTTTCCTCCTTTCCCAGAGCAGCCAGTCCAGTCCAAACAGATATTCGTCGTGCATCCCCCCTCCCCCCTTCTTAGCCATGGAACCTTACTTCGTAGTCGTTAGATGTGTATATATACTTACGCTGCACGTATCGGCATCATCTCCCCGGGCAGGACCAGACCACAAGCACAGACAGTCGTGGCAGCAGAAAAAGAAAAAAGAGAGAAAGAACAGAGAAAGGCCCGCGGGCGGGAGCGCAAACAAGACCTCCCAACCTTGTCCTCTTGCAGAAAGACAAGTTCAGAACGGTAACAGCCCGCGTGTGTGTGTGGTGTGTACGCGAGTTGGGTATTTTATACGTACTAGGAGTTGAATCGACGGTGTCGCGTAAGAGACCTTGTTGGCGCAACATCTTTCTCTCTCTCTCTCTTTTCCCGTTTAAATGCGAGACGCCATTCACCGCGATGCGGGCCAACAATTGAAAACGGAGGGAAGTCCGAACCGCAATCCGCTGTGATGAGAATCGAAATGACCAATTAGCGGTGTACTATATTACCGGTGTCTCGCCACAGGCGATGAAACTTTTTTTCTTTTTTTTTCTCCAAGTTGCACCGCTTGAACGCGATTCCCCAAGGGCGACGGTCAACCGGACTCTACGGATCGAGCACTGAACGATCGACGAACGAGCGCTTTCTGCTTTCACCTAATGTGTCGTTTTGCATTTATACAGGACGCAACTGAAGGTTTAGTTTGTGCATTTATTTTTTGCACATATTCACGGACAGACGACGTCACAGGAGATTTCGGGCAGGCGCTATAGATCCTGATGTGTAGATCTATCTGCTCAAAACTGTTGGCTCCCACCTACTCTAGGGGATTGGCCAATATTAGGGTAGTACAATTTAAAGTCATTGATGTATAATATAATAATACTATCATTGTTCTGGTTTTACGTCACACAACCGCGAGATTATGAAGGACGCCGCAGTGGAGGGCTCCGCAAATTTCGATCATCCGGGGTCCTTTAACGTGCGCATAAATCTAAGTACACGGGCCTCTAATATTTCGCCTCCATAGAAATGCGGCCACCGCGGCCGGGATTCGAACGAGCGACCTGCGGGTCAGCAGCTGAGCACCATAACCACTATACCACCGCGGCAGGTTGAAAATAAAAATGCAATTGAAGTGACGCTGCTACAGATCCTTCGTGGTACTCTTCGCCACCATCGAACCACCGTGCAGAAAAACAATGCTCGCTGACGCTGAGTTACCGATGATGGGTACTGATTAGTGCTGCTTAGTGTCGACTGGGCACAGCACACAAACTCATGCGGGAGTCGAACCGACGTCTCGAGCTTAACAGCGCAAGACTTTAGCCGCAAAGCTACGACGGCGTGTCTCCTTTCTGTACGAGTTCAATGAACTGTTACTGGTTTGTAAGTTCACAACCAAGATAGCGGCCAGTTGGCTGCAGCCTGTCTCGAAACAATCGCGATGTGATGTAATGGGACAGATTATACGTGTACGTACACGCATGACCAAAACCAACTGATACAGACAGGTGATAGTGCTCTGTATTGTAGTGTACTATTCCCGCATAATCTTCACCTTTACACGGCAGCGCGATAATTTCAAGTCGGAAATAAGAATCAAAGGTGTTTGCTTACGCATACGTAATACTCCCAACTAAACGCGTGCAGCGTAACGATACACAGAAGCCACGCAATGCACGGCCATTGATAACGAATGCTCCGGACGATGACTCTCTCTCTCTTTCTCTCCGTCGCCTCCGGGGCAAGTAAAGAGAAAAGATCAAAGAAAAGCAGAAGACCAGCCACTTCCGGTCTCGGACGTGGTAAAGTATATCGGAGTAGCCAATCGACAGGCTAATCCCGCCTACCCCCTCGACGACCGAAGATTAACCGCATGGCCCGATCGGGGCAGGGCAACGCACACACACACACGCAGCAACGTCGATACAGAGAACGGCTCACAGGGTGTCGAAGGGTACACACACACTCGGAACCGTCACGTACGCACACACACAGCTTACAGCAGCCGTCCAGCGGTGCAGGCGTGAAAAATGATCCGAGCGTCGGTGGTGGCTGCGACAACAACACGAGCACGGCGGCTATGGGGATCAAGGAAGGGTGGGGTTACAGGTACGTGGTTGCACGGCGCGTGCTTACGTGCGTGCGTGCTTGAAACGGTACGCTGCGCCAGATGCGATGATGATGCCGGACGCCGATGTGGGTCAGTGGCCCGCCCCGGGGCATCGAGGGATATCACCCGTCCCGCGGAAGCGTGGCTGCAGCACAGCGGGAGTCTGTATCCTAACACGACGCCGACAGAGATCAGTGTGTGCGATGTGGAGCTCGATGGAGTCGCTGGTATATGCAGACTCTTCAAAAAGCTCATTAGGCGCGAAAACAGACGCGGCAAAGATAGAAAGACACGGAAATAAATGCAAAGAGAGAAAGAAATAGAAACCGACACAAAAAAGGAGAACGAAGACACAGATCAACAATGAAAGAAATAGAGTGCGGGAAATAGAGAGAAAGAGAGAGAAAGGAAGAAACGGACAAAAAGAGAGAAAGATAGAAAGAACGAGAGAGACAGAAATGTACATATAGAGAAAGAAAGAAATATAAATACAGAAAAAAAGACATCGAGAAAACAGAGACATGAGAAAAAAAGAAAGAAAGAGAGGAAGGAAGAAAGAGAAATATAAGGATAAACAAAGAAGGCCACCCAACTACGCTCTTCCTTCAGGCTTGGTACCACTAACGCGAATCTACCTTAATTTTTTTTTAAATTCAATAGTATTATTCGCATTCGAATATATTCAACGCAATTCGCGTTGGTTTTCATTATTCGGATTCGCCTCAAAGTTGAAAATTTGATGATTCGCTCACAAATAGTATTAACATAACGCTGTTATTTTTTTCCAGCTCACCGGCACTCCTGATATTCTGAGGTATCGAGTGAGGTGCGGCGAAACCTTCCTGGATTTGACAGGCTACTAATCACCAATTTGTGGCCACCACGTTTACAAGAGGATGCCAATAAAGACCATCCTCGTTCCGATAATCTTCTTCTTCACGCGCTAATTAAGCATCGGAGTCTATAGCAGACCACATTTCGGCAGTGGTTTACGCTCTAACCGCCTCATTTCTCTCCTCAACCTAACACCACTTCAGATGAACCTCAATTCCCTATCCCATCCCCTTGCTAAGCTAAACTATACAAGGCTATGACACGATTTACCCTCTCCCCTCCTCCTTTCCTTCCTCTTTACCTTCACATCGCTCGTCCCCACCCTCATTTCCCTTTGCCACCCCCATTGCTGTACTCTACTGTGCATGGCTATGCAGTGCTAGGAGATGCTTGACACACACCCGCTTTGTGTGGCGCATCAGGCACGTAGACAAGGGGGGGGGAGGGTGCCCGGGAGGCTCGGCCCCACCCCCCCTCCGAAATTCGTCCATCCTTCTATATTCCCGGGCAACTGTTTTGTCTTTTTGCCATGGAAAGACTTTCTTTCGAACAATTAGGCCTTGCCCCCCCTCCCCCTTCCCCCGAAAAAAAATCCTGGCTACGTGCCTGTGGCACGTAGTCAGGATTTTTTAAATCAGGATTTTTAAATCAGGATTTTTTAAACAGCGGAGCTGTTTAAAAAAAATCAACCTTGGGCCAAATGTAACCACGGGCGAAGCACCATCCACTTTCATGGAACCCTGTTCCGATCCGACTTCGCGGCCCCTAACTCGCCCAGAGGATTAGATGGTTCGAAATGTTCCTGGAACGGATCGGTGCCAGAACGCTCCCAGCGATAAGCGTCCAGCAGTTATGGCTCAACGACCGTGCGTCGGGTTTTGCACGAAACCCTCCCAAACATTCGTTCCCCGAGTGCGTTCGGTCATGGGTTTGCTGGCCCGAAAGCGTCGAAGGTGCGAATCCAGTACTCAAGGCAGCCGAGTACCGATATGGTGCTTGCTCTACGTATAAAGGGAGGTTATATGCCATCACGTCTACTGCGTTGCTTGAAAGGCTGGTTTGGCATGCGTAATACGCTTTTCAAAGGGGCAGTGGAGGATGTTCGCGTGGCCGTACACATTTAAAACGAAGTATTATTTGGGCTTCTCACCCGCCACTTTTCTCGAGCAGTGGGGTCAAGGATCGGTTATGGGTGTGCGTGATACGGTGTGCATGATACTACCTTGTAGGATTGATACCGAGTGACCAGGGCTCAAACATCACTCGAAACCCATGTTGTTGGGGTAGCAAGTGTAACACTATTTTTTCGAGGTAATGAACGTTATACGGGTGAGGTAACCCTAAATGTGAAAGCGAATTTTTGTATATCCGGCCCACGTTGCGGGAGCTTCTCGGAGGTGGGAACCACTTGGGGAAAACTGGGCCAATGTAGGCGCTTTGTGAAGATGGCACCAAAGCGTGGTACCCGCGCCGACATGGTCATAACACACTAAGCAACTATGCAAGCTTCAGGACACGCAATATGGAGGCCAAACGTGCATTGTGTGCAGAGAAGACAGAGCTGCAGAGAAACGGAGACTGTAATGACAAAGCTCACAGGGCCCCTTGTGCATTCCACTAAGACGACGCGAAGGCGAAAACCGTGTCCTTTTTCTTCTCACTCGATGTAATTATCCTTCCCAAACCCCCTCCGAAAGCTTTCTGCACCTAACGTGGTTTTGCACTGCCTCCGTGATCGGACCACTTTTGACGAAGTGACGACGTCATCATGTGACGTCACGCTATGTGACGCCATGGAGACGTCATGATAAAGTGATGAGGTTTGGCGACCTGTGACGTCTTGTCGACGTCATCACGTGATGATGATCTTTTGTATCACCCGTGTTGACGCCACCGACGATCAATTTTTGCGTTTGATCAGGCATCTAAGGCTTTCGCCTTCAAAATTGTTGGGGTTTTAAGTACCAAAGCCACCATATGGTTACGAGGGACGCCGTATAGTGAAGGGCTCTGGAAATGTCGACCACGTGGAGTTCTTTAACGTGCAACTAAATATAAGTAAGTACACGAGCCTCTAGCATTTCGCCTCCATCGAAATGCGGTGGCCGCGTTCCGATCCTACAATCCTGTACAAACGCCTGTAGGAAGAAAGACGAGTCGTTCTCTCCCTCCTACGGATGCAAAACTCGTGCGAGAACCGGAAAGGTTATGCAAATTGGATCGAACGGCGCGTATCTATACGGCACCAACAAAAGGGCGTGGCAACATCGCGCACCGGGGGAAGCCCCCCCAACGTAAGGCTCAGAGCTGAATGTGCTTAACGGAGTGGAGGGCCCGTTACGTAATGGCAGTACTGCCGACTGTCAAGGTGAACGCTGCCGGAAATGACGCACTCCGATGGACCCGTTATATAGAAGCTCGCGAGCTCGGATTTTGGCATGCGCAACGTAGTATATGCGACAGAAGCAGCCTTCGCGACGGATTTGAAAGTGCACCGTAGAAGCGTGTTTTACCGCCTAAAGGTGACTCGTATCTCGTCACGCCATCATCGTTTTATCATGGAACGCTTTCGTGCTTAGTGCTGTTATTTTGTGCTCTTATGTTTATATGCGAGTATCATTTGTTTTGCGATTATCCATTTTCTGTTCTGTGGTTCTTTAAAAAACTGTTTTTTGTTTTTCGACTGTTTGCTGCTCCGAGCGCGGCGCGTCTAACTCTCGGCGCTGGCGTTTCGCTGTCGCTTCGCTGGCTGAGACACGCGAATTTTTAAACCCTTCGACGACGCTGGCGTTCGCGGGCAAGCGAGCGCTGGCGTTCCAAACGGGCAGACTGCTCGACTTGTGTGTATCAAACGTGGGACCTGCGTGACCCCAACGCGAGACACGAGAGAGCGGTCTCTTAAAAACTGCAGTTAAAGCGTTATCCCGGGAGAAAAAATTAGAAAAAAAAAGGGGGGGGGGTTGCAGTAGAGGGACCGACGAAAATTACCCGGGGAAGTTCTCCGCTACCCTCTTGGACCAATCCAGGACCTGGTCCTGGACCTGGTCCTGGTCCTGGACCTCGGACGTCGAGCTGCACAAGGCAACCTCCTACTGCTCTTTAATGTTAATGTTAAGAGATTTAGGTGGCGAGTACCGAACACACGTTGCCATAATATGTTCGATGGAACATTGCCACGTTGCACACAATCCTTGCTCGACTACTCATCGCTTCAAGCTTCCGTGCCGGCCTGAAATGCTGCCTTGCTTGGACTTTCGCCGAAGCCGAACGACGTTTAAGTATTGCTGCACGGTTCAATGGCCTTGCATTTCGGATGTGGTTCTTCCTTCCTTCGCTATATAGCGTCGGCTCGCGTTAAGTCACATCACGTGCTGTTAGACAGCATGCAGACACTTGTAACCAGACCTGCATGGCTCCAGGCTAGACCAGACCAGACAGGTCTCTTTTTTTTTTCTTTAGCTGATTTGGCACGCGGTGCCCGAGCCATACGAAGTCACGCTCGAATTGCCGACTGTCGTACGTGAGCGGGAAAACTATGCTACAGCTGGCACCAGGATATGCTGATTTATGAGACTCCTCTTAGCTGGGCTCGCCACGTTCCAGTTATGCCACACAATTCAGGGAGTCGCACAGAAGCGTAAGATTCCCATTTGCCCTGGGGACAAGGAGGGGGAGGGGGGGGGGGTTCAAGCCGAACTAACTCTACATTGAGTGACGTTCGCATGCATGACATCTGTGTTTTTTTTTCGACAATTCAGGGCGCAAATGAAAAAGACACTGCACGAAGTATGGAACACTTGTGGTTTGTGAGTTCTATTTTTTTTTTTTTTTCGCGCAATGTATTCTCATTTGCGTTCTACTTTAAAAAATGCAGCCACAACTAGCCCACATATTCCTCTTGATAATTCTATCACTGTTTAAAGCATGTGCCGAATTGTTTCTTCGTCGCCGCAGTGTTCACAAGCGGTGGTGTCGGCCATCCTCTATCAGAAGAAAGACTACTACGCCATCGTCCGGACATAACGTCGCAGAAGGAGGCTTTACAAGCACTACTAGCCTTCCTGCGATCTACGCCTGTCAGAACGCCTCTGAGCGAAACGCTCTCGCTGTGTGTGTGGTTGTGATCGTTTCCTTTTTTTTTCCTTATTATTTATTTTCTCTCTCTCGCTTTAAACCCCCTATTCCCCAACCCCAGTGCAGGGTAGCATACCGGATACAAACTTCTGGTTAACCTCCCTGCATTCCTCTGCTCTCTCTCTATCACTGCTGTGATCAACGTGTGGAAGTTTGTTTAAGCATGGTCCATTGCATAATTACACTAAATGTCTGGAACAAAGTGCAGCAGGGTTGCTAAGGCACGCGGCCCGGGACGAGGCGGACAGCGCACCCTCGCTAACTGACACCTCTGGTGCAGCATGCATATACATACGAACGGCACCTTCAGTTCACAAACTTCAATTTACCCCCCTCGACATGCGGCCGCCGCGTTGACGGGAATCGAACCCGCGTCCTCCAGCTTAGCAGCGCTTCGCCTTACCCCTGCTAAGCAACCACGTTGAGTTAGAGTTTCAATGACGTCGTGCAAGCCATCTATCGAAGGCAACGAAAAATCAAGGGACTACAGATCTCTCTTTTTGACAGCCCTTCGTAAGAGCGGACACGGTAGATGGATAGCTGACATGCGTTATCAGACCGTTGATGCGAAACTTTAGAGCTTGATGGATCAGTGGGTCGTCCACCCACGCCATACACTAAGAGAGACCGCAACGCGCGCGCCGAGCCTGGCTGAGCATTAGGCGACGAAATATCGCTGAAACAACTTGAAGACCAATGAATTTTTTTTCAATACTTTTTTCTTTCTTTTCGTCGTCTCTAATTAATACGGTGATTACAGAAATCAGAAAAAAGTGACCGTGAACTCTCATGACGTTCAGCAAAGCTTCAATTTGGGCTAGTTGGTATGGCATAGCTATGTAAATGCGCTGAATGAAGCACAGACGAGAAACGTAACAGGGGACAGGACAAGTGGTGTTATTATTATTAGGTTATTATTATTATTACCTTGCAATGCACGCGAAATTTAGGACCCGATGACCGAGTTCTGCGTACTGCCACGCGACACCAGACTGTACAGGGGCGTCGAGGTCTTCGTCAGACGAGTCAGCCTTTATCCCCGGTTTCGCTTTTTTGATGCCGCGCTTCCCCGGTTCCACTTTTGTCACCACTTGTCCTGTCCCCTGTTACGTTTCTCGTCTGTGCTTCATTCAGCGCATTTACATAACATAGCTATCTCATGACGTGTCAACCCTGCATCGGTCGAAGTCGTCTTAGAGACGGTGCTGGCGAAATTCCGCAGAACTTAGCGTCCCCTACGAAGTTATCGTTGCGTTGAAAGGAGTTCGTGTGGACTTGCGATTGAACAGTTGTTAGTCCAGTCGCTGTGTGTGCCACTGCTCAGTGTTTCCTCCTTTGGATGGTTCATATCCTAAAGCCAGGCCCATAGCCAAACGGGGAGGGGGGGGGGCTAGCCCTCCCCCCTTTCCCGAAATTTTGGTGAAGTAGGTGTTCCTACCAAAAATAAATAATGAAAATATGTGTTTTTCTCAAATAGTCAAGGTTTTCAGCAAGTGGGCCTCCCCCGAAAAAAAATTCCTGGCTACGGGCCTGCCTCAAGCCTCTGGTAGCCAGCACAGCGACCAGTCGCATTCACAAGCTGTCACATCGCCTAACGCAATGTCATTGACAAGACTGACCGATAAGGTATTCCAAGCGCGGCACGAATGGAAGCCATCCATAAGTATACACTATGCGCGCCAAAGTCTCGACGTATCTGCGCGACAACGCCCGACACTCGACGCTTATCGAATTCCGTTATCGTACGCTAGACGCGCGAAACATTATGTAAGTCCGTACACACAGCAGCGCGATAAGCAATCGAGATAGGCCACGCTACTACTACTCGAGCGTTTCGGCTTTTTACGCGGGCGATGTTGGGCGCCGATAACAGGTGTACGGCTCGTTAAAAGGAGCCCGGTTCAATGACACCGGAGATCGCGGGTTGCACGAGTGTGACGACGCCGAAAGGACGCTGATTCAAGTGTATAAAAGCCGGCGTGACTGATAACGCGGACACGTTATGGTACACGCGGCTCTCGACACGCATTTCGCAGGGCGCGCCAGAAGGCGGGTTGATCACCTCCGAAGTGCGAATGCGAGCGACACACCGGCGCCGTTGCGTAGAAGAGGTGATTCTCGTCGAAAGCTTGGCTGCAAATGTGATTGCCCTTGCGAGAGGAAAGCCGCCTTCACACAACGGCCACGGTCCAGAGGCTGCTCGATTAATTAATCCATTTACCTAGTATTTGCTTCGTTCAACTCGATTGCCTTTCTTTGTATGGCTTGTGATCGGTTCATTGTTTCGAACTCAAAAGACTCCTCCTGATAACGTTTTCCAGTGATTTTACTTCGTTTATTTGTACATATTGCAGCCCCGTAAAAAGGCTATTGCAGGAGGAGCTACACAGTCTTAACGGATTTATTGATTAAGCTGAAAAGTTTGCGGAGGATAACGTGACCGCAGCAAACATAAGACCGGGTTGACTGACTAAAAATGAGGGAGGTCATTGCCCTGCAGGGGGTGTAGTCCTCCTGACGATGATGATGATGACCCCTCCTAAATCGTTAGTAATGCATCGAGACAAGTCAAGTCACCCGGCTCCGCGCACCGGCGCCAGCGGCAGTGTTTACGACTCCCCGAAAGAAGTCCTTACGAAGCAAAACCTTCGACAATTGCCAGCCACGCAGCTATAACAACGACCTAGAGCGAGGTCGAGAGAGAGATACCAAAACTATACCGTTCCACGGTGCGCCGACTTTGATACGTTACGAGCGCGGACTGCAAAATGTTGCAGGACGCGAGATAGCGGCAAGGACGCGTGTTGTAGAAGGGCACAGGAGGGAGGGTGTCCCTCTCCGCCCTCTTTCTCTTTGGATCCCTCCCTCCCTCCCCTCCTCACGTAGGACGACGATGACGTAGCTCTGGCGTCGCGCGAGGAGCGGGTTCAAGGACACCCACGGGAGTATACGACAGCAGAAAGCGGCGGCCCACACTGCAGCGGTGCAGGACAGAACAGTGTACAGACAGACAGACACTGAAGGGCATCCCCCGAGCAACTGATTGTTGCGCAGGCCATGGATGCCTATGACCGGGACATCCCCCCCCTTTCCCCCCTGCTTACCCCAAATCACTGACGAGGCTTTGCGATGTACAATACAGCGCCGTTGCAGGGAGTGCTGCTTTCGTTCGTAAATCAAAACCGGCCCTTCACAAGCGGTACTAACTATCGAAAACAAGAATTATAATCGCCGACTGATCGCAACTCTCAACGGCCCGTGTAGTTATATTTCAGTGCACGTTAAAAAAATCCAAGATGATCAAAATTTCCGGAGATCTCAACTGCGGCGTCTCTCATAATTATATCGCGGTTTCGGGACGCAAAGCCCCAACAACAATTACCATTATTATTATTATTATTATTATTATTATTATTATTATTATTATTATTATTATTATTATTATTATTATTATTATTATTATTACCTTGCAATGCACGCGAAATTTAGGACCCGATGACCGAGTTCTGCGTACTGCCACGCGACACCAGACTGTACAGGGGCGTCGAGGTCTTCGTCAGACGAGTCAGCCTTTATCCCCGGTTTCGCTTTTTTGTACCGAAATAAATAAAAAAAATTTACATTTCTTGCGCTTTAAAAGGAGATGTGAGATAAGAAGTGCATAAGCAATAGCTGCTTTGACTCAGCCGCGGCAGGTCACCTTTCGCCAATGTCCCAGCGTTGGGCAATGCGTGCAAACCCTTGCGCCTAGAAACCAGAGCGCCTACGGTGGCCTTTTTCTATGGCCACTACCCACTTTTGATTTCACATTTCGGATTCAATGACGGTGGGCCGAGATGGTAACTGATGATTGTATTTCCGAGTTTCGTAGCTGCATGCAGCTCTCCGATACTAGACTTGATTACAACGTACGAATAAACGCAAGCTCGTCCCCCCGGTACGGCAGCGCGCCTGACATTCATCTATGCAGCAAGGGAGTCGTGCTGGTCGTGCTAGGTGGTTACCGTTGTAACCACGAGTACATTTCTCTGCTAATTTAAATACTGCGCGTATTAAAAAAAAACTCACGAGGTCCCGTATGCATTCACCTCTACAATATTTACTAGAGGGAACCCTGGCGCTGCGATCGTTCAGCCACCATGGGAATGATGGGTAGTACACGGAATGGCCAAAACCTTCGTGCTTGCGGCTTCGAACGCACTTGTGGCTTCGTTTATTGCTGTGTTCGTTTCGGATAAAAGAATTGACGGTTGTGAACTTCGTGACCCGATTTGAATTGGTGAGCCTAAAAAGGCTAAGGTGGTGAGGTGTAAACGCTGAACGTTTGCTGAACTTCGTCTTGCTACAATGCGGCTCCAGGTGACACTGAGCCAGAATGAGCCGAAATAACGAAGTTTAGAGAAATCCGCGTACTACCCATCATTCCCATGGTAGCTGAAGCGACATGCGTTGCAACTCCCATATACATTAGAGCCAGAGTTCCCCGTAGCAAATATTGTAGAAAACTATGTTGTTGTTGTTGTTGTTGTTGTTGTTCAGACACTTGGCGCAACTTACTTCGGGGGCTAGGCCATGAATCAGACGGTACCTTGCTTAAAGAATCAATTCATTTTCTGAAGGAAACGGTTTTAAAGATGAATAGTTTATGCGTTACACATTAACGGTATAACTTCGTAAAGCTTAAAGAAAAAAAAAACGAAAGAATAATGGCCAAGAATACATCTATATACCGCTGTGATTAAGGAAAGAAACGTATGCCTAAGACGACTCGAAGGCCAAAGGCATCTTATTTTTCTTCTCATTCGATGTGTTGCTCCTACCCTGCCACCCACTGAAAGCTTTCTGCACTGCCTCCAGGACCGGAGGCACCTTTGGCTGGTTTTGCACGGCCTCCGTGATCGGACACCTCTGACCAAGCGATGATGTCATATGATGACGTCATCATGCGACGTCACGTTATGCGACGTCACAATGTCAAAATTTTTGGCGATCTGTGACGTCGTCACCTGATGATGACTTTTTGCATCACTCGTGCTGATGCCGCCGACGCTGGACGCCGGTCAGTTCTCGCATCTGATGAGGCATCTAAGGCTTTCGCCTTAATAATTACGAGTTCATCGTTCCTACCTAAAATATTACGTTTCCCGCGCAGTGATGTGGGAATCTTTGCTGAAGCTTGCCACGAGGCTCAACGTTTTGACCGAAAATCAACGACACGAATACGTGTCTGTACGGGAAAATCACGTATACATGAAATACGCGATATGCTTGACGTCACAGTAATGAGCGAATGCGATTGGATGGGGCACCTATGCAAATTCTCTCTGGGTGGGACATCGACAGCTGTGGGCGGGGCTTAGATTTGTTTTTAGGTTGTCATCGACTGCTAAACAGAGAAATCACTCTAAATCGGTTAGACTTTAACGCGAAGCTTTTTTGAGCTACAGATTTCGGTGGCGGCATAGTTTTTTTTTTCCTTCAATATATACAGCGAAAGGTGTTATGGGATTACAACAACAGCCGATTTTGGTGGCGTGGTTGTCCACCGCCGATGCCCGTAACCGCTATCGCGCACAACGAGCAAAAAAAAAAAAAAGAAATACGGGATCGGGCGGGATCTGAACCTGGGCCCTCTGCGCGGCAGTCGAATATTTCACCACAAGGCCACGCCTGTGCTTGAACCTCCTTCAGAAAAAAGACGCCGGGCAAGGAGTCGTGTTAACACACGTAATATAGCGCGGTAGAAGGGCGGAATACCAGAAACCATGAAACAATGCCAATTGCGTAACGAGTGGGTGGTTTAAAGCTATCCACCCACTAGAAAGGGCCAGACTTCTTCGTCGTCATCAGGCCATCAACAAACTGCACATAATGCCCGAGAGGCGAGTGTTGGGTACCTCGCTTCTCCGCAGAATTATGAATAATGGCATAGTGGGTACTTCCCTACTTCGCAAAAATTATGGTGATTTATGGCGTAACGGGTACCTCGCCACTGTACTTGCCGTAGCCCCAAGAGTGTTTACAAGGGGCTCTTATGGAAGAGCCACCGCACCAGCTTTCGCTGTGACTCTGTTGCGAGTTCCGCACAGCACAGGATAATTAATATTCATTAATTACCCTGACCGTTAATTGACCCTTATGCCCCTGACCCTTATGCTTCGATAGCCCCTGACCCTTATGCTTAAATAACCCTTATGCTTCGATAACATATGTATCCAATATATACCTCTTTAACTTGAACCACAACGACCGATTTCGTACAGGCTTTATTATTTACAAGAGTTTTTCAGAATATTCAGAAACCGGGAGTGCTTGAAAATAAGAGTCACTCGTTCGACTCAATTTTTTCTCTCTCTCTCTCTCTCTCTTTAGTGTCCTCTCAAGCTGTGACCAGTGTGGGGTCAACGACACAGCTATAGACGAAAGGGACGTGCTTCTGCGACAGCTGACGCCTCGAACCTGCGATTAGCATCGCTAAATACGGCGCACCTCAAAGTCACGGCGGCCCGATGCAAGATCGATAAGCGCATTCAATATCCTATATAATGCGATAAAGGGAGACTTACTAGACCACACGCGCGGAATTATATCTGCGCAAACAAGCGTGCAAAGAGATCCTCATTAGATAAACGCGCGCTCGATCCGACAGGCACGACTAGTAGATCCGATTAAAACGGTAATTTATTGAGGCTTACTTAGGGACGCGGCGTGCGCCTTGAAAAGGCACCGACGCCGTGGAAAGTGCGGATTAATTTCGATCACTCTTTCTTTCCACTATTTTTAATTATTATTATTTTTTCTGTAAAGCGACAATCTGAGTACACCGGTTTTGTTTTTTCTACCCTCACTCTGCAACCGACGTCAAGCGGTCGGGTGTCGAACCTTCGACCATATGTTTACCTAATAACAAAATTGGACAGACCTTATAGCTTACGCTAAGGAGCTTGCACAAAAAGTCTGCCCTTAGGCATAATAATTATTGATTCAGAAATACACATACAAATTTGCTTTTATGCTCTCACGTTTCATTCAGTATTCATTCACACTGGATTTCCTTTAACGTTTCATTCACAGTTAATTCACCTTTTATTTGACCCGAAAGTCGTGGGTTCGATCCCTGCCGCGGCGGTCGCATTTGGAGGGAGGCGAAATGCTAGAGGCCCGTGTACTGCGCGACGTCAGTGCACGTTAAAGAACACCAGATGGTCGAAATTTCCGGGGCCCTCCACTACGGCGTCCCTCATAATCATATCGTGGTTTTGGGACGTTAAAAACCCAACAATTATTGTTTAACTTTTGGTACCATTAGTGTTCAATTTTGACTTTCACGACGTCTTATGTACAAGCAAGTTACTCCTCCACAACCCGACAAAATGGTGCCACTAAAGAGAAAAAAAAAAGATCATATTAATAAATTGTACATATTTCCCGAACACTGTCTGCCCGTCGCGCCATTTCATTCGACAAGTCTGTCACAGCGCAGCAGGTTACGTCACAAGTTCGGTAATGTACTTCAGCCGAGAGCTCGCGCACAGCCGATTATGATCGGCAGGTCAATAATCTTAAGAGTGTTTGGGGAAAGAAAAAAAAAAAATGTCACGTGGACTAACGGACGATGAACCAGGCACATCAGTGAACATCGGGGAGTGGTCGCATCCATATCGGCTTGCTCGAACGTACCGCGTTATCTTTAAAGCCAATCAAAATGAGCGATTTCTACGCGACGAAAGCAGCGTTCAAGAGTGATCTTGAACTGTGCCAGTTGTACCGTCCAATCGAAGCTGTGGGCGTCGTGCATCAAACACATGTGCGGTTACAGTGCGGCGCCGGTCTGCCGGTAGCAAAGCGCGTTCGCCTCGAAAGCGACAGGAAGATATTTTTTGAAACGATCAAAAACTTAAAATGAAAAGAAAGATGGGCCGCGACCAAACAAGCGTAGCAGACGACGAACGGACAGACGGCGATTCAGGCCAGACGGCATTTTCCTTTTTTTTTTTTTTTTTGCAAGGCAGACGACACACAGAAGTGGACCAATAGGAAAACGTTTTAACATCGCGTGTTTCACGTCACAGTCATCACGTCAAGCTCGTCATTGCCACGACGGAAACGGTAAAACAGTAATGAAAGTTGCGAACAGCTATAGCGTGGCTGCTAACGCGTGCGCCTCCACAAATGAACTCTGGCGATGGCCCGCTGCGGAATGCAGTCTAGCATCAACTCCTGGGAGTTAACGATTTAAAATCGACGGAAATCGCGGGTTTTAGTGAACGCGAAAGGGGCGGGGCGTTGTCCGAAAAACGGTATAAACCTCGCGCCGAGGACAGTACACTCGGTACGCGCAGTCGCACGCAGCCAGTTAGGGGTGTCCCAGACAGGAACGAAACAGGTACTACGTTCGCACACAGACACGCAAACGTTTTTCTTCGGCCCGAAAACCGCGCAGCCACCCACCGCTACTGGCAGGCCGACAGACGGCTCGTCAATCACCGTGCTTCGATGCGAGCAGCCCAGGGGCGACGCGGTACTACGTCTTATACGTGCAAAAGCCACCTCGCTTCTTCTCTACGTCGACCTTTCCTGGCAAATGAAACGAAGAGCAGAAAAACAGAAGGCGCTCGGCGTCGACGCTAACTTTCTCTCCTGGAACAACGGCAGGCCACGCCGGCGCGGCGGCTGCGGCCGCACTACTAACGTTCATTTTGCTCGTCCTCTCGTGAGGGGCCCCGAAAATAGTCGAAGTGCAAGAAGCGGGCCCGCTCGACTAGCCGCAGCGAGGCATCGCCCCAGAGAAGTAAAAAAAGTAACGAAAAGCGGGTTTTGCTCTCACGTACCTGACAGCAGACGTCGCTCGGCAAGAGCAGCCGGACCGGGCCAGCAGCAGAAGGCCAGAAAGCAGACGAAAAGCAGTGCGGTCAGCGACATGCCAACCGGCCGCGACAGCATTTTGCCGCCGCCACAATTGCCGCTGGGAAATCCACGGCAACCGCGTTTCAGGCTGCCAGTGCACGGCACCTGAACAGAAGCACCGCGTTCACGCTCACACCGGCGACAAACCGCATGGTCGCCTTGTTCCTCAGGGCTTAGCACAGGCACACAGCTGATTGTAACCCCCCCCCCAACCGATGCAGACGACGCACGAATGTTGGGACGACCCGGCGATGATGATAGCTGGCGGCGGGCCCGGTGCAACGCCTCTGTAGAAACGCACGTGAAAAAAAAGGGTCGCCGATAGAAGCGTGGCGGGTCACTTAGACCGTGCGGAAAGCACCGGGTAAAAAGGTATTCACAGGCACCTCGTGCGGTCAGACGCTGCCGTCCCCACAGCCGCCGGGCATCGAAGTTGCCACACGCCCGCACGCAGCCACGCAGCCCTCACGCACACCGCTCTTCGAGGTATCTCACCCCGTAGTGAGCGGTCCTCGCTGCCGCCGAAAGAACTCTGTCGCTCCCCCACTCTCGCCGCAGTCGCTTACTTTTTCTTTATTGCCTCCGTTGGCTTTCTTCTTTTGATTTTTGAGGCGCTATTCGGCATAGAACGAGAGCGGGCAAAAGACTGGTAGGACTAGAAGCGCCCTCTATACGCCATTTTCGAAAGTACCGCGCAGCCTTTCTTGTCCCTCTATCGGAAGCAGGACGCACGCATTGCGAAAACATTCAACTGAACGTGGCAACGGAGCCGGGAAAAATATATGTTGACAAGAAATTTTAGCGTGCCGTGGGACGCTTGACGCGTTAGAACACTCCGGGAGGTGATAGACGACTGCCGTGCTTAAATTAAGCGTGATCCGGGACAACGATAACGCCACAAAGAGCGTGTTGAACAGCATTCGCATGGCCTCCGAGACTAAAGCGTGCCCAGTGATGTTGCGTCACGATCCCAAAAGCCATGTTTTTCCGCGTGTGTTGGCGAACATGCAGGAGCGCGCAAGTTTCAATGCGCGAAATGGTCAAGCTATGCATTAACAAAAAACCTACTTATCTGTGAACGAAGAGAAAGAAAAATATAGAATGCTCGCGAGACGACACTTCAAAAGCCGCTAAAACGCACAGATCGGGGTGCGTACTCACAGAAACCTCTTACGCTAAAGATATTCGTAAGAGAATATTTCAGCCAATCACGATGTGTGACATTTCCTTAGCGAAGCCGGCTGACAAATGGGAGGATACACTTACTAAACAGAAGTTTGGTGAAATCGGTCCCAGGTCTCCCGACAGCATCTGATAATTCTCTATACTTGGTTTACCATATGAAATCGCACTTCATTAATAACGTGCAAATTTTATTGCGCGAGATTGCATGATACGAGAGAAATGGCTGTGAATAATAATAAAACAAAGAAGCCAGCTTTCTCCTAACAAACAATATTGAAAGGATACATCCAAGAAATATTAACTCATCATATTCGATGTAGTTTTTCTCTGCCGTCAAACAAACCTCTGCGGTACTTATCAGGCACGGTTTGTCTTGCAAACGGACATGGTTTTTTTTTTTTTTTTTAAAAAATTGCTTGCACGACACACGGTACACATCGGCAACATGTTGAACTCTGAACCTCCGACTGATAAGCTGAGTGAAGATGACAAATTAGTGATCATAGTGATTTAGTCATTGTTAGAGACGATTAGCGAGTTCATCGGCAAGCTGAAATCCCCGCGCACTCAGTTTGCACAACTGTTACTGGATGCTCTAAGTTCAGTGCCTGCATGCCTTCAGTAGGCACCATGACCCGTCTATAATACTGGCATTTAGTAATTATGTCAGGCATGTGTCATACTCTACAGTGGAACGTGAAGCGCCTGAGGTCCTGCGCCTAATAACGAACGTTGACATAGCGAATTTTCGGTTATAGAGAAATAAATGCGAAGTTCACGCTTGATTTCAGTGGCGTTTATTCCTTTCATAACGAAACCAAGAACGCGATATCCGCCACGATATCGGCTATAACGAAGAAATATTTCGTTCGCGTGAGGCTCTAAACTCTACAGGTAGCATAAAAAGCAGAATAAATATTGAAAGACAATTCGCAACCACGTATTTGTTTCAAATGTGGCTGTGACATACAAGATTTCGTTTAAAATGTAGTTAACAAAGTTACGGGAATTCCGGAGGAAATAAACAGTGCGGATGCCGCGGACATGGCCAGGAGACTGAGACGCTACTTGGGAAAATGTCCGACTACTGAAACTGCTGAAATGGCAGAGGCCCTCTCGTGCATGGGCACAGTGGAAAACTTCGTTCTGCGCAGTGCGTGAGTTTTTGTATCTATGATTTTACCGCGAGCCAGGCTGCCGATTTTTAGAGCCGATTTCTATATCTGCTGTTGCAACGAATATCGGATATAACGAACTAATTTTCCGACGCTACTTCGCTATAAAGAGGTTGAACTGTACTCTCAGACTGTGAAGATACGAACTTATCTTTTTTTTTCGACCTGCATGGAACGCAGCGCTGTTGTTTAACTTCACGCGGATTTTTCGCATATTAACCACTTCTTATTATCTCTTCAACCCTTAATACCCTTCCCTGAGCTTAGGATAGCAAACCGGATGTGCGTCAGGTTAGCCTTCCTGCCTTTCCTCCTGCTTGTTTCTCCTGGACATTACCTGACGCCTCTCAGCTTGAAACACAAGAATCTCTGCTGTCCAAAAATTATTTTAAAAAATAATTGGAGGCCACCCTAACCCTTGACTTAGGTGTCTCGTAGTGACGTGCAGTACGGTCCACTGTTAAAGGGAACAGTCGAATGAGCACCTTTCGCATTGTTGGCCCTCTAGCAGCTAGTGGATAACAAAAGATTATTCATACACGGCCCCAGTCTGTCAAAACAACTCAGAACTGTCAACCACCAGTAATCTTATGGAAAGCTAAGCCACTATGTTTTCGCAAGAGAACGAAATCCAAACATGCCATGCGCGCAAGTGTTCCCTTTAACAGTGGAGCCGTCTGCATCGGCGCTCGCGTGCCCCAGTGTATTCCTCGGCTTAACCCTGTGTGTCGTCCAACTGCCGAAGTGGATCTCAGAGGCCACGTAGAGTGAAACGCGTGGTTGAGATCTGCTCCGCCAGGTGCCGCAACGATGCCAGCTGCTCACGAGAAAACCTTTCAATGAACTCATTCGATTAAAGAGACCGACAACTGATTTTTCTCGACACAGTTTTATACGACGCGACAGGAAGCTCATCCTTTGTAGCGTTTGTAGCTGCAGTGGTTTGTCCGAAAAGCACGTAGTTATTTTATAAGCAGTATTTTTCGATCTGAAAGGCTCCAAACACGCATGGAGGCTTGCTCCAGCAACGCTGAGAGTTGATAGCGATGCCGCTAGCCCTTGTGAAAGCTGTCGTTGTTCTGCTTTCGCAGGAGTTACTGTAACTATGCTTAACCACCTTTATTTTGAGCTTTCCAACCATTTTTGAAAATAGCAAGCTGTTACAATGAGATGTGTGGCTTTATACACCTTCCCGGTATTTGTACAGCGTTGTGTGCGCCTGCGCCCAAGGTTGCCTGCGCCTGTGTGATGGATGGTTTGTCCCGGCGTCGTTACTCTCTCGATGCACGAGCCAGCCATGCCATCGAAAACGTCACTACGCATATGCGAGGCCGCACCGAGTAGCAGCGCGCGTCATTTCTGAGACGAAGTGTAGGAAGCAAAACTATGTCGCTCCAAAATCTTAGCGACCTGGAAACTGCGTGCGCGGTTGCATGAGCACGCTGAAAAGTTGCTCAAGACGCGCTGACGAGCATGGTATCATTACGTCACGCGAAGGCAGCGCCACTTTAATGCATACTACTAACGCAGGCCTATATGTACATTATTATGGAGTAATACCTTTTTAATATAAAGAAACGAACAATATTTCAATACTAAGAAAACAACCGTCGACCGCGTACAGCAATCAACGGTTACGTGGCCGTCTTCATCAGATCATTCATGTTTTTGCCGCCAGAGGCGGCCACAGGTCATTTTTCGCGACTTTCAATTAAGAAATAAAAATATAAATCCATCTATCACGAAAAAAACAGGGTTGGTTTGAGTCAGTGCGACGGACAATCTTTACGTCAGTGGAGTCAGCTCATTTCATATTGTGGGCAGTTGTCGGTCCCTTTAATGTTCATTATTTATCCTAACAGTATCTTAAGTAAACTTTAGCTCCGATATCAGATGTATCCAACATAACTCTTCATTGAACCAGAATCATCGATTTCGTACCAGTTTTATTTTTTAGAAGACCTTTTCTCAATATACGGAAAACCGGAAGTGTTCGGAAGTTTTTTGTGGCACGCTGCTCGCGCCACAAAAACAATGGTGCAGTGGAAGTTCTCGAAAAAACGCAAATGTGAAGCCAGCATTTGTCCATACTTCACCTAAAGACATGGCCATTTCGTGTGACGCCCAGATAGGGATACAGTGCTTTTGGTCTGCAAGCATACGTGCTGGGTTAATTACGAAATAAGACATCGCTGTTCCCGACGGAAGTAATACATCCGGATAAGTATTAGTGGCGTTTTCTCTAACAAAATTTGCCAGTACTTCGAGGCTTCTTAAGGAAACCAATAGCCCAAAGAGACATACATGTTGAGCAGTATCTAAAAATTGCTGAAGTTTTACGTGCCGAAACAACGATATGACTATGTTGCACGCGGTAGTGGAGGATTCAGGAAATTTCGACGACGTGAGGTTCTTAAATGTGCACCTAAATCTAAGTAATGCGTCCCTCTCGTCTTGCTCCTCCATTTTGTTCGCGCTGATTTTACAAGTATACTAAACCTAAGTACACGGGCATCTAGCATTTCGCCTCTATCGATATGCGACCGTCGCGGCCAGGATCGAGCCCGTGTCCATCGGGTCAGTAGATGAGCACCGTAACCGCTGTACCACCGAGGCAGCTTTGTTGACCGGTATCTGTCAGGAACGATTAGTCGTCTTAAAATCATAGGGCGTCTCAAGGAAGCGGCATTTTTTTCTTCGCTCTAAGCTAATGTGTTACCGTGCCTATGGTAGGATGGCGGAGATCCACTTTCGGGACATAATTTCCACTCCACCATTGCCTTTAAACTTCCTTAGTTGTAACTGTGTATCCATGGCAGAATGGTAGGCCCCCGCCAACGACATCATGCGTTTAGAACAAAAGGTGAAAGAGTGAGAATACCATTTGTACACTACTATAGAGCAGCATGCCGTCCCGGTATCCAGCCATACTATGGTGTTTAGAAAAAAATTGGGGGACCCTTAAGCTTCGCCTTTAAGAGTTGAACGCGATAGCGAAATCCGGCCCCTAGTGCGCACTTCAACCACTAAGTGCATACTTATTAATGTGTATTGTTACACACACACACGCACGCACGCACGCGCGCGAATTTTACAGGCTTTCGATCTAAAGCAAGAGTCGCATGGCCTCCAAGATATACGCCGCGCGCCGGCCCTCTCGGATGCCATGCAAAGTCGAGACATATTTCTCACAATGCCTCACAGATGGCAGCACATTATCTAGCGTTTGCTGCGTTGGCTTGATATATTTTTCTCTAGATGGACATAGTTGTCCATTTTTAGAGCTGTTTGAAAGTTCGTGTGTGTATTTAGCGGTGATGGCTGCACTATCCCGGCGTTTTTCGACGTAGTTTGATGGCCTCGCGAATGCGCCTACCGTATGGGCTCGTTTTCGTCGTGACACCTGCCGAACAAAATGCGTCGAGACTCCTTTCACTACATGACATTTATGTAGTGTTTTTGTCCGAAGCAGCTGCAAGCAACATCGTGGCTTTGTGGTAAGACACCTGCTTGCCACGCGAACGGCCCGGGTTCGATCCTCATGGGGACCGAAGATTTTATCGTTTATTTTATTTGCTACTTTCTCGATTTTTCGCTCACGGATGATTTTTCGCTCACAACCAACGGTGCCGACGCCGACAGCGGAATTTCTGCGACACGAGCTCTCTAACGCTACCGCGTTAAAACGCTACCGCGTTAAAATTCACCCACGATTACGATACTGCCTAATGCGACTTCTGAGCACGGCTTCGTGTTGGGGCACCGCCAACTGTGTTTGAAGTTTTGTCTATCCGCAGTTGTAGCAATGTAACGTTCGTTACATATTGCTACAGAAACTGTCAGCGCTCGAGTGCTACGCACACCACTATCTGTGTGCACTGCAGGCGTCGCGAACCAAACGAAACGCGGACGACAACCAAAGCCAGCCGCAGTGCACTTGCCAGCCCTGCATGAGCACGAGCTCCGACGCGGGATCGCTCAACGCAGGAACGGGTGCCCCAGAGCTGCGAGACGAATCGGAATTCTCTGTACTTTACTATTGTGGAGCGGTACGCAGCTTTGAGCACGGAGGAAGGCCTGTTAAGAAATCAGAAGAAACTTTTCACCGTGTTATAACCCTGTGCAACATGCCACGCGGTCTGCAATGATTGCAATATTATCTCAACATGTAGGTCCCTCCGAATGGTACCGCTGTCGCTGTGCACACAGAACGTTGCTTGATAACTCAATCGTTTTCTGAGATGCCCAAGACAGCAGGGGACATAACCATGACACATTAGGCGTGGCTCTTCTATTTGAGCATGTGCATAGGTATGCTGTTCAGAAAATCTAAGGTAAACTCCACTTGACACCTATGCGTAGAGCGGTCGGTGCGATATGGCGGCCGCGTTTTCGATGGAGGCGAAAATGCTGGAGGCCTTTTAGAGGTCGAAATTTCCGGAGCCCTTCACCACGGCGTCCCTCATAATCGTATCGTGGTTTTGGGACGTAAAACATCAGCGCTTATTATCCGTCATGAACCATGTGTGTATGAAGTGCGATTTGCGTCATATCGACGTCGCTGTTAATGAACAGAATATTATTACACGAAGAAGTGTGGCAAAGAAAACCCAAATCCATCTCTGAGTTTTAAATGCGAAGCATTTCTTAGCGAACCACCATATGCACTTTGAGATCTATCTATCTATCTATCTATCTATCTATCTATCTATCTATCTATCTATCTATCTATCTATCTATCTATCTATCTATCTATCTATCTATCTATCTATATATCTATCTATCTATAGTGTACTAGAACAATTTCCTAGTGACGCGTCCGGGAAGGAGCGCGCGTGCCCGTTTGTGTAGACGCCACCAGGTGCCGCCGCTGCGCCTTTTTCTAGTAGACCGGCCGCTGTCTCCCGGTGCGTTTACGTTGTCCGAGTTTGTAGGCGTTCCTTATGCAACGGATTCTTTTATTACAACACAAAAAGACTGTATTTACTGTAGTATAGTGTAAAGAAAGTTTCTGAAAACCATGTCAACACACTAGTATCGACAACGTCGTCTGCTAGCGTAAAGGCTGCAGACCGACGGATTCATTGCAGTTCGGGACATCGCCTCAGCAGTATGTATTCGCAACTTTTATCATACATTGCACAAACCCAGCATGTATGGACCTGTTTTTCTTCTATGGCGCTATATCCATCACATTTACATCGCGTGCTGGTCACAAACTACATAAAAGTGCACAGCAATGTCTGCGCTGCGTTCCTATGCCAGAAGGCGTACAAATAAATAAAGGCCTCGACAGACACACGTTGATTGTGATAAAATTTTGTACTTTGTTATCGGTTACAGAACCGCATCTAAACAAAATTATTCCGGCGTTTCCTTACACCATTTCACGGCGTACAACGAGACCCTCTTTTTCTTTTTAGCATCGTACATAGAAGCGTCTGAGAAAAAAAGAAAACAAAAACAAGTCCTCCACCGTTTTTTTTTTCACAATTGCTACCACGTTGAAAGTATAGCGTCGCACTACAGACGAACGAAGTAAGCAGTCGCAAAGCGCGTCCTAACCGGCTCGGCGACTAGAAAAAGGCGCAGCAACGCCACCAGTGGCGTCTACTGGCGTTTGCTTCAACCGGCCTATTGTCCCTCCCTCGAGGACGCGCCACTAGGAGAATATTCTAGTACACTATCTATCTATCTATCTATCTATCTATCTATCTATCTATCTATCTATCTATCTATCTATCTATCTATCTATCTATCTATCTATCTGTCCGTCCGTCTATCTATCTATCTATCTATCTATCTATCTATCTATCTATCTATCTATCTATCTATCTATCTATCTATCTATCTATCTATCTATCTGTCTGTCTGTCTGTCTGTCTGTCTGTCTATCTATCTATCTATCTATCTATCTATCTATCTATCTATCTATCTATCTATCTATCTATCTATCTATCTATCTATCCACGTACGACTTCGTGCTCTCGCGGCCGCTTCGTAAACCTCATATTCCAAAATTGGTGCGACATAACAGGATATATTACAGCATGTTACGAACGTAAATGACAGGACGTAACACGAAATTCATGTCACGCATGTCACGTACGTGACGATTTACATAAAATGGTCTCAGTGCTCTGGCGGCTGCTTCATTAACTTGACATACACTAACCAGAATTGGTATGGCAAGACACGAACATATGTCGACCATAAATGAGAGGATCATACTCGTGACATGCATGTCATGTACTACGTCGTGGTTTACATGAAACAGTCTTGGTGTTCTCGCGGCCCTTTACTAACTTTTAAACGTGCAGCTGTTTAAGCTTGTCAGAACTCCGAGATCGTCCAATCATCCCAGGACCACCATCATCATCCTCGTCAGCACAAAACTTGGCGGGTATGCGCCACAGAAGGCGGGTATGTGCCAAGCAGCTCCTAGCATAGCATAGCCACGCATAGTATATATAGTATAGCAAATCAGTGGGAAAGGTAAGTGAGGAGGCCTGATGATAGGGTGCGGAGGACGGAGAGGAGGAGGTGAGAGGGTAAAACATAGCATAACAATGTGCATTATAGCATAGCAAGAGGCGGGGAAAAGATGCATGTGCCAAGTAGGTCCTAGCATAGCATAGCCATGCATAGTAAAGTATACCAACGGAGTGGGAAAGTGTAGTCAGGGTGGGAAGGAGCGAAAGAAAGAGGGGAGAGGGTAAAAGATCGCATAGCCTCGTATAGTATAGCATAGCAAGGGGTGGGAAAGGGAAGTGAGGATGAAGAGGAGTGATGTGAGGGTGAGGAGGAGAGAAAGGGGGAGGGAAAGGAGGGTAAGGCCACCAGATCCGCTGTTTCCTCAGTCTTCGTACCACTAGTGCGTGGCTGCCCCAATTTTCTTTTTTTTTTTCTTTCGCGGGATCGGACGATTCTACAGTATCGTGCTAGTCTGCACACACATTTGAAATCTGCGTTAAATGACATGGAAGAACTGTTACACCGCTAAGATATCCAACCACGCACCCTATAATATAGGCACAAAGTTTTTGGCCGAAGACGACATCGAACACGCTCGGACAAATGTGGCACGAAGCGGATTTACCGAGGACTCTCGATTAGACATTCGGGAGTCGATTTTTATGCGGCGATCGAAAACACACAAAAACAAATAGAAAGCGTTTGAACCTTGTATTTACAATCCATGATCGGGATGCGCCGCACTTAATAAATTGCGGAATTTCGTGGGCGGATTTGGATACACGACAGCTACGCACATGTCAAAGCATCCTCCACTGATAACAAACTTCAAAGATAGGAGAATTCGATTGGCCTCTATGGCATCTAGTTAAATTCTAATAATTTACTACGTGAAGCAATTGCATTTTCAAAATGCATACCTCATACACACGACCACCTAACCACACTAATAATAATAAATTCTGGATTCAACCTTCGTAATCTGTAAAATTAATCTCCATTCATCTCCTGCTTCTCCTTTTTTGCACGAAATGCAAGAAGAATACAAAGACGACGAAGAGAAAAAGAAAGAGAAATAAATACGAGGCCTGGGTGTATAACAATTTGTAATTGTTTAACAATAAAATACATACATGCAGTCTTTTTTTTTTTTTGCCTGTGTATATCGGGGGTTACAACAATATGAGAAAAGCAAGTATACGTACATAATCATCCATTCTGACGTAACTCAAAATGAACTACAATGCACTCGTAAAGTTCGGCAGTCTAAAAAAGTCCATCACATCACTCCTAATACCAGCCATCTTCACGACAAAGCCGCCTTTATAAAGATCTTCGCCGTTGCCGCTGTTCAAGAGGTCCTTGATGGTTGGCCGTACGCGATCCAGTTCATATTTACCCCAAACGTTCCTGACGAAATGCGGGGTAATGTGTTGCTCGGCAGAATTTTCCGCATCCAGCGAGAGAGGCAGAGTGTTGTTCGGAATCTCGCTCGCCACCTTGTTGTATCTCTCGACGACACGACTCATTCGATAAGCGTTATCCGTAATGACTTCTGACCCGGCTGTCGCGCTGGGCGGCATCGCCGCGAATCGTGGATCGATACGGTCGGGGCAGTTGTCGCTCATCTCCACCATGTCTGCGTCATACTTTGGGTTTCCCGTCTTCAGCTGGCCCAGGGTTATGTGCAACACGTACGACTTCTCGCTCGTGAAGACCACGTACAGACTCCAGCCCGTTCCGTCCAGGGACACGCGACCGGTTCTGTCGTCGCGGGAGACGGTCGTTGCGTAACCCTGCTTCGTGATGTACTCCGCCGCGTGAGTAAACCAGGTCTCGACGATTTCGTGCAGGAAACCCTTCAGACCCAAGATCGACAGGTCGCATTCCACCGCGAGGGCCAAATGAGACGGTTCCCACTGTCCATTGATGATCCAAGGATCTTCGGCCACCGTGGCCGTTACTTCGCCCATCCCGCAAAGGCGGTCGATTTCTTCGATCCTCGCTTTAGCGCATTTCAGAAAGGTCGAGCGAAATACCGCGAGTAAGTTGTTCGGCAGCGACCTGGCATCGTAACGCTCCGAGTTAGTGATTTGCAACGCCACGTGCATAACAGTCAGATGCATCGCCGAATCTTTGGTCTTTAACGTAAAAAGACTCGGCGCCAACCTGTCTCTTACGGCGTGAATCTTCTGCCCCGGTTCTAAAAGAAGTACAACTCCGAATCCGGGCTTGGCATTTACAAGATGCACACCGTCTGAAGTGGTTATGGACATCCATCCGGATCCCAATCCAGCTTCGATCTCGGACCGAATGGTCTGGTGGCGCCCGCACTTTTCAAGTGGCACGTGCAAAGCGATCGGCCGCGGCTTTTTGCCCGAGCAGCTAAACTGTATTGACGTACCTGCATCGTCTTGCATCGCCGATGACGATGACGATGGTGGAGATTCCTCTGGATGTTGCGTAGCACTTGAACTCCGACGTGATTGACTCACACCCACTTTGGAGGATTGGCCCGTAGCAGGCGTGGTACTGCTGGGGGTCGTCGTGACGCGTTCACCGTCTTCTTCTCTGGATATAGAAGTGGCCATCAGCATGACGTCGTCTTCTACATTGGCAATGGATTGGCGTAAATTTGAGCGCACAGATTTTAAAAGAAGTCACAATCTCCGCACATAGATGCAGGGAAGGCAAAGAAAACACTCCTTAACTCAAACTACATGCGTATATATTATACAAAATCTTTTGAATGAGACAGCGGTGAAAAAGATCACCGCCCGAGCGCTCCGCACAGCCGGTTACACAGCGAACCTGAAAAGTGCCGCCCCGGTGCTTGTCACTGGGTTTTTTCCACATTTATTGTCACCCTGAAGCGCAAGTGACCACACAGATTAACCGCCTGCTACAGACGCCAACCGGCAGAGAACTTCTTCAGAGGATCGGTCTCGGTGGACAAGTACAGGCACATGGAAGAGCTAAGGAATTGTCGTGCTTAGTTAGAGCCTGGTACAAGATATGTCCCCTACCGAAGAACATGGATCCAATTCTACATGCTGGAAGGCGTAAAGCAAGAGCAGCTTACATAGATAAAAAGACAAAATATTTGAATACGGCAAGATTTACAGACGCAGCACCATATCAGACTAATGCAAAAAATATGGTGGCTGTGGTCACAGACCGAAAAGGAAACATTACAAGTTGTGCCTCCATAGCCCAAGCCTCCATTACAGAAGCGGAGGAGATAGCGCTAGCACTGGCAATCAAGGAGGGCAGGGAGCGAAAAGCCCCACTGACAATGATCACGGATTCGAAGGCTGCATGTAGGAACTACGAAAGGGGTAGAATATGTACGAAGGCCTTCCAAATTCTAACCAAAGCTCCTAGAGATTTTCCAATTGAATACACCCAAACGATTATCTGGGCGCCAGGGCATGCGGGCGTCACCGGGAACCAGTTTGCGGATGAGGCGGCTCGAGGCTTCACAAATCACCGAGCTTCCTTGCACACTGCAATAGAGGACCCAACGCCCCTAGACCCTAATTTTGCTACAATTCTTCAGTATTACAGGGAGAATAGAAAACTCTATCCAGCACCGCATAAGAACCTCACAGCAATGGAATCTGCGGCGTTACGCAGACTCCAGACAAACACATACACGAACTTACACAGGCTACATGTATTCTACCCCACAGCATACAGAGATATATGTCCGTGGTGCGGGGCCCCACCAACTCTGTTTCACATTACATGGGAGTGTACACTTCACAACGAAGAACACCACAACATGAATAACACAGAGGAAAAATGGGAGGCACTGCTGTCCAGCTCGGCCTTTGATGATCAGCTTTGTCTGATCCAACGGGCAGAGAAGATGGCAAGGGCCAGCGGAGCCCTGGAATAGGGGCCCGACCATTTGCTTTGCTCCGCGTTATACGCAAATAAAGTTTCTCTCTCTCTCTCTCTCTCTGTCCAGAAATCCATGAGAGTGTGGATGAATCACGCACGCGTCAGCCTTCTGTTCGTCTGCGCCACGCCGTCCTCTACTTATCTGGTACGCCCTCGCGGAATAATTTGAGCGAAGGCGTCGCCTAGCGGAAAGCGCGCGAAACAATGTGGAGGTCGTGGCCTCCGAGACTGCGCGCCAGCAGGTTTGCCTGCCGGCGCGTTATCTCGGAGCCGACGACATTCACTTTCGGGCGTGCGCTAGTGTTTCTCGAAGATGGATTCGTCTTCAGCAATAAAAAAAAGCACTGCGAAGCGGTTTTGTTGAGTCCCACAAAAGCACTCTTGAATACTGCCGATAATAGGCGTGCGCAGGGTTCCCGGGGGGGGGGGGGGGGGGGGGCAAAGTTACATCACAGACCCCCCCCCCGCCCCCGTTGGTCGAGTGCGATAGACAACACGCTTCACAACAGATGAAAACAATGAAAATGAAGCGATGACTTTCTTCTCACATTGGATTGCCTTTGGCTCATAGCTTTCCGTGAGTAACGATTGGAAGTGAACAGTTCTTGGAATGCGATACCAGGGGGGACTTTGGCCGCCATCGTCGCCACAAACCTACGTAACCATATCCCGCCACTTTCAACAATGACTGGACAAGCCCGACTAAGTAACACTATGGGACAAAATTTGCGCCCCCCTCCCTTAGGTAATTAGGCGGTGGGGGGGGGGGGGGGTACGTTTCTCGTGCGCACGCCTACGTTGCCGATGTAAACAGATCGTCTATCTTCCTGACTGAAGAGATATGTGGCAGCGCAGTAGCGCTTAGCTATAGCTGTGGATAAGAACGGCTGATATGATGTGTTTGCACTTCGCTGAAAGGCCAACTCTGCAGAAACAATGGCCATAGAAGGTCACATGGAGTGGAGGAAGCGCCCCTCAGCTGAAGCCGCGCGCCGCCATCTTGCCATAGGCAGAAAGCGCGCCTTCCGCAACGCATGCTGCAGCGGCCGCATATATGTTCCAGCTGTTCTCTGGCGTGGTGGCGTCTGGACATTGTAGGGTACATCGTGCGTTGCGTACGGCTGTATAAATCGAGCGAAAAGGTACTCTGGGATGAAGTTTCAGTTGTAAGCAGAACATTTCGGGCTCGATGAAAACTTCTCTATATGCCGGAACACATGCTCACAGCTCGCAATCTGTCTCTAATTTCACATCTGACGGTCATTCTTTTTTCCTAGCCGGTTTCGTAAGGACCCAAATGTTCGAAGCGCGTCGGGGCAGGCTGTTTAACGGGAAGTCTGGAAGCCAAAAGACGGCGATCACATATGTTAGAGGCACTTCTCGCTGAACTGTTTCGACCGGACTAGGCTGTGACCTAGGAGTTGTCCGACTAGCTGTGCTTGACGCATTTGTAAAACACTTGCAAAACCCAGTGATACCCACTCTTGTGCTTGTTGATACCATTGGTGCGGAGCGCGAATAGGAAAATAACGCACCGTTTGCTATTCGTTGAAATTATATAAATAGGCGAGATTTCGTTATCGGTTGCGCTGTTCATGTTACAAAAGGGCAGTTCGCAACTACCAGGTTAAGTAACGTCATATGGGCAATACGCAAGGACCTGTTTTTTTTGTTTTTGTTTTTTTTACATTCGTGCCTTTTTTGTTATATTTGTATTTGCTTTATGCAGTGCAGCGAGCATAGGCGTGCGCAGGGTTCCCCATGGGGGGGGGGGGGGGGGCAAAGGTTCATCGCAGCGCCCCTCACCCTACTAGGTCAATGTATGGGTAGATTGTGCGCCCCCCCCCCCCTACTTAGGGGATTAGAGGGGGTGTCCGCCCCCCCTCCCCCCTTTGTGCGCACGCCTATGGCAGCGAGTAAAACCAGTAAGTAGGTCGACTGTGCAATGCTCTTTCCAGCTGCAAATAAAGCGACCTAACCGAGGCCCGGGGGTACTTTTGAAGATGTGATCAGTTGCATCACCCATACGGCAGCATAACGAAGAAATGCTTCATGCTTCCCAGGGGGAGATAAAACAGCTCAAGAATAAAATTCTGCAGCAGAAAAATTGCAGACTAACCAAAAAGAGCGAGGCTCGATCTTCAAGCGATAATAAAGGAGATCAAGGATCAAAAGCTCATGTCTGAGTAGGGCAGGGGGATGTTCAATGCAGCCTTCCCCCATACACACAGCAACCGCTAGGGCACGAAAAGACCAGAAAGGCACGTATTCCATCCGAGCTGCGGGCGTTTGCGTTAACGCTGCACTTCTATTCTCCATCAGCTTACGAGTATGTACGCTCGAAGTTTAATCGAGCACTGTCAGCAGAGCGCACTATACGACAACGGTATACAGAATTCCATCAAATGAAATGCTGCTTCACAGATGAGTCACGTCTCGAAAAAGCTAGCCCAATGCCGCACAAAAACTCTACTGTACTTTCATTGTTGATGACGAATGAGGAAACATGTTGAGATTGTGGGCGACTAAGTGGTTGATATGTGGAATTTGGGACTGGAATACATGATGACAGACTGCATGTATATGTTCTCCTTGGCTTATACTTATGACTTATGATGCCACTTGGGCGTTTTTAATTGATTCATTGACAAGGAAAGAGAGAGCCGAGCCAACGAAATAGTATCGAAAAGCTGTATATCTATTGAAACAGTGTCGACTGCAAGCTGAATGCCCATATTTGAAGCACGTCCATGCAAAGCCAAAACTATTGGTTTTGGAGATTTTGAGCTTGTCTTGAGAAAAGGAATTGCTTTCAAGCCTTGACAAACATATATACTTCTCGATGAGCATATCTTGAGTGTTGTGCTTTGGACACCCACATTTATATTCCGCTCAAAGAAAGGGGCCGAACTCCATATATGCATAAGACTCCGTCACATGGCGAACGAAATAAACAAGAAAATGAGTGCCGAGAACTGAGGTCTGCTCTTACGAGGATGATTATTTTAAAGAAAACAGTGGTACCGGCCCTTCTTCGCGGTGTACGTTTGCAAATAAACGCCAAAAGGAACAGAATAAAACTTACTGCATTCTTATCTGCCATTTGGATTCTTATTCTTGACAACTTCTCCCTTAATGCTCGCCATAACCGTTAAAAACCACGGCAGAAAGACGCGGACAGCGCGGCGGGCGCGCTTAGCTCCCGTTTCTTGCCTATGGCAAGATGGCCGCCGCGCGCGCGGCGCAGCTTCACTGCGGCCCATTGGTAAGTATAGGTTGCCTCCACTCCAGCAAGTATTATTTAAGCCTCCTTGGTCACAGGCTCATCAAAACACCTTCGTAGCCGCACTGCGATTTCATGTTCCGTTATTACTACATCGTTTCACTGCTTAGCTCTCCAGAGAACACCGCCAATACACTGTACCAGGGGCGTAGCCAAGGGGGGGGGGGTTCAACCCCCCCCCCCGAAATTTTTCAGTTTTGCTTGCGTATATAGGCAGGTACACATACAAACGCACGCACGAACATACATAAAGTATGGTTGAACCCCCCCCCCCCCCCCCCCCCCGAAAAAAATTTCTGGCTACGCCCCTGCACTGTACCCATTGAAGATAAGAGTTAAACGGTGTTCCACCGTACCCACAAGACAATCCCAAAAACAAATTCATCGAGCCCTGCAAGCAAATATTCGCTACAGACACGCAGGATGTATTAATAAAAAAAAAAGTTTAGCGAAGCTTATGTTGTCTATGCACAACCACCCCTTTAGAACAAGTAATGTTAAAAAAAAAACCAGTGAAAGCTTCCAGATATCGGAATTGCCATGTTGCCATCACTATATAACAAACTGCATAAAAGCTGAGTCACATCTTCCTCAAAGAAGCATCGCAGCAAAATAACGAGATATCACTGTCTTCACTCGTTAGCGTCAGCATGCACTTCCCACGAAACCCTAGAAAATCTAGAAAACTTCTAATAAACACCTAGACAGGAAAGGAACAAAGAATATTAGAAGTTTGATTGAGATGTTATTTAGACATAAGCAGCTTGAACACTTCCTGTGGCTGTGCCATGCTTTTATGTGTCTAGAAAACTTCTTGCAAGAATTCTAAAAATCTTCTTGCAAGAGCTTTTTAAGACTTTTTTAGACATTTATTTTTCATGCAAACCAGCTTGTTGAGGAGCTTGGCCTAGTCAATTCATTGCACCATGCCAGCGTTTTGCAATCACAAGTTTTAGTTGTTCACTGTCAAAAGTGATAGCTAAAGGAACGCTTGCGTAATATGGCATCAGATTAATTTCTGGAGCTTCTCTAGCCAGCAGAATTGATAATTTTAAAAAAGGCAGAAGTTCAGGGGAAGATACAAGCTGGATGAGACGAAAAATTCTTGGAACAGTGGGCGTCACTGGAGCCGTTTCGACAAGCGGACTCGTCAATTCACAGCCTCGAAGAAGGCAAGCTTGCTTGTCGAAGCGTTAACTCTAGCGACACGAATTTTTAGACCAGTACACGTGACTTTGATCTACGATGTTTGATCTACAATTTCAACCGCATGTACGCACAAACAAAATAGCAAAACATAGTTAACAGTAGAAAACTTGTAACAGCCAAAAGCAAGTGCAATAGAACAGTTGATATTGTCCCACACAATGCACTTAAATTTAGGTATGTTTCAGAATCCCTGGTAGGCAAAATCAACGAGTTCCTTTACAACGGTGTGTCTCACAATTGTGTCGTATAGTTTTGGAAATACCCGGAATTTTAATTTCATCCTGCACGCAAAAGGCACAATGTATTAAGTCAGTCAAGCATACGCATGCAACCGCTTACCCTATGTCTCTCGGAAATTATGACAAATCGGAACATTTTCCAAGCATATGTTTTGACGCTTTCTGCGATGCCGAAATGATTATAAATACCACCTGTACAATGCATTATACACACGCGGTGCCTTTAACAACGTTCACGCATGCGAGGGCGAGCTTGTGCAGCATTTGTGCGTTTTCAAAACCTTCAGTGCCGACGAAAGTGCGGTCCGAGTTACGTTTTAAGAAGTTGAAATACCTCCAGCCACAAATTCTTGGAGGAAACCCGACGTTTCGAGACCGGCTTGGTCTCTTCTTCAGGGGTGACTGTGCTGATCAGGGGGGCTTCGTCGCAGCTTGTTTTTGGCTCCGCCTTTCTCTTTGCTCGCAAGTCCACTTTTGTAGCTGCCGAGCCATTTGTACAACAGTCTTGGACGGAGCGCTTAATGTAGAACTTACTCCCACCTGGAGTCCCACGCATTGTACATCGTTATCGGTGACACGACGCAACAGGTCACTGCTACAAGTTCATGGGTGCACGTTCTTCTGCAAACCTCTCGGTAAAGCTACTTCATTCAACAACCAGTCGGTGGAGGAACTTTTTATTCTCAAATGGAAAACCATTTCGATCGGAGAGCAAAACGTAGACTTACTTTCTGTGGAGTATCTAGAAGGCCACAGTGACGTCCTGAACATTCCGCACGGAAGAAGGACCGGGCGAACGAGAAGGAAAATGTGCCGCTGTACTAGGGTGGCTAGAATTGGGAGGTGTGAAAACCGGCGCTCTAAGTTGGCCCCCATTCGCGATCCCGCAGCGGTGGCGCTGTAGTCGGAGGCGCTGCCAGCTTGCGCTGTGGTAATGCACTCGCGCATGGGCGTCGGCAGGATTTTGTCTTCGGGGATGCAAACCCGTGATGCATCGCGTATGGTGGAGTGGGGGAACGCTGGTCTGGCTCCAGGGAGGCGGGGGAAATGCCCCCTGCCAACGACCATGCACTCGCGTCGGTGCTAGATTTTCGCCAGTGAAAGAGCTTTATCAACATAAACATTTTTACTCACTCAAGGATCACGGCATTAGTGCGAAGCTTTCGGCCGCCAACAACCAGGCATAATTCGAGCCTCCATAATCAAACCATTCTTCGATGAAGTGTTATTTCGAATGAACCAATGTTTACATGTTTGATGAAGGCAAAATTATGTTCATCTTCATAAGATTTATCTAGACATTTACGGAGTAAAAGAGAAAGCTTCTTCCTGCAGGAGCGTTATATCTTTGACGACGTTTTTTAACATTATCACGCGATAACCTTTGATACATTGTAGTTACTCGTACTACTAAATATACCTCGAGAGTGCGCCTTAATTGCCTTGTCCATTTGTTCCTTGCCATTTACTCAATGCTGAATTTGCATTACACTCGAGGTCGCGCCGTCACGGAGCCAGTATGCTCAAAGTTGAATAGAAATTGAGACAGCAATTAGTTTCGTCGCTTCAACAAAATTTAATTAGCATCATTTTGTGAGCAATACACTGGTGGATACTCTTGTAGGTGATGCGCATGTATTCAATTTTTTTTAATTTGTCCTCGCTTTATCCCTGGTTGAGCCCCTTCAAAGGCAAATGAACCCTCGAGAGTGATGCAAAAGAATTTGACCACTGATATTGTCCATTCTTCACATGTTCGACGTAGCCAATTTCTGCAATACGCTCTTTACAGAGCTGCAACAAGCTGCCTACTATCTTTGAATGCAAGCGCACTGTGCTGAACACAAGTGTCAGCCTGGTTTACATATAATATCTGTGTCAAGTTGTATAGTAACTTTGATGGATACAGCAGCCCTCAAATATCCCATTTGCTAGTTATCTGACTTTGCAGCTGTCATGCAGTGCTTTCTATTAGCACGATGCACGCATTTTTGCAGTGTGTGCAGCCCGATAGCAGAATGCGCTTTGTAACTGCGTAGCCCGCTATTAAATACACAAGGTGAGCATCGCTGCGTTGCTCTTTATAGTCGATGAAAGTATAATAAATAAAATAAAACAGAAGAAAAAATAAAACGTTCAGGTTATTTCATTTATCACTTGCCCGTGCTTGTCACAGACGCGCACGCAAAAACTTTTGCGGCACTTGAACGGGTTCAGTACATTTACCTTGTGTCAAAATGTTTTTTCACAGATGGCCGAATTCTCGCTGTATCGCTCTGTCGGCCTTTGGGATTGCCCGCTTCCAAACTGCTAATCTGTCTGCATGCCGGCGCACGGGAAAGTGACACTTTTTCCGCACATGTTCTGCACACCGAATTGCAGCGCCTGGCACAAAACACGGTCCTTGTGCATATCTTTTGTCTCCGTGCGTTTGCATGAATCCGTTAAGATGGTCGCTGAGTTTCATTTTTTTGTACACGTCATTCCTCTAAAGGAACACTAGCACAGGGAACTCGTAAAAGCACGTGCACGCCAACGAAGCTGACAAGCTTCGGCCGCAAGCAGCTTACACTGCCGTCTCCCCCATCCCCCATGCGAGCAGGCAGCGCCTCCGACTGTCGCGCTATATCTCGACCTAGCGGAGGGATCGCGCAACGCGGCACCTTCGGGCAAGGGAAACACGGCTCGCTTTTCACACCTCCCCATTCTAGCCACCCTAGCTGTACCGCTGTCGTAGCTTTCCCGCCGGATGCCGCAAAATCGAAACTATAGCAGGAAGCGTACCCTAGCGGTGTTCGCAGCAAGCAGTAAAAATGAAAAAAAACAAACGAATGATAAAACACTGCGAATTTAGCAAAAAAAACGTTTCATAAACTTTTAGACAAATCTTGTAGAAAAAATTTTCTCAACGTTTCCTACAAAACTTCTGGCGGAAGTGCTGGTATAATGTGCGTCAACGTCGCACATTATACCAACATGCGTACATACTTTTCTAGTGGTTTCAGGAAGTTTCTTCGACGTTTCGAGTTTCTTAGGTTACTTCATTTATATTCAGATTTGTAAAACTTTCGTCAAAACGAATCAACGAGTGTAAAAAGTTCACTGGATCTGTCGTGGGAATGCTCGCATCCCCTGTCCCCTGGGAAGTTCTTTTCACTGAATGGAGCCCGCGCGTCCTGCACGCCGGCTTCACCGCGGGCACGTAGGAGGCGATCATGAGAGCACCCAGAGGTAGGCGGCTAGACAGACAGACAGACAGACAGACAGACAGACAGACAGACAGACAGACAGACAGACAGACAGACAGACAGACAGACAGACAGACAGACAGACAGATAGACAGATAGATAGATAGATAGATAGACAGACAGACAGACAGACAGACAGACAGACAGACAGACAGACAGACAGACAGACAGACAGACAGACAGACAGACAGACAGACAGACAGACAGATAGATAGATAGATAGATAGATAGATAGATAGATAGATAGATAGATAGATAGATAGATAGATAGATAGATAGATAGATAGATAGATAGATAGATAGATAGATAGATAGATAGATAGATAGATAGATAGATAGAAACGCTCAAAGTGCCAAAGGTTCGCTAAGAAATGCTTCGCATTTAAAGGAGCTTGGATCTCTCCCCTATCTTTGTTTACAGGTAAATTTTTGGATAGCGCATACCCGTAATGAGGTTACGTCTGAAGACGCGAATATTAGCGAGGTTCTTCAAGTCATTTCTGTTAACCCACGCCAGCCACACAAGCACAGAGATTTTCGGAAAGTCGCAATGTGCGTTCACAATGTCGGGTAACAACTTTCGGCAAAGAGAACACCCCGACGCTTTGCTCCCTGTTTGTGGGCTGCAAAACTGACTTGCTTCACCAGCAGGTAATAATTGCACAAACTTGCATCGTGAGGGTACAGTGAGGGCGAACTGAGCGGGCGCAAGCGCGAGGAAATAACGCGGCAGCGGTCGGCGACAGTTCTAGAGAGTAGTTCTAGAGTAGTCTAGAAACGTTGGTCGGTAGCAGGGCTGGGCAAAGATACTTTGAAATTGTATCGCGATACGATACAAGATACTCAGGCAAGAAGTATTAGAGATACAGATACAAGATACTGCCGCGAAAATTGTATCCGATACGATACTTGGCAATTGTATCTTAAGATACTTCGATACATTCTCAAATTTGTTATTATAGATCCATATAATGTAGCAGCAAACGCCTATGCACGAAAATGTCTGCTTCAAAATTTCTTAACTGTGACCTATTTTGCTTCACTTGAATAAAATGTCTGTTAGTATCTTAAAAGTTTTGCCCTTCTTGCTCAAAGTGCATTAGTTTCCTTCCAAAATAACTTATTGGGGTTTGTTTTAGCTTCTTCACAGGACAATTCTTTGTACACTTCGCTGACAGCGGTACTTGCTTTTTTGCACAGCTTGCCGACCAGCTAGCAGGTTGCCATATAATCACAATAACTTCAAAATAGAAGCATTCTCACGACGGCGCAAATAGCGGTGTGGACTTTTACCTTGTCCGTAAAAGACAGCTTCCACATTGTTCAGTAGCAACAACGCTGGTAGCGACATTTTTTTTTCTTTTTTTATTTTTTTTTTTGGGGGGGGGGGGGGAGACCCATGGTGTATACTAGGGGTTTGAGCCATTTCGCTAGCGGCCCGGCCCCCACAAATGACCGCCTTCGTCTCATTTGTTTTCATTTTCTAAATCGGTATGTTCGTGAGCTGCACAGACATGACTGGTCTCAAGCATTCCTTTCGTGGGGAACATGTGGTCACCATATGTGCTAAAACAAAACCGTGGAACAAAAACTCTATATTTCAGAATCCGCGACCAGATATCAGTCATTCTGTACATCGCTATCGATGTTTCTCGAATCCTGATTCCAAATCTCCTTCAGAAAGGACCTATATATGAGATATGGGAAAGGATTCCTTTCAAACGTCATTCTGCTCAAACTCTCTCGCACCATCTTCACTGTCCCGGCCCTTGCAACTAAATTTAGCGACTGCGGCCCGCTGGCTATAAGCTCAGTTTGAGACCCCTGGTGTATACGTAGATGACGGTAAAACTGCATTGAATTGTCATATTCTACTTACCTGCTGGCGTAAAGGATCCTTTGTTGATATACTCACTAACGCGCAATCTTTTTAGCAACTTTTTTTTCAACGAAAGGACATGTGCAACACGGAAACGTCTCAGACGTATTGTATAGTTCCATAAAGCGTCGCAGCACACCGCCGCTATTCGCGCTATTGCCACTTATAGCTCCCATTACGTTGCGATTAGTAATGCGAAAAATATTTAAGAAAGCCCGAAACAGGAAAGCAAATATAAGTAAAAGGGAGAGGTGGTTGTGTATCAAACATTCACATTGAATGAGTACAGAAACACAATACAGACAGCGCCCTTAATAGCTATGGGCATGAAGTATTGTCAACTTACCTGTTGAGGCAACAGAAAATTCAGTGCCTATGGAAAATTGCCTGAAACGGCTTGTTGGGACGTTCATGAACAAAACAGAGCATCCAGCAAAAGAAAGTTTCTCGAATCCCCTTCCTAACATCTTTAATATGGCTCCTAATGATTTCCATTATTATAATGCAAGCTCAATTTAGCTATTTTCCTAAGCGGTAAGCAGAATGTTTTCGACTGTTTACGCAAGGTACGCCCACGTAATTATATATTTGTTTCCAAAATCGCCTTGGCAACGTGTAAATGTGTAAACAGTAGTGGAAATAAAGTAGACAGAAGAATAAAGCAGAGATCTTATTTTGGGAGCGCGTTGCAAAAGACATACTGCAGTTACCAGACCGGAAAAACAGTGCAGAGATTTAGGTAATGTAAGGGATGTAAAATGACAGCTAAGAAAGCACCTGCGCTAATAATCAAATTATGATTTCACAAATTCTTTGAATAAATGTAGCAAGAAGTTAAAAATACGGTACGCCAAGATAGTTTCTTTTAGGTAAACGCTTGCTCTTTTAGATCTAGCATAAGTACCAGTGGTGTTAACGTTGTTAGATTCTTATTTGCATATAAGTTAATTCACGGCATGCATGTCAAACTTACATCCACGAGATCATTCAAATCACTGATATGTAAAATCCACGCGGTGCAAAGGAACCCCATTCTTGCACGCATCACATTTCGTTACGGAGCAAGACGCAAGACGCAAGAGAATCTTCTATAACGACACTGTAGCAACATGAGGATTTGCGCGATAGACGCGGCGCAGGACAGTGGCTAAGAGCAAGTGTCGCGGCAGTGACGTAACTAAAAAGAAAAGAAATTGAGTAAACAAAAGGTACGTGGGCTGGGCGTGTCCGCGCGCGCGCTTGTTTTCCTCATCTTCTGCCCTCACTGGGGTACTGTGGCGGAAAAATAAAATTGCGTCACTGCCCTAAGACTTATTCAGATGGCTTAGTGGCACCGCGGTACCAGCTTGAGAAGTGGAGCTTGGCCAGCGGTTATTGTTTCGCACGATTGTGTTGCGATAGAAGTATCTTGTATCTTAAGATACACGATACATTATCGAATGTATCGGAAATACAGATACAGATACTCGTCTTTCGAGAAGTATCGCGATACAGATACAAGATACCCATACAGTATCTAAGATAGTATCTAAGATACATGTATCTTCGATACTGCCCAGCACTGGTCGGTAGGTACCCAGGCATGTCGGTGGCGCATTCCGGAAGTGACTAAGGGGCGCTGCGTGACGCACGTGCACAATTCGCTTTCGCTGAGTGACCGCGGCGAAAGAATGTTTAAAAAGGCAACACATTCGGAAGTACGTCGCTGCCGAGAGTTTACACCAGCAGAGAAGTAGAATACATCAAATTTCTGCAACGACAATTCTGTACTTGCCTGTTTCATCTTAGCGCCACCAGGTGACCCCACCTGTCAGACCTCTCACGTTTATGCCGTTTATGGCTACGGCAAAAAGCAGCGTGCGAACGAATTAAACTTCGCCAATGTCGCCTTCGCAGGATCGCGTGATGATGCGAAGCACTTTACAAAATGCGAGCAAGTTTGGCTACTTCGGCAACAGCTCAGAAAAAATTAGTGTAGGTCGCAGCCGACGTTATCTTGGCCTGCCCAGTGCACAGTGCAGCGGAGCTGTGGGTCACCGCTCATTGCACGTAACTCTAATGCACAGTGGTCTGACTGACGCTCCCACGTTTAAATGTTATGTACCCTATAAAGTGGACGGGTGGATGGCCGCCGCGGTAGCTCAGTTGGTAGAGCATCGGACGCGTTATTCGAAGGTCGCAGGTTCGGTCCCTGCCCACGGCAAGTTATCTTTTCGTCCACTTTTCTTTCTTCACATTTACCTAATAACACCCCCTATACTTTTCCTTGGCATTATTGTCTGTTAGTGCTCATTAATATTGTGTATAACAAAAAAAAAAACGAGCCCTTAAAATTAACACTTCTTTCCTTCTAATGTGGTCTTACATCACTAAAACTTTCGTTACGCTTCCTACACAGTGACGTCGGTGTCAGTCTCGCTAACGATGACTCTAGATCGCGAGAATGAGCATTTAGACACAATTTGGAAGCGAATTGCAATGTATTCTAAAGGCCCGCTGTGTTCAACACTTCGCGCCGAGTGTCCTTGCATACAGAGGAAGCCTACAGCAGGCTTTTTATAGCCTCAGAATTTGGTGAGACCACCCTTTTAAGCTAATAAGTCAGGTCTTTAGTTCCAGTTGACGGCTCCGGTCGGCGTTGGTTACCCCTCTCCTCTCTTTCTGTTAAGTCTTTTCCTGCCACACACAGAATCATCATCAGTCTGACTACGCCCACTGCAGGTCAAAGGCCTCTCCCACAGTATACCTTTTGCCATTTCAGGGACAACAGCTAGTCCCAATCCACTGTTTGAATTGCCCGCCTTGTGTAAGCTTCATCACGTGACCCCCCTTCCCTCTGCTCCTCATCAGGCCCCCTCCTCTCCACCCTGGTCACGTGATTTTTCAGCGTTACCACGCCAATCATGGAGGGAAAAAAAGAGTTAAAGGGGCCCTCCAACACTATTCAACCCCCCATTTTTTACTTGCGGGTTGCGTAGACTGATGGCTGGGGATAATTTTAGCATAAGTTTAAGCACCGATATCAAATTATTTAGTATTTTAATCACGCGTTGAAGTCGCTACATCGCTGCTGACCGCATCAGCGCGTAGTGGCGCTTGCCAGAACTATTGCGGGCGGAAATGACGAAGATGGGCGCTGGCCTATGATTGGATAAATGTAACGTTAGAAGTAATAACGGCGTTGCATCAAAGTTGAGATTACTATTGTGTTTCGTTTTTCTTTTCTTGCTTTTTCAATGAACTCCAAATAGCCGCCGTCGCAACAAAAAATATCACTACAACCACAAAGTGCGACAGAGGCGCCGGTTGCCATTTCGCCTCTGGTTGCTCTGGCTTTCCTTTTTTTTTTTTTTTTTGCCTGCGCCGGTCGGATGTCCATATGAAACGCTTGCCCCTCTTCCTTCTTTTTGCGTCTGTACGTTTGCGAGCTGCCTCTTTCCGCATGTGCGGTAGGCTCATGATTGTTGTTGAAACGGTGTAAGTAATCCTCTTCGTTGAATTGTTGTCGCTGCACACTTGTAACTCGTCGGGCTGCTCACCGAACAACCCGCGTAGGGACGACCTTCTCAGAATGAGAAGAGGGAATGACACGGAATGTCGTTGCAAGGAACAGCAGACAAAGCCTCCCCAGCCTCGCTACGAAGCAGTAGCGCCCGCTCAAGTTCTGACAAGTCAGGAGGAACCACGTTTGTTACTATGGCAACGACGTCAACAATACGTTGGAAAGGAGAAGCAACAATGGTGTGCGAGCTTCCCCTACGTAAGAGCTTTCAGCCCATTTCATTGGAGCGCCATCCGACGTCACAGCAGAGAGTGAAATGTGGTCACGTGACCCCGCGAAAATCGAGTTGAGGGCAGGCATTTTTTTCTTGTATTTTGAATTTTCTAAATTGAATAACTTCGTACTGCGTGCCGCTATCGCTGCCGTTCTTGCTGCACTAGTTCGTCCGTACTTCAGTCTACGCAATCCACGAGTAAAAAATGGGGGGTTGAAGAGTGTTAGAGGGCCCCTTTAAGAAGTTGAAATACCTCCAGCCACAAATTCTTGGAGGAAACCCGACGTTTCGAGACCGGCTTGGTCTCTTCTTCAGGGGTGACTGTGCTGATCAGGGGGGCTTCGTCGCAGCTTGTTTTTGGCTCCGCCTTTCTCTTTCCCTCACATTCCGGAGGCCGTGCACGTAGATCGGAGGCATTGTTCCGAGGGACCGGTTCACATTCGCAGGTGTGTTCTGGTGTGCCACGACTCGAGTAAGAGCCTCCTTCCCAGATTCCTTTCCGTTTCTATGATGGAAGCGCCCTCGAAGTCTTGTGGTCGTGCTTCTCGCAATGCTCTGCAGGGGCGTAGCCAGAAATTTTTTTCGGGGGGGGTTCAACCATACTTTATGTATGTTCGTGCGTGCGTTTGTATGTGTGCGTGCCTATATACGCAAGCAAAACTGAAAAATTTCGGGGGGGGGGGGGGGGGTTTGAACCCCCCCAACCCCCCCTTGGCTACGCCCCTGATGCTCTGCGATGTATTTCCAACACAAAAACAACGTCAGAAAGATGGAAATACAACGCAGTGCCCTGCGATGTATTTCCAACACAAAAACGACGTCAGAAAGATGGAAATACAACGCAGTGCCCTTGCAGAGCATTGCGAGAAGCACGACCACAAAATTGACTTCGAGGGCGCTTCCATCATAGAAACGGAAAGGAATCTGGGAAGGAGGCTCTTACTCGAGTCGTGGCACATCCAGAACACACCTGCGAATGTGAACCGGTCCCTCGGAACAATGCCTCCGATCTACGTGCACGGCCTCCGGAATGTGAGGGAAAGAGAAAGGCGGAGCCAAAAACAAGCTGCGACGAAGCCCCCCTGATCAGCACAGTCACCCCTGAAGAAGAGACCAAGCCGGTCTCGAAACGTCGGGTTTCCTCCAAGAATTTGTGGCTGGAGGTATTTCAACTTCTTAATTCTTCCACCCAGCCAGACAGACTTCTGTCGAAATGTTTACATTTAAGGGAAAAAAGAGGAACTGCACCTAGCGATCACAAGTTAACCTTTTCTGAATTCCAATAATGCTCTGGTTTCATATTCTTTTTCGCTGGAATCATGGAAAAAGAACAAAAATTTCACCATCTCCCACTAAAGGGAACCATGTGGGGATGCGAAGGAGCGCATGGGTCGACTTAAAGTTCCGTTCATCAAGGGCACCTTGCCCGATGTTAACGCGTCCTTGCATGTGGAGCGCACCATGAATTCACTGTAGTTGCTGTTACTCGTCCCGAACTCTTGTTGGAGCACGCCAGGCGGGTTTATCGCGCGTCTACAGAATCTCGTTCCCCGACGCCATCCCGTGATTGCTGAGAGAGTGTAAGGGGGAGAGGTCACAGCATCTTACCCAGCCCCTTACACAGGCCCGAAAGCGCTAGCGCGTGCCAGCACACGTGGTTTTGTCAAGTTAGGACAGCATACGGCAGCCCGGGCCCCTAAAGTGCTCTGCACGTATCATCAAGGCGGTAGAAGAACAAGACGAATTCTTTTTTGCGCGAGCGCGCGCTCAATATGTTACAGATGGCTATGCTAGGTGGTAGAAAGCGGACGGTCGCCAATGGAACTACGGAACAAGTCCAACGCAAAAGCTGCTTCGCATCTAACATGGACGAGAGCGCGCGCCTAGTGTCAACAAGACAACCCACTCCGACACCGAGCAAGCTCCTGTTTAAGTTTTTATGGCTGGGCTTCAAGGCTGTCACGTGACGCTCCTAGTTTGGTTTTCTTTTCCTCCCTCAGAATCCAATAAAGCTCGTTGTCTGTCTCTGTCCCCGACGCCAACGGCACATGGCCCGCATACACAGCTTCGCTGAAAAAAAAGATACAACTTTTCTATCAACACTCCGGTAAGGGCGGCTACTCTGAACACGCCTCGGCAATAAGCACTACTTGAACAGGCGCTCCTGCGAGCGTCACTGAACGTGGAGCGCGACCTCGGGTCTTCCTCCAATGCGGAGCGCACAATGCCGTCACTGGAAGTGCGGGGCGAAGCAAAAAAAAAAAATCACCTACAAATACACTTCGTAATGCAACATATGTGACTGCAGCTGTTTATAGGTGTTACGATTTTGCAACAAATGTGGCACGTAATGAGACATGCAAGCATGTATGTCCCGGCAGCGACCGACAACTGCTCCCTAGCATACTCGGGCAGCCATAGGCGCGCGCATGGGAGCCTCCGCCCCCCCCCCCCTGATCATCTAAGAGAGGGGCACAAAGTCTGCCCCATACTGTTGAGAGCAAATCTTTGGGCAAGTTGGTGATCCATTATGTGACTAACAGTAAAAAAGGACAAGGTTTCTTCCTTGTCCTTTTTTGCGCCATTAGTCACATAACCCATACTGTTACTCAGTCGGACCTGTCCCGTCACTGTTTAACGGGAACTGTTATGGCCGCGCAGGTTTTTAACAATGGCGGCCGAAGGCCCCTATGCTGCATTACAATAACTTACTTCCCATCTTTAATTGTTGTTGGGGTTTAACGTCCCAAATACACCATTTAATTATGAGACGCCGTATTGGAAGGCTCTAAAAATTTGACCACCTGGGGTTCTTTAACGTGCACCTAAATCTAAGCACACGGGCCTTTAGCATTTTCGCCTCCATCGAAAATGCGGCCGGGGTTCGATACCGCGACCTGCGGGTCAATAGTCGAGCATACTTCCAATCTTTACTACTGGAGAGCCAAGGACGAAAGGCAGGCCATTGTGAGAAGCGTGTCGTCCCTCCATTTTTTATTTTTTTTTATCCATCGTAAAGCATGTTGTCTTTCGATTCGACCGTCCAGGGTGAGGGGGTAGGCGCTGCAATGAACCTTAGAACTCGCCCCCTAACGGGGAACCCTGCACATGCCTATGCAGTCAACTAGAAATTTAGCCGCAACGGCAACCGAAGCACTTCCACCGGCTGTCCAAATGAGGCAAAGTTCAGGGGGAAATGAAAGCTTGAAGAGATGAAAAATTCTTGAACATGGGGTGTCGCTGGAGCGAACGTTATGACAAGCGGACTCATAAAAATTTTCAACGCTGCAACTGGAGTTGCAGCCTTGAAGACAAAACCGCATGTCGAAACGTTGGTTCCAACAACACCCCGTGTTCAAGAATTCATCTCTTCCACCGGCTGTGTCGCTTATAGTGAAGAGGATGCTGCAATTCGCATGACAGGCGTGTTCACTTTCATCCTCCCCTGTGCCAATGTCCATAAGCAGCATAGGTACGCAGTTTGTGGACACCAGCCATGCCGAATGGGGAGGGTATGTCTTGGCAGAGAAGCTCGCCTAACAGGCACACAATAACAGATAAGTTGAATTTCAAACTCTGCCAACAAAGAACCTACAAACAGCAAAGCTGTTTAATGTCGAAGTTAATCCCTGGGGAGCGCCGTCTGCTGTTTCCTAGCTGGTACGTACCACAGAAATAGGACAAGCCCCACTATTCACCACTGGTCCACTAAAAATAAAGTCCATGGGCAAAAGCGTATGTGACACGGGGAGAGAAAGCAAGGAAGGAAGAAAAAAAAAAAAAAAAGACTGGAATACAGGTGGTTGAGAGAGCAGGAATATGTACGACCTCGTTTGTACCAATGCAGACATGCCTAGCAATGTGGTGCCATCAGCTCCAGTTTAACCAGCCTTTGCAACATTATACATGGAATAACAAACACGCCGATGAAAACAATCACTATTTTTGAAAAAATCTAGTTAAACACCACCTGAAGGTGTACAACAGTACACAACCAAAATTTGCAATGGCAAGGGGCCCTTTTAAGGGGTACTGACACAAAAATTTTCAGTTGTTTGCATCAAATAAAGACCAAGCTCTCAAGAAGGTGTACTTATAAGTGTGAGTGCACCCTGAAAAATTACGTTTTCAAAAGTTAGTTTCGCTTCCACTGTAACCTAACATCAAGGCACGGTATGAGCTTTTCGTCACGTGCTCGTGCAAGACGTTTCCAGGGCCGCTCCGTTCTGTTGGCGATGCCCAGGCAGCCATTTTGACTGTTTTGGTTCCTGGCATCATCATAGCTAGCCATACTGGTGCGTGACAATACTAGAACTAATACTGTAGCCCGACGTCGGGTTAGTGTCCCTGCCAGCAGGTGCACCAAGCAAAAATCGACTAAGTATCAAAATAAAATTTCTTTGCAACATTCCCCAGCTTCACACCTGCTCAGAGCTGTCTCCATACAAAAATTTGTATGGCAAAGTCAGCTTCGAAAAGTGGTGTCAGTGGCCCTTTAATATTGGCAAGAGAATGAAAGCAACACATATAAAGTAGGTCTTCCAGTTGCCATTACATTTAAGTGTGTAATGTAACGAATGCATAACATGCAATGGCCAAGCAAACACAGCTAAAACTCAAGCAATACCCAGTAAGCACAACTGGAGTCAGCTGCTGAGGGGCCTTTATTATTTCATAATCTTCATGCTTGCCCAAGACGGGGTGGTAGAGGAGCATTCTCAGCTGATGCGCGGATATTCAGGATACATTGGTAATACGTTCTCATGCAGACAATTAGAAATGTCTCTTCCAATCAGGAGAATAAAATAAAGCTGACTGTGCAAAATGGCATGAAAAGAAAAAAATATATATAAAGAATGAAACTACACGAGTCACACTAGTGGACCCGTACGCCCACAATGTTCGATGCCTAGACGTCCCTTCGAAGATCATAACAATGGCCAACAGATGTGAAAAGTAATAACAAGAAAAAATGAAACGATCACACAGCAACCTCAAAGGCTCGTGCCTGCCTGAACCCAGGGAAAGCTAAACAAAGAAGAAAAAAAGTACATTTTCCCAAAAATTCAGCTAAGCAAAAAAAAAAAAAGATATTCACACGAACCTTGCTAACTTGGCGCATTCACGCATGAGAAAGCAAAAAAAAACAAGAAGGAATGAACAACCACACACTCACTCAGACACACTGATAAAAGATCAAAACAAGAAAAAAAAAAAAAAAAAAGCGGGGGATGCAACAATGTCTGACAGTCCCCACAAGCTCAGGGGGGCACAGTCTGTCCGCTCTGCTGTCAATGCAATTTTTCTTGAGCAAGACCAGATGGGGTAAACAAGTTGGGTTGATGTCCAATAAGTCAAAATTCATAGGCAGCAGAAAAAACAAAAAGAAAAACTGCACACTGAAGACCATCCCCCCAAAACGCTACCAGTCCCTAGAGGCGGCCAGCCATATTCTTCTTAGCACACAGGCGACATGTGGCAGCGTACAGCCAATCCAGAGCGGTTCTCGGAAAAACAATTCAACAATGAATAAGAGAAAAAAATATATATGGAGGAGGCGCATAGCACTGCCAGTCACCAACAAGACATGGACACGGTTCTTCGAGTTGCAAGAAGAGCGCCCCAGAGTCCTGCAAACAGTTCGGAATGCCTTCTTGAACCAACCAGTGTGGCTACCGCTAATTTAAGGTACACGAACTGACTTGCAGAACTGCAGTCGATGCCCCTTGCAACTGTCCAACGATGACCACTGCCAGCCTAACGATCAATTTTACTTGGGCTGCTTGAAGGAGACTTGCAGCGGTCGGCCCGCGTAGCGGAACCCGTTTAAGGCCTCGATGGCCCACACACAGTCCTGGTAGTTGGCCATGGTGACGAAGCCGAAGCCCTTGGACAGGCCCGTGGCTGTGTCGCGGATGATGTTCACCTTGGTCACCGTGCCATACTGGGCAAAGAGTTGCCACAGCGACTTTTCGTCCGTATCGGTCCCAATGTTGTAGACAAAGAGCACGTGCCCAGCTGCATCGGCTGCTGTGGGAGCGGGTGCCATGCCTCCCATCGGGTACTGGTAGGAGCCCGTCAAGGGGTTGTAACGGTAGCGGCCCTGGGCGCCGCGCATGGGGCCTCCACCACCGGCGCTTGGGGGCCCGATCAGCTGACCCTGGGGCCCACGGCCACCCGGAGGTCGCAGCTTCTTCGAATTGTCTTCCGCGAACTTAATCAGGAGTGGCTCAGTGGCGCCCGGAAGCGTCTGGCCAGTCAGCGCCGCCATGGCAGCCTCGGCATTCTCACGCAGATCGTACAGCGCGAACGCCACCCCCTTGTTGCTCTGTCCCGCGTCGTCCTTGAGCACTCGAAACTGGATCAGCCGGCCAAAGTCTGCAAAGAGCTTCTCGGCCTGCTCGGGGGGGAAGTGCTTGGGGATGCCGCGAATGTAGAGGTTGGCGTGCTTGATGGTCTCGCCACCCGGCCTGGCGTATGCCACCTTGATCTTCTTGTTCTGCAGCTGCAGGCCGTTGAGAGACTCAACCGCACGCGCCGCGTCGCCAGCTCCCTGATAATCGACAAATCCAAAGCCGTAGCTGTAGCCGGTTGCCTTGTGGCGCACTATCTTCGATGACTTAATGGGACCGATGCTGGTGAAAAGGCTGCGGAACTCCTCGTCCGTCAGGCCCTGGGGAAGGTAGTTGATGATGAGGTTTGTTTGGCTGTTGCCTCCGTCGCCTTCCATGGCTTCGTATTGTTCCAGCGTGCCCCGTCGGTTCAGGCCCTCACTGCTCCCGTTCGGTTGTTTCGTCTGCTGATTTGGTCGCCTTGCCAGGAGTTGTGGGATTGCAGCGGCCGGCCCTGGTTACCCCGGAGGTGCAGAAGGGAATAAAAAAAAAACAGCCCTTCCTCCGTGAACACTGTGGCAGGTGTGACGTCAGTCAGCAGGGTGGCAAAGTTGACAAACCCGCCGGGAAGACAGGAGGGCCCCCAACGTCAGCAACGGAGAGCAGCAGCAATGGTGAGTAAAGATGGATCCAGGCCGGTAAAAAAATAGTGAGAAAAAAAAGAACAAAAAAAATTACGAAGAAAAAAAAACGGGTAAAAAAAACACTGGCTGCAAAAGAGCAAAAGAAGGTGGGAAGGAAGGGGGTTGGTTATCAGGTGCTTTCTGTGTACAGTGCTCGGCCATCATCACGTCAACGCATCAAAAAACGATGGGCACAGACACTGCGAGAAAAAAATGGCTGGCACAGTAGAGTTGGGCTGTCATGGCAGCATAGCAATCTTGTACAGAGGAAAGGCATGCACTAGTAAACTCTTACACAGGCTTCACTGCAGTCAACTACACTGCACTTTGAAACATTCGCAAATGCAATGCACCAATCATTTGCCACAAAAGATTCACCAGATAGCAGGAGAGCAAGCCACTCTGTTAATGGTCATAAGCCAGGCTCCCTTCCACTACATGCTATATTGGTGCGCCAAACTGATGAAACGTTCAGCTTGCACCCCAAATTACATCTTTTTATTCCCGATTTGATCACTGCAGTACTTCACAGTGCTTCAGCTCAAAAAGCACTGAAATTGAAGTGATATTTTAGTTTGCTTAAAGGGATACTGAACAAAATTTTCGCCGCCGAGATAAATGGCCCAAATGAAAGATTGGGTGCTGAAATTTGTTGAAACAACCTTCATTTCAGCCAGAGACCGGCAGAAAATAATGAATTTAATGCATTTTTCGCAAATGGGCGCGTCTAGCGGACGCTCCGCGAACAAGAGAGGAAGTGACGCGAACCTCGGCGGATACTGACTCGCCAACCGTGCTCGCTGCAAAATCGCTTACCAATCGACATCGCACGCCGCCACCCGCTGCTGCGCGTCTGTCTCAAAACAAAACGTGTTCTCATGGTCGGGAAGGTGTTCTTGAGAGGAGAGGTGGAGAAAGGGAAGTGGCAGGGCAGGAGAGAGTGCGCCGGTTGCCACCTCTTGCTGGAGCATTCGACGTCACGGCTGTCGACAAGCGCACTGGCGTGCAGCCGCCGCGCTCTCACAATCCACTAAAAATATGGCCAACTGCTCGAAAATACGTGAAATAAACGTTGTTTATAGGAACAGTCGTGTCGTCCGAGTCGAATGCAAGTGTTTTCGTAGCTTTTTCAAATTTTTGTTCAGTATCCCTTTAAGTAATTGGTTTTTGCGAAGACTATAGTATTGCACATTAATTTTCAGTGTCATAAGACCCATACCACTTGTGCTGTTTTGAATGGTTTGGCACGAAGGCCATCACGTGTATGGGGTACCTACATAAGCTTACTTAGTTTTTCATTTTGCACTTTTAAAAGCTACAAAGAGCTCTCTGCAGCATTGTGTCATGCTTCACCCGGTTGTTATACGGTGGTACACAACAGCACTGGTAGTGCTGTATTGTGTCACCGATGTTAACCACAGCACACAGAAATAACTTTGCAAAATTTGCACAGCAACAATACGATAAGCATGTACAAATGCTTTTGTTTTTCACTCTTTCACAAGATCTGCACAACATGAACGTTTACCAGGTGCTGTGAATGAAGTAGTAATTAGAAGATGTCGCTACCAGTGAGCTGGTAAATGGTATGCTGGTAAGTGTGGCTACAATTTGTTTTTGCTCCCAATACACAAGTCTAGTAGTGATTGGGAGCAGCATAGGTCTGTGATGGGTGATTGAAGTGCCCAAGAGTATGCCTCTTTTGACAATTGCTTTCATTTTGAATATGTAGGTTAAATTACCTTTGTTCGCATGGATGAATCCTAAAAGTTATTTTTGCAATTGTCTGGCTCGCACAAGAACACATAATGCTAAGTCAGGGTGAAATACAGCTGCAATGCACCTTTACATAATCATGTGCACTGACACTTGCAGAGGTCTTCAGCCCGGTGTCATACTACTCCGTTACACACAAAAACAGGCAATGCTAGAAAGAAGCTTTAGACTGCTGTAGTTTCTCACATTTGTGAACAAAAAACAATGTGTCTAGTAAGTCAACACAGCATTTAATCTTATACTTTTATGACAATGTCAATTATTAAAGGCCTCACACACGTGAACGAAACACCAACGGACAAGGAGCTTCACAATTTTCTGTAATTGGCAAGCCACAGTGCATTGCCCTTGATCTAAGCCATAACACAATGTGAGATGGCTGAAGAAAATGGTGCACAAAATAATGCACATCTTGACATCACCTAACATCCACAATTACGTCGGACTGAATCGTTAATGCTCTAACATGTTGTATAATTAATGCTAGTGCCATTCCCTTAAACACCCACCTTCCCATTTTGTCCCTTCCCATAAACACCCACCTCAAATCATAAGAAAAATTGGAGGCCGCTTAAGCTTCGCCTTTAAGAGTTGAACGGGATAGCGATATCCTGCCCTTGGTGCGCACTTTACTGCAATATTACTGCGATATTACATCTCGTACTGTGACACCTGTATACAGGACACGTATTTTTGGGAAGCATGAAAGTTACTTTCAGTGCAGCTCCAAGCAGAGGCGTGGCTGTGTGGTAGAACACCTGCTTGCCACACAAACGGCCTGGGTTCGATTTTCAATCGGACCCAACATTTTTATTATTTATTTTATTTGCAGCTTTTTCGAGTTTTCGGTCACGGACAAGATGATTTTTCGCTCACAACCAACGGTGCCGACGCCGACGGCGAAATTTCTGCGATACGAGCTCTTTAAAGGGGCCATGACACCCAATTTTCGATCATAATCTTTGTTATGTGGATTAATCCTTGTGCATTCACAAATAAGCTGGCGAAGTTTTTAGTGCATCTGGTCGAGCACTTAATTTAGAATCGAATATTTTTATAAACACGCGAGTGGCCCGAGAGTCAGGCAACACTGGTGCACCCGCGAACCATTACGTAACAAGCAGCTAGCTGTGCAAGCGTCTGCACTGCGGTGAACGATATTGTTCAGTGGTCAGCTGCACGTGATATCGAGATATTTTAGCTTTCTTCAGCTTGGCACTAAAATTGAACGATTTGCAGCGGCTGAAACTTTGGTAGAAGACGACCGCTCCGTTCCGTGCTGCACATGACGTCACACGCGCCACTGCAAAATGGCGGCCGCCGGCGGTGGGCAGGGTTTACAGCCGGCGACTTCTAGGGCTTATTTTGCACTGAAATATTCTTTTACAGCCCACTTTTGAAATCTGTATAGGCATAATAGACCCTCTACTTCTAGTTTTCGCTGAAAACCACAAATCTTTGGGCAACCGTGTCATGGCCCCTTTAACGCTATCGCATTAATATAGAGCCCCACTGTGGTGGAGCACCTTTAGGTCACAAGTGCTCAAGCTTTGATGACGCTGAGAGCACACCTTTTGAGAATTGAGGCCCCGTGTGCAAAAAAGAATGAAGCCATGTGGCTGCTGCGGTATCATATTTCTGCCAAAATTTCCGTCTACAATGAACCAATACGCAAAACACCTGGCTGCCAAGCACCTACTAGACTGTCAAGAATGTGCCCCCTCTGAAAAAAAGTCGTGACAGCCCTCAAAATGCCACCAGCGTAAGCAGCCAGAACCACCCTAAGAGCAGCCCAAAGACAAAGAGAGGTGGACAATGAAAAATATCCCCCGTTGCGTGCCAGTCATAGCAAACTTGTCTGTGACATTGACAAAACTCTTTTCACTCACATGCAATCGGTGAAAGAGGCTGCCTGCAGCATTTATGGGTGCTTTGTCGCCTCAGCAGTGCTCAGCCTACAGAATGCTGTTGCGCAGTCTCCAACAAAAGCTGGAGGCCCAGATTCCAGCCACCATCAAAACACTCTGTCGCTTACTAGTGACCACACTTGCACTGCCGGCAACCTTGTCCACCGATTGCATGCTCGAGAGCAGCATGACAGCAATGTGCAAGCAGTTGGTAACGTGGCTTTTTTTCATACTTCACAGGCTTTCTTTGCAATGCAGAAAAGAAGAGCTACATGAGACTTATCGCACAGGAAATAATTCAGCCGGTAGTTACTCAATGTGCTCTACAACTCTGCAACCATAATTGGGTCTTCAGCCAATAATTAAGAAGTTGGGTCATTGAACACGAGTAAGCTGAGGGGAAAAAAAATGGCCTGAGTAGCTACAGGCTTGTAGTACGAATAGTATTTGTTCCGTTCAACTCGATTCCGGTGCACCTTTAATTTTAAGTCTGGGCTCAAGTTACGTGGAACAATCTGTGCATGTTTTAATCTTCCTATCAGATGTGAGATTCATTCCCCTTTTGTGTCAGCTATTCACCCTTTACCATTACAACAGTGCTTTTCAACATCTTTTTTTGTTCTTTTGAATTTTCCAACCATGCCACTGAGAAAAAAAAAACAAATAGAAAAGGAACGGTTATAGCCATGAAAGCCACTTACTGCCTTCGCCTTTTACGGTACTACATACAAAACATGTTCTCAGCATCTGTAATCTGCGTGCCACAGTTAGAATCAAAGTGTTTCAACGTTACTGCACATTAGAAGACGTAGCATTAGTGACGACTATGATTGGTTCATCTAGTCCAGCATGTCAAAAAGTCCTATATTTCAGAAGTCAACGAATGACATGAAGTTTGTTCAACTTAAACAGTTTGAAAAGGTCATTCCCAGAGACAATCGCCAGGAAGCTTTGGGTAAACTAAATGCTAAAGAACCAAAGCTGCCAAAGAAAGAGGACTCGCTTCTGAAATGTAATAAAGCTGTGTGGCAGTGCCTTGTTGGGAAGTTTCACTTGACCAACAATGATCCATTTTATTCTCCCTACTGCAAGGCGTAGTGCGAAGATAGGAACACAAGAATGATTTTCAGTGTTCAATGCTTCGTATAATTCATCAGATCATCTGTCACTGAATAAGCATCTCAAGAAAGGCATCAATTCAAACCCAGACACCCTTGAGCTACGGTTGAGCCTCTGTTGATACCGCATAACACTGTGCTACCGTCTGAAAGAAATTTAACGCTACAAGGGAAACAATGCTTTCTAGGAAATTCTGAGGTTTAAAACTACCAAACCACCATTTGACTAGGCTCACCCTAGTAGGGGATTAATAATAATAATTGCAGAGGTTGAATGTCCCAAAACCATGATATGATTATGAGGGACGCCGTAGTGGAGGACTCCAGAAATTTCGACCATCTGGGGTTCTTTAACATGCCCCTAAATCTAAGTACACAGGCCTCAGGCATTTTCTCATCCATTGAAAATGTGGCCGCAGCAGCCATGATTCGATCCCATGACCTTCAGGTCCACAGTCGAGCAACGTAACCACTAGACCACCGTGGTGGGCTGGGGGATCGGGAAAAAGCTTTGGTCTTAACTTTTGTTACAGTGCAAAATAAGCACACAGGATGGGAGAAGAGACGGCACCCCTCTGTTGGCTCGCGTGCAGTTTGCACTAAACCACGCTACACAGCGTTTATACGGCATCAACGAGCCCACCGTTTTATTCTCTCAATTTCTGGCCCACTCGAGCTTTTAACATTCACCTAATCCAAGTATGCAAGGGTTTTCACATTTCACTTCTGTTTCTAGCATTCAGAGCTGCCCACGGGAAAAAGCAGCTTCAGCAACGTTTAAAATATGAATTGCCGGTGTACTTATTTTCATAACACTTTCAAAACTAATGGCCCATGTGCACCACTAATATACTCTCAACGAATACACAAAACACCCCATATCGAAAAAAGAGTTAAAAAAAAAACGTATTAAGTTCGTTGAAAGTGTCTCGGATAAAAGCTACTTTGGTTTGAAATGAGCAAAGTGAGAATACTAGGACCATGCTACTTCTACTGCTTTCAAAGCACAGCCTGCCACGTATGAAACGGAGTATAGTATCTACAACCCTAAGTGCATTAATGTCGAAACATACAATAAAAAAAATAACACCAACACTGGACATGTAACAAACAGCATGCAACACATGCGTCACTATACGAGTCTACACTCTGCGCAAGTTGAAAGAGAACACCATGACACACACTAAAAAAATTCCAATAATTGTGAACATAAGAAACAACACACTATTTACTATTACATCTGATGTTTATTCCGAGGAACCTTTTTCTTCTTCGCAGCATTAATAAACAAATTACCACCGTTACATGTACATCCAACATTTCCTTTCAAATTAGCCTACAGTGTACACAATCTAGAATTACCACCTGCAACTAAAGGCTGAATTAAGCTAGCTATGCTAAGTTGACATTCAATGTTTTTTCTGCAGTAGTTTTGTGCATTTATGCTTGTTTTAGTTAACACACTACAATTCATTACAGCAAAACGAGCTCTGTAGTCACATAACCAGCATGGAAATGACAGGAAAGCGCGGCCTTTGGATAGGTATTCGCAGACTTTCACAGTGCACTATATTAATTTCTCTGACTTCGCAAGCTGCAGTCTTCCATACAAAATCTGTTCGTCATCTGCCTGTGCATCTACCACACAAGGGCCAAGGAGATTTTCCAAAATTTCAATTTTATTTCCACCTTTGTATGATATCTCATAAAATTGATATGACACTACCATTAGCAGTGACCTTCATGCTGGCAAACAAAGCACTCCCAGATAGCGATTCGCAAACTTCGTATTGTTGTCCAATGCTATCAGTGATTTGGCTCATAAAACTGCGCATAACACCAGTAGTGCTTCACGACTGTGACAACACAGATACACTGACTTATGGGACCACAGCCAAACAAAGCTGATGCTTCATAATCACGAGCAATACAAAAGGCAGCACCGAATTCATTGTCAAGCCATGTTTACCAGCAATTTGTGGATCTGAACCTGACATGCCATGTTAAAAGCAGCCTTTGCACTCAGTATTCAATCACATCGAAAGCTTTTACGCTGATGTGTCTTGCCAATACTGCCTCCTGAACGTGATTAGGGAACTACATTTCACATCCCTTCAAGGGGCACTTTCCATCATAACCATGCTGGTTGACTACAGAAAGCTGCGTTACTGTTAGCGCCACACTTCCTTCTACGTTCATTAAATTTTTTACTGGAACATTCAGGCATGACATAACAGGCAGTGTTTTGAACTAAGCCACCAAATGGTGGCGTCACGCAAAAGTTACTTGACAGCAATTAAACAAAACACTGCTGGTTCAGCAACGGTGAATGTGCCAGCAAGCAAACAAGAGGCACACCTCACACAATCTGCCAACCATGACAGCCCAATAAAGAAGCACTTCATCAGCAAATCCTTTCAGAGAGTCCTCTCCCACACGGAATTCATTTCACGCCATCACAATATGCTGGCCACACACATCATCGCCACGTCTGCCAAATGAAGCTCACCCCTCTTACAAAACTACTGCCAGAAAGACTTGGCCAATTTCATGATGCTACAGCGTGGACACTTTCCATTCCATCTTTCCAAGATACAAAATTAAATCTGGCTACCACTTTTTCCTTACTACTTGGATGAATGAACACAAATGAACCTATACTAAAACACAATGAGCAAAACCAAGGCCTTCATATGCATGTTGTCAATTCAGATTAAAGGGGCAGTGACATGATAATTATGCATCTTGTTCTTTAGTAGCTAATGGACCTACTTATCACGGCTGGTAACCTTGTTTGCTCGAACACACGACGGTTAATTATTCGGAGACGTTTTTAGAGCACGCAGTCGCAGTTTCGGCTTTCGGGGAATGCCAGGAGAGGCGGATTCGTGTTCCCTTCGTCAACACATCTGGCCATGTGGCCAAACAAAACAGTTGAGCACGTAAGGGGAATGGCAGCCAACAAACCCGTGCAATAGGTAGCTTACATTACAAACAAAATTATGTTTATGTTGCGAGGAGCACCGTTTTGAACTCACGTTGTGCAGCAAGAATTTACTGATTTTAGAAGGAATGCACTGCCGAAGCTGTCAGCTTAAAACACGTTTTAGGGAACAGTGTAAGAAAAGGGCGAAAGATGCTGACAGCAGTGCTTGTTTTGCGTGGGTCCCAGGTCTTCTTCAAGTTTTGCAAATGAAAGTACTACAACAGTAAGGTATGCAAATTTCAATTCACATCACCGTTCTCACAGTATCCTCACTACCGTGTGTAAAGAAGCTCCATGGTGTATGGGTACTGATCTCGAAAGGCATAAAATGCTAGCCAACATGGACAGCTAGTAACATTTAGGCTAACAAACTCCACTCAAAATTTGGGAAGTGGCGTTGTGACGAACCCCGTATTCATGTGAAAGGACTCTTCTGGGAGGCAGAAAACAATATTAAAATGCAATATTGCGAGAAAAGTTACAGAATAAAAAGAATATAGAAAAAAATGTCTTACAAAAAGACGCCCTCAATGTGCGTTACTAGAAGAGCAAAAAAAAAGTACACATGTTAAAACAACAATGAAATCATCACAGCACACAAATAAAATAAACACTCGTTCTTCACGAAAATTACGAGAAAAGCTCTTCGCTAGAAACGTTTATAAGGACAAGCAAAAGAATTTCATTACGCGACTTCTAGAGATCGCGAAAAAAAATCGCGAGAGGCGGGAAGCGCACTTCATAAAAACCTGCGTGTCTTTTGAGGACGCTGTCCCGGAAAAAAAAAAAAAAGCGGTGAAAGGCTAACGGCACCGCACATCCGACGCATGCGCACCTGGCTAGGGGTGATCGAATAAAGCGCGGGGGGTCTCAACCGCTCCACACGAGCCCCTCGGCGTCATTTCCAGAACGAACGCGGCACGAAATTTTCATTAAAAGCGAAACTCACACGCTACGAAACGCGCCGGTGTCTTCTTATAGCAGCCCCACCCAACACAGTCCAGAATGAGCGAGGCAAAGAAACCAAAATACACAAAAAGGTCGGGGTAGCACACAAGAAACCGGCATGAAAACGCGCGCAGTAGGCCAGAAGCCAGGCGTGTTCATTGCACGGATGCCGGGCGGAAGCACGAATAGTTTGACTACGCGGCGCAAGAACGTTCCCCAAAAGTCAGTCAACGCCAGAGAGCATAAGCAAAGGCTCTCGTGCGCGCCAGCGTACGCTGGACCAACCAAACAAGCCGTCGTCGCGTTAAAGAGAACAAAAAGTATAACAAGAACTCCCGCCGACGCTGCCGCCGCCACCATAAACGTTAGGCCTAACGTGGTTCAGCGTGCATTGGCGCCGACCGGTCGCTTTCTCGACCGGAATCGATAGCTCGGGCGCCGGACGCGCATCGGAATTTGTCGTATCGGCACCAGTATTCACTGTACGCGGTGTGCGAGCACAAAAACGCGGGCGAAACGAGCGAATTAGGGAAAAAAGCAAAATCGGCTACTCACAAAGACGGAATTTCACGTCATAGACGCTGCTGCATGAAATTTTGGATACCGAACACTGGCCACCTGCCGGCGTAAAGGACAACCACGCTGATCGATAAACTACTCCGCACCGATGAGCAACGGCGCGCATTTACTGTCGGTTTCGGAATTCTTGCAAGTTAGGACTCCGTGTACATCAGCTGTTATTGATCCGTTTATTTTCATGCGGTTGAAGTAAACTTATGCACGTTCAAGCATTTGTGATAAGTGAACACGCGGAAGTCCCAGTGCTCTGAAAACTCTCATCTTACATGCACCGCTGTCACGAGGTTACTTTCGATCGAGATTGGGCCCGATCGCGCTTGGCTTTCTTGAGCAATTAAGCTGAGAAAAACAGCCAACTGTGCGGTCGAGAATCTCGATCGCAAGTGCGCGGAGCGCAGCTGGCGCAGCGCTTGACACCGGTACAAGCAACGTTTATAAGAGTGGTTCTAGAAACATTAGGTATAAGTACTTGCAGTATTCAAGCAATAGCAATGAAGTAGAAATTAGGTTGGCGCAGTTTAGTTAATAAAAATTTGCCGACATGAAAAAAATTACGTAAATGTGCTTTTATTGAAAGCGAAACAAGGACTAGTTCTTGTTTCGCTACGCTGAGACTCGTCGATACGCGTTCAAAAAATAAAAAAATTGCACATACGTGCGAACTTCTCTCATAATTTTGTTTCGGAGGTGGAAAAGGGGGTACGAGCCTATATTTATATATGTGTTTTTATGCTTGCAGAGTGTTTCAAGGAATGCGTCCGAAAATCCTCAAGATGTCAAGAGAACTGCGATATATATGTCGCCTTTGGCATTGTTTTATCTGTGGTGGTAGACATTTATTGCGGCAGTAGTCACAGTTACCGAATTAATTAACCACGGCGGTTGGTTCTAAGGGGGTCTAAGAAAAAATGCTGGAGTGGAAGCTCTCACACGGCGAAAATGAAGCCAGCGCTTGCCCACCCTTTATCTCGGACGCATGCTCTTTTCAGGTGTTGCCCGCTTAGAGATAGTTGTTTCGCTTTGTTAATGTACACGCTATGTTAATTCTGAAATAACAGATCGCTGTCCCCGACGAATGTGACATATCGAGCATAAGATGAATGTTGAGGACTTGATCTCCAATAAAATTTCACAAGACACTGACGTTTCTCGAAGAAACCAGTAATACACAGACGCACATTCAGCAGTACCTGTCCGGAAAATTTTGCCGTATTAAACTTGCAGGGCGTGGGAGGAAAACGCTCCCCTCAACGATACTGGTTCCCCTTCAAGAACGCTATTTTATCCCGCCCCTACTAACATGGCGGTCACGTCCGCCATGTTAGTAGGGGCGAAGTCCTTCTTGCGAATAGTTAGTTGTCGCTTTGAGATTTGCACAAGGCTGCCGCTGGTCATTTTTGCAGAGTGATGAAATGCGACCAATAGAGATCGAAAACGAAACGCGCAAGAGCGCAACTGCCACACCCTTTCGAGATGTCCAGAACTGAGTGAGCGTCGTCATAGGCGTGCGCAGGGTTCCCCATCCGGGGGAGGGGGTGCGAAGGTTCATCGCAGCCCCCCCCCCCCTACTAAGTCAAAGCATAGGGCATACTTTGCGCCCCCCCCCCCCATCTTAGGTGACCATGGAGGGCCGCCCCACCGCCTTCCCTGCACGCGCACGCTTACGAGCGTCGTCCTTCCAACAATCGACCTCATTGATCTCATGGAGATGACTGATCTACTTCACTTCGTGGACTTGAGGGCTGCCAGAGGAGTTTCATAGTTCACGGGCCTGCACTTACGATGTCAGCCCACGGCGCTTGTAGGTTGGACTAAAAGCACTACAGTCGTCAGAAAGAGCTAGCGTCGTCATTCTGGGTGCATACCTGAGTACATATACTAGCATGTCAGAATTTTGTTCGCTGCTATGTTCATTACAGTGATGACAGTGCTTACCATTCTATATATAAGCACAAGCCAGTTGGAAATTTGTACATAGTTATATTTCTTTTCACTGCTGTGGTTACCTTTCTGCTTGTATTCTTAGCCACTCCCCTCTATAATGCCCTTGGCCATAGATCTCAATAAAGTGCCGGAGTTGGCCTTTAAAGCATCAATGTAGCAACCATTTGGGCTGTCATGAGTCCTTAAACCTTTGCAAACATGCCAAAAAACATTTCACTCGTGAAAGTGGTTTTTCCACGAGGCTTGATTTCTACAGCAGGGTAGGTATTTGACCCGCACGGCATCCGCTGCATTTTAACACGCTACCGGTGAATGCTGGGCGATTGCCTGGTGGTCAAATGCTGTGTCATATCATACAGGACCATGGACGTAGGAAGAGATCTAGAAGAGAGCGTCACGTGGTTCATGCGACCTCTGCAAGCCAATGTCCTCCGATGCCACCCCTCTGTCTGTGGGGCTCAGTGCACGGTGCCTCATGGGTAGGCAGCAGACGCGACTAAAGAGAGCTGACCAATAACAGAGCTCGTCTATCACACGACTAGTAAGGCCTATTACTCCGCTAAATTTTTTTTACTAGGCTTCAAGATTGTTACGTGGCGCGCTTTCTCCTAGTCTTTCGTTTTCCTTCCTCCATGTCTAAGAGCAAAGCTGTCTTTTTCATTCTCTACCATAACGAGCCAGCTTGGCAGGCTCACCTTCACCCATAGAGTCTCATAATAGTACACTAGAAGGAAATCTGGCACTAGTGTCTATGGGAGCTGCAACTCATGGCGCTTCAGCCAGCATGGGAATGACGGGTAGTACATGTCTTCACCTAAGCTTCGTTCTTTCGGCTTCGTGTGGCCTGCAGTCGCTTTGTCACAAGACAAAGTTTAGCAGTCCCACTTCACCACTTTCACAATTTTAGCCTCACCAATTCAAAGCAGCTCACAAGGTTGACGATGAGCCATTATTTCATCCGAAACAAAAGCCAAAACACAACAATAAACAAAGCCACGAGGGCATTTGGAGCTGCAAGCATGAAGACTAGGCAAATCAATGTACTACCGATCATTTCCATGGTGGCTGAAAAATTGCAGCGACACAGTTCTCTTTTAGTAAATATAGCAGGAAACTCTATCGCTTAACCAGCATACAACAGTGGCATAAATGAGTGCCGGCTGCCAAGCAGGCAGATTACGCCTTTGGCCTTTCTTCAATATCAGTGTGTTAAGCTGGGCTTGTTGGTACGTGTGAACTTTGGGTGGACTACACGAAGACGGGACAAGGAAGGCAACAAACATGACCACAGACTATCAACAAATGACATTCGAAAATACTACCTTGGATAACAGATACTCATTTTTCAACTAAGCATGCGCGCATTTGCATGAAGTAAACGTGTTCTGCATATTTTCAAATAAATAATTTGTTGACAGTATGCTCTCGTGTTCATTGCCTTCCTTGTCTTGTCCTTGCGCTGTTCATGTCCAAAGTTCAATGACTGGCTTTGTTTGGTGGAAGAATGTGCTGATGTGCATTTCTATGCAGTGCCACACCGGGAAAGAAAAAGGCATTTCAAAAGCTTAGCTTTCTTTGTCCACAACTGGTGGAACGCCTGGGTCCATTGGTTGCTTGACATTCTCTTGCCAAACAGGCTGACGGGGCTTAAAACCTTCCTCCCCCCAAATTTTCTTCATGCTGCCGCATATCACGGACAACAACAACCAACCATCTTGTACCTGAAGTCATCACACAATTTTGTGCTGAACGTTTCTTTTCCTATTTGAACAGACACTTTAGTGGAAGCATTGTGAAAACCCAGGTTGGCTGTCACTTAGACGCCCAAGTGTGCACCCTAGAGCCACGTGACCCAGAAAGCTTTATCATCAGAGCACAAGATTTTTAGAGCTCTTCATTGACAAACAGCCTCACTTCGTGATACTCGTTCATTAGCTATCCAAAACAGTTGATTGAGTCAATCAGAAGCCGGCAGCACAGCTGCAATAGGGGGGCTGGATTGAAAAGGTGGCGATGTGGATTTTGCAAGTTAGTAAACAAGTAAGCTCCAACAGCAGGAGTGCGAAAGCCGAATTCCTTAAACATTACACCACATGTGGGTACGTCTTGAAGAGAACACTTTCAAGAATCTCCTGCAAGAAAGCGAAGTGTTTTTCATAATGCAGAAGGTTTAATGTCAGTCGCACTCGCATCTCATGCATACACCCATCTCCAGAATTTATGCAAATTTTGAGTATGACAGCAAATATTACATTCCCTCCGAATTCTAGTCTCGCGGTGTTACTCTATAAAACATTTAGTGACTGGAAACATCACGCTATTTCCGTCACCAGCAGTTCATCTCGAACATTCGTTGCACCACGCTCTATTCTATTTCAAATTCAACGTGCACGCTTCACATAACTTTTCTCGCAAATAAGTCTCATTACCACTTATCAATAGAAATGCTTTATGCACATTTACGTTGGCATTACTAAGCCTTATTCTGTTCACCACGATTTCAGACTTCCTTAAGTCATTCAGAACCCATCAATTTAATCTATCACTGCAAATCTAAAAATATGCCACACACATAACACGGGAAAGATAAATCTGTCAACAGTGTGTTGCTTTCTTGTGTTCCCCTATTTTTCCTTGCAAGTTTGTCGTTCCATTGACTTAGTCGGCCGAGTACAAGAAAATCCAAACTTCACAATTTCTTATAATTCAAATACCGACTAGTGTACTTGCTTTCAGAACAAATTCTTTTTGGAAATGGTGATCTTATCAAATGTACAGTTGTATTTTCTATTACATGCTACATTTCTTGCTGGAAAAATGCGCCCCTTTTCCATAGAAGGAGCAAATAAGGAAGCAGGCTAAGTCAAGCATGCTAAGTCAAGCGCAGGTCAAGCAGGCTAAGTCAAGCGCAAAAAAGATGGAACACACAGAAAGTTGACACACAGATACAGCGAGTCTATATTTCAGTTTATAGCCTTGGTACACTTGGTGCTTTGGTGTCTGCAAGGGATTTAGCCCCTTTCACACAATGTTGGGTGACTGGGGTAATGCCTTTTCTGCTACTAATATTAGAACTGTTGTGAACTTTTCACAGACTTCATGGATGCTGAGATCTTGTCAACGAGCATCTTCGACTTTTCCATTTCTGTAAATAAAGGCCAGTCTACATGATGTAATATGCAGCAACGTGGCTTGGACTTTATAGTAGATAATGTTGATGAGAGTTTGGTGACCGGAGGCAAGTGGCTACTTCCATATGAAGTGTTCAGGACTTCCCACTCAAATTCACAGAAAAACAGATGGTGGGAAAACTATGTTAACGTACATGAGCGTGATGAAAAATAAGTTAGTGAACCAGAGTTCAAAAGACATTTTATATGACAGAACGAGATCTCCAATGACTTGCCCTTTTTGGCCTGTCTTTTCGCTACCCCAGAATGTCCATAGAGCGTTAAAACTGCCAACTAAAAACAAAATGGCTCGGGCAGTTGTGCTATTAAGTACCCCGGTCCTTGGACAGTTACGTGCTCATGAGGCGGAATTTAAAACAGATGGAGATAGTTTCGCATGATAAAATAGTGGTACAAAAGATGTGCATAATTCGATAAGAATATGAAAAACTTTATTACAATGAAGTTGGTTTTTAGAAGGCTTAACTATAAGCTCATCTCAAAGGGAAACCAAACCACTCTTGTGTTGGTAAACATGCAAGAAACACAAAAACTGACTCAAACATTGCAGTGCAAGACTAGAGAAATGATACAGAGAAGACACACTGACATGTTTTTGCTCCTGTAGTTTCACCCGCTGTATATCTTCAATACAGATTACCAACGCGCCCAACATACAGAGACAAACATTTCCCACCTACTAGTACTGTGGCTTGGCTCCAATTGCATATCTGTCTCTATTTTCCTTGTTAATTACATACGTAATGTGTAACTTCAAGAATGTTTCACAGTCATGCATGCTCTTGAAGCGAATTCAAATGACCAAACGTTTGAAGCCCCAGCATAGACCCAAAGTCACCCGAAGGCAATTGTAAAGAAATTTCCATGAACAACACACATTTCTTGCTAAGCAAAACACTAAAAGAAACTGAATTTTTAAGGAATCTTGAAGTTGTTTGATGCATTTTATAAGTTACCTTCTACCATAAAATGTTAATGAATTACCTCTCCTCCTCCTTCCAAACAAAAGAGTCTGTATGTCCTTGACCTTTAGGGCTCCTTTGTATGACGACGGGACATGCAAAATACTGCAACAAGAAACTGAGTTTCTAAGGAATCTTGAAGTTGTTTGAGGCATTTTAGAAGTTACCCTCTGCATATAATATGTTAATTAATTACCTCCCCTGCTCCTTCCACAAACAAAAGTCTGTACGCCCCTGACCTTTAGAGCTGCTTTGCATGACGACGGGACACGTGGTCTCTGAGGCTGTCTTTTCGCGAAAAGGATGCACTGCAGTGAACACAGGAAAAAAGGTGCCCTCCTGTGTGGGCATGCATGTGGCGCTTCAGGTTGCTCCTCTTTGAAAAGGATGCATTGCAGTGGGCACAGGTAAACGGATTCTCCCCGGTGTGGGTCCGCATGTGCGCAACGAGGTGGTGGTTCCGCGTAAAGGATGCGTCGCAGAAGTCGCAGGGAAAGGGACGCTCCCCTGTGTGGGTGCGCACGTGAACCACGAGCTTGGACCTCTCGGTGAATGCGGCCGGACACAGGTGACACTGGAAAGGGCGCTCGCCTGTGTGTATGCGGAGGTGTGATCTCATGTGCGTCTTGTCCTTTGTCACGTAGTTGCACTGCCGGCAGGATTGCAGTCTGCCTTGTACGGACACTAGCGGACGGTACAGGTCCGTGGACATCGAAGACGAGGAATCTGCAAAGCAGCAAGGAAAAACAGGATGGCAATGCAAACCGTGTGTCACACACTACGTGGAACTGGACTGTAGTGCCAGGCAATCAAGGAGGATTGCTGCACTAATAAGTGAAGTAACGTAAAATTGCCCTCCCCAAACCCCATGTTACTGCACGAACCCAGCATGTCAGGGGTCTCAAAAATGTAACCCGCCCACCTTTTGCTAGCAGCTTAGCTGGCACATGAATGCCTTCGTCCCATATTCTTTGTGAGGCACCCCAAGTGGTCACCATACGTTGAAACATAACCGTGCAACAAAAACTCTAAATTTCAGAATCGGCATCCCAGTATCAGTCATTCTGGTGATCGATATCGACATGTTTCTCGTGTCCTTAGGCCCAATCCCTTTTTAAAATGACCCATATATGAGATATGGGAAAGGCCTTCTTTCAAATGGCAACGTTAGCCAACATCTGTTCAAACTCTACCGCCTCCACCACCCTTTGCCTTGCCCTACATTTTTCACACATTTCTCTCTCTCTGTATACCCAACAGCAAAAGTTAACGGGACATGAAATGTTCGAGCAAGCTATATTCTTGCTTTGTCCTGGAACCTAACCTTCAAAGAAATGTTCCAGGCTGTAGTTGGCATTGCAACCTATACATTCACCAGCTACATTAGAAGCATTACGCACTAATAGAGTAGACATTAGCATTTATTGTAGACCCAACACCTCGTAAACTTTTGCTGATGGGTGTACATAAATATTATTATACCTAATACATGCAAACACCTGCTGCCGTGACAAGGAGGTCTGGTTTGGAAGCATTTATGGCATCATACCTAGCAATATTACTCTGCACATCTACCACTGCACTAAGCAATAACACTGAAGTAATTATAACACTTTTACATTGCGCAGAAGCTTCCATACAATGCTGCACAGCAACAGCATCACTTGAAACTTTATGCATATGAAGCACGTGAAAAAAAAAAAAAATTTCTGAAAGAACTTAATAGGAGACAAACAAAGGCTAGCAAGGCATCACACTGTTAGCATGGCGGCACAATGTAGAATACAGCCATATTTTTGTGCATTACACAAAGAATGGTTTCTCAGTTTGTGTAGTTTACACATTATCCTTCAGAAATGTTTTTTTTTCTAAAATTAAAACAAAATGCAATATACTTAGAGGAAACATAAGGTTCACCTTTAGGAGTGGAATGTGTAGTCGGGCCACTTTTGCACACGCTCTCATTCACTTGTTCAAAAAATGATAGTACACAAATGATATATCAACTTAGGAAGAACGTGAAAGAAATGAGCCTGATATACTACAAACAGAATAAAAAATACTTGAATTTGAGCATTGTGCCACAATTGGTGGTGGAAGATAACACAGCCAGATTTATGTGAATTCAGGAAACGATTGTTCCTCAGTTAGTGGCACTGCAATAAACTAAAGTTAGTTGGTCCACAATGATTGCAAGATTTTGTCGACTTACAACACAAAAGCATGAACACCGAAGTTTACAGGGCCAAATGCATCGTGAAGTTACACAAAATTTCGGCTATAAACTTATTTCAAGATCATTGTTTACATATTGCAACGTGAAAGCAAATTAACACTGCAGAGTGTTGAAGTAGCTTATTTACAGCATTATTTCTGTCAGCTATACTTGCATGAACATGTACAGCGTTGAACAGACTTGTAAAGACTTGGTGTGTGTTACCAGATACCCAGCCTGAACCAATGCACTGTAAAGACAGGCACACTTCCATTACGCCAATGACCGAAAGCTAAACACTGCGAGAAAATCGATTCTTCACAATTTCAATAGACTAACAGGGCGAAAGATTAATATCCGATTTCATTCTTTTCAATATAACCAAAGCAAGGCAGCAGTTGGCAAACACGGTCACATCACCATCACAAATTTCTATGAAGAAGCTGGTGGCATGCATTTTTTGACAATATCCATAGCATGCAACTTGTTGTTTGCTCCATAAGAGGAATGGACACATCTGAAACAGCAAAGAGATCACTGTCAAAGCCAGCACAAACACTCACAGTACACCTTCGGATACTTTTTCTTTTGGCATCAATCAGACTGTCATGTAAGAAATTATTTAGTCTATAAAATTTCTTGTTAGTGTTGAAATTGAGCTATTGCTTATTTCAGTAACCAATTACATGCAACAAGCTAGGTTGTTTGTGTAAAGTGCGTTTGTGTTTGCTTGTGCTACCAGATGCCGTGGTAGTTGATATAATCAGTACACCAATGTTTTCTCCACCTACTTGCGTTGTTCTTGGCTCATAAGCGCCTCTTTCGCGGTACCGTTACGCTTCGTCTTTCTCCTTCTCCTGCTTGGCCTCTGGGTGGCACTATTAGGGGGACACGCTCCACAAAAGAGCTTTGACAGATGGGGCTTTAGCACAAACGCCACAACCGGTGCTGACACGAGGCACGAACAGCACGGAGTTCGCGCGGCATATGGAACAGCGCTAGTTGTACAGTGTCAAAGTAGAAGCGAGCAGAAAGATACAAGCACCATCTCTAGGTAAGCATACAGTGACCACCTTCCTTCCAGTGAAATGTGGAACAGGCTGCCCAGAGAGGGGGGGGGGGGGATAGACGCAGCATGATGTGCACTTGAATTAACTACACTAATTTATTTTTCAACTTTTGGTGAGGAATTTCCTCTTGCAATATTTTGTCATGATACAAGGTGAAATTCAAATACATATCTGTGTAGAGCAAACTATTTTATACATCGCTTTAATATGCTCAGATGTAAAGCAAGGTTATATTGATATCAACTTGAAAGCTTGGCGACTATAAAAATAGTCACCCACGAAAACAGCTGTGGCTTAGTTTCCATATGTTAAGGATGAGAGCCTGTGAAGTACTCGACACGGCTCGTTTTACTTTTTTTTGCAGTCGAATTTTCTGTCAGACCAAACCACCTCTTAAAATGGCTCGGTCAGCCACTGCCAACTACTGGCAAGACGCGATTTCATGCGTGTTCAGTTGGTCCAGGGGCCCTCCGCCCACGTTGCATTTGTCACCACCATGAACCAAGTGACTTTTTCGGAAGCTAGGAGTGCTTGCAGCTAAAGCATCCTCAAACAGAGTGGCCAGATACAATAACAATCAAGAATGAAATGCGGGACATCTTAGGGGGCTTTCATATATTTTGTGCAACACAGGACACTTTTCCTCAATGCGGGACACTTACCCTGCATGCAGCATGATAGGTGGGCCCCCTAGAGTACCCTAGAGTACCTACAGTAGAGAGCGCTAGGTTGGGATGCCCCACTCCAGATAAAATAAACAACCAGTGAGTGATCCGGCAGCAATGGGAATTGAACGCAGTACTTCCTACTGTGGAGACGGACACAATACCGCTCCACCACCAACTTCTGCCAAGCCACTGCCTAGAAAGACGTTCTGCTCTGCGGCTTCTTCCTGTCACATGTGCAACCATTTGACCACCGACAAGAACAGAAGTTTCATTTCATTGTCTCGTTCTTTCTTTATGGAAGCACTGAAACATTGTTATACTGAAATAGCAAGTAAACATGCTTCCTTATGTTGAGGTTAAAAAATACACGGTGTTGTATGGACATGAAGTAACAAATATGTTAAAATATATTTTTACACGAAAAATCACATTATAATGAAGTTCAGTTTAACGATGAACTACTATGATATGCCAACCAAATCACTCCCGTTTTGATAAACTTGCAGGAACAACAAAAACCCGGCAGATACTACTGCGGCCTGACCTCAATTGCACACCTATCTATATTGTCCTTGTTATTTACATATAGTGTGCAAACTTAAGCAAGTTCCAGTCATGAATGCATTCCTAGCCAATCCACATTCAAAGCAAGTCAAACATTCGTCATCACTGCATAACTATAAGGTTACCCAAACGCACTAAAAAAATTCCCATTAACAATGACTGAATTTTTTCTAATCAATATGCTGTAAGAAACATGGTCTCTGATACATCCAAGAATTGTTTGATAGATTTTAGAAGTTACCTTCTCTCATAAAAATGAATTAAATAACTTAAAGGGACACTAAAGGTAAATAACAATTTATGTCAGAGTGAAAGGTCTATGTGTGAGAACGTCTAAAATGTCAATAGTATCACAGCAGTGCTCTAGTAATCGAGAAATTAAGGTAAATGTAGGACACGATGTGCGCCACGAGTGGGGCATTTTGGAAATTATCCCGATGACGTCAAAGAGTACAGAGTACAATTAACCACTACTAATCAAACTAATTGCAATAAAAAAAAGAACCTTCCGTGCATCCCAAGACATAATAAAATGCTGCTTGTTCGTTTCTGTTTGATTCATGGAAAAAAGAACCTCTTGGCGCTACTATGGGGAACGATGAGAGTAGTTCAAAAGTTTCATTTGCGCCGAGCTGCGCGTCTCAGTGGTTGTTTCGGTATCGCGTACTGCTGTGTGCTTGGCTCTCGCTATTTTCGCACTGTTGAGACTCTACTGCTGCTTCTGCTGGCCAAGATAAGCTCCGTTGCAGTGAACTATACAGTTTCGGAGTGGCCCGTGCCTGCGTCTTGGCAAGGTTGATAGCCGCTGTTGTGCAAGAAACCATAGCGTCAGCAGCCGGGCAGTAAAGGCGGGCAACATTGGGCACGGCCACTGCTACGTCAGAAGGCCCGTTCAGGCGGGTGATTTGAACTGCGTTAGCGCCGTGCGAACGACTAAAACGTAATTTTCTTTCAAAATGAGCATTTCCTTGGCACGAAACAAGCACTACGAGGTTTCTGGAACGCTATTTCAACAATCAACGTTGACTTAATATTTGCCTTTAGTGTCCCCCTTGAACTCTCCCTCCCCTTTCTTCCGCAAAGAAAGGTGGTACGCCACTGACCTTTAGGGCTTCACTGCATGACGATGAGACACGTGGTATCTGAGGTGGCCCATCCGTGAAAAAGATGCATTGCAGTGAGCACAGGAAAAGGGACGCTCTCCCGTATGGGTGCGCATGTGGTCACTGAGGTTGCTCCTCTTCGAAAAGGATGCGTTGCACTGAACACAGGAAAAGGGACGCTCTCCTGTGTGGGTGCACATGTGGTCAAGGAGGTGGTTCCTCTGTGTAAAGGATGCGTCGCAGTAGTCACAGGGAAAGGGACGCTTTCCTGTGTGGGCGCGCACGTGAACCATGAGCTTGAACCTCTCAGTGAATGTAGCTGGACACAAGTGGCACTCAAAGGGGCGCTCGCCCGTATGCTTGAGAAGGTGTGTTCTCATGTGTGTCTTGTACTTGGTCGCATAGGTGCACTGCCGGCAGGAATGCAGTCCGTCTTGGAAGGACACGAGGGAATGGTACTGCTGATGAGATATTGTGGATAAGGAACCTGCAGGGCCACAGAGACATGAGAAAAACAATAAAAATGATGCGTCACACACTACAAGCAACTTGGCTGCTGCGTAAGGCGATCAAAAAGAGTTGCTGCACTTTTTAAAGGGCTGCCGACACGGAAATTTTCCCTTGTCCTTTCTTTGCGTCAAATGAAAGGCCAAGCCCCCAAGAGCCTATAAAATGTACTGGTAAGCATGAGTGCACCCTGAAAAAGTAATTACAGTATGTTTTCAAAAGCTAGTTTTGGTTCCTACTGCACCCTAAAATCACAACACTGTATGAGCTTCTTGTCATGTGCTCGCGCAAGCTACACTCAAGCCTCATTATAACAGTCACATCTGCCACGAAAATAACTTCGTTATATCCGAAAATTCGTTATAAACGTTTATTTTTAACACTCTAGCTATGACAAGACTATTCTTCATTTACTTCGTTATAACCGATAATTCGTTATATGCGTGTTCGTTATATCGAGGTCTGAGTGTATTGTGACGTTTCCGCGGCTGCTCCATTCCTGGCTTCGCTGGTGGTGCACTAATGGCCATTTTGAATGTTTTGGTGCCTGACGTCATCACAAGTAGCCATACTGATGTGTGAAGTCACCAGAATCAACACTGTAACCTTATGTCAGGCTAGAGTTGATGTCAGTAGGTGCGCCGTGCAAAAATCGACTTTAATGTCAAAATAAGATATCTAATCAGCACTTACTGAGCTTCAAACTTTCACAGAGGCGTCTCTGTATACAGGGAACTTGTATGGCGGACTAAACACCTTCGAAAACTCATGGCAGTAGCCCTTTAATAAAGTGCATAACAATCTTGGCCTACCCAAATCACATGTTACTGCAGCGGTAACTGTGCAGAGACCCAGCAGATGTCTCACAGAGGCTCCCATCTATCTGTAGATAAATGCATACTTAATAAATGCGAATACCTGCTGCCAAAGCATGGATGACTGATGTGGATGCAATTATGGCACTATACCTAGTCAAGTTATTTTGCATACGTACCACTGCACTGAGCAATAACCCATTGAACTAAGTACATTTTTTTTTCACGGGGAGGTATCCGTACAAGCTCAGAATGATAGAAAGCTGAGCTGGTTGTTAGGGATTCATGATAAAAGAATATAGGCGTGCAATCACGGACACAAGAAAAATGGCGGACAACACAAAAGTTTGTGTTGTCCTGACTTCTCTCTTGCGTCTGCGCTTGCTCACCTACTGTCTTTTTATCAAGTATCCATGCAATGTTGCACTGCAAAAGTGTCAGTTGATATTACAACACATGGAGCAAACGAAATAAAACATCGGTGAAAGTTAATGTGGAATAAACTGGAGAACATTAAAACGGAAAAAAAAAACATTTACACGGGTTAGAATGGCATCACAGCTTCTGGTAAAGAATAATGCAGTCACATTTTGTGTATTACACAAAGAATGGTTTCTCCCTATTTGTACAGTTTACACATTCTTCATTAAAATTTTTTTCTTGCTTGAGTGAGAGCAGAATGCATCAACAGTGCACTAAAAGGAACTTATTCACCATATAATGTTTCAGTCACACAACCATGCACAAGTAGATATTCTACTTTGTCACTATTAACCTGAACTCATTAACCTGAATAAGTAGGATGGCTATACACTGAAGCCACATATTGGAGGCCATATGGACACACTTAAATATCACGGCACTTTAACCGTGTTGCGCTGCTTAACACATTCATCAGTTTAAGAAAGACCTACATGCATTTCAGGCATGAGAGTAGGTATTCAGATCACGAGCACATAAACTGGAGCAACTGATATATAACGTAAGAGCACGAGCGAAATGGACATCACATAATCCGAGAGGAAAACAGAAAAAAAGTCACAGTTAGGCTGCAGGGGCAAAGCAATGATTACGATAGCAACATACTGGATTGTTATACGAAACAAGGCTAGCAGTTAAATTCTTTAGCACCTGACCTGGCCTAACTCAAAATGCTGGCGTAAGGAAACGCAACCAGTGAAACGATTGAAACGACCTTTGTGCTGTCGATCCCTTCAATGCAAACAGCGGTGCAAACACAGTATGTACAAATGTATGCACAGTCTGTTGATCCGTGCCAAGGTAGGGCACACGCGACTGTGCTCGGCCTATCAAAGTATGCAGTTCCTGGTGGAGTCACATCCATCCAATGTCTGAAGTGTGCAACTTCTTCGATGCTCCGTAGGGCAAACAGACACATCTGCAAAAGCACAGAGATCCCATTTAATGTAAGACGGAACACTCACAATTCACTCATAGGATGTCAATGTTCAGGCAAGCCAGATAGGAGTGCTCAATAGATGTTTCAACATCTTGGAACTGCATGCTGGCCCACTACTTTAACCAATGCTGCTACAGCTTGATAAGCATGGTCACATCGGGTGTTGATGCTAGGAAATCAAGGATCAGCAACTTTTTACCCTTTGTGGCGGACCTACTGGAAGTGCCTTTTTTAAGCCCCATTAATAATGAAGTGCATTTCTAAGAGGACACAAATGTAACTATTGGGCCAATGAATAGGTAAAATCCTGTGCACAATGTTTCTGTACAACACTGCCCTTCTTTAGTGCAGGCACATGGTGCAAGTTTTCATTGCCTTCGCAGGTGTTTTCACAATGAAACAAGACGACTGACACAAAAAAAAATTTAAAAGAAATTTGCAGAGAACACAAAAAGAACATGAATGGCTGCACAACATGAATTGACCCATACAGGATAGGTCATTTCATTTGCTGGAACACTAAAATTAGTATGGTATAATTGCCACTAAAATGGCACAAAATAATGCAAACGCAATAAATTACATTTCAGTACTTGGTCAGCAGCAGTTCATAATGTCATAATAAGTTCATAATGGAAGCAGCAGTTCATAATTTCAGTTACATTGCAAAGGAAGTTACTGTATATGGTAATCTAATTTTCTGTAATGTGTACAAACATGGTATAAAGAAACATCTTCATAGAAGAGGCGCACAGCTGCACCTCGAATGTGACTTCGTACATTCATTTTAAAAAATTGTTGGCAATTTTTTCTGCCAAGTTCTTATTTCTGAGTGCAACTTTAAACCATAAGAGGAAGTGCACAGTATTGAAAGCACTCTGCACTCTTCACTGAGCATATTCTGTACTCAACATTGGAAATGGGATATCTGACGAACTGCTTGCGTCATTTCTTAGGGTCCCGTACAGGCTGTGACAGCAATATAGTAACTCCTCGGACTTCATCATCGCGCAAGAAGTGATAGCAAATGTGAGCCGTTTTGTTTAGGCTTGAATCCCAGCAACTGCGAATTGGAGCACACTCGTGCCAGACTCATTTTTATTGTCGCCAAAAGGCTGTTTAATTACTTTTAGTTCTTTTAAGAAAAGTCACTTAAGATGTGTGAACAGAGATTTTTATACAGTGCAAGATACTTTGTCATCCTGCATGAAATGATTGCATATGTCAACAATTTATGCTTCCATCTCAGCAATTCTGATTTTTGAAGTGTTCATACTGCACTTATTTATGTTTTTGCCAAGAGGGCTATCGCGTTAAGTTGTTTGAGTAAAAACGTTGCAGCTGCTTTCACACATGTGCAGCTATTTTTGGCTCAAGCTGGCTACTTTTCAGGTAGTTTTTAAAATTTTTTGGCTACATTTTGTCTTTTCAACCTCGTAACCCTGCTTCTTGGGCAAGTTCCTTCATCTCGGCAATTCCTGGATGTGCTTGTGAAGAATTTCCATGATGTGCCGTCTGCCTGGACGTGGAATGACGAGACTACTGCCCCATTGCAGACAACCCCAGTACACGAGTCCATGCTTGCAGCTCACAAATGCTGCAAACTCTTCAGGTAGCTTGTGCTTTGACTCCCTACAATGCACCCAGTTGAAGACACTAGCCAACACCTTGTACTTCGATGAAAACCTTGCCCTCTGCATGCTCCATGTCACATCATCACTTCTATTTCATAAAGACATCGCTGCCCCTCCTCTGCTTTGCTGGCCCTTAGTGGTAACTCAGTGGTAAATGACTGAACACGTCCGCATTGCAGAGATTCTCTGCAGCTAGGTGCTCAAATTTGTGACGTGTGCTGCCATGACAGCCCAAACGGAGCGTGCGTGGTGACGGCACTCGTGGAATGGGCAAGTCTTAAAAGTGCCCTGTGATCTGTCACAACCTTGAAATGCCTGCCACATGGTAACTGATTAAACTTCACCAAAGCCAATGACAACTGCTTTCCAGTCTGTCTAAGCATAGCTTCTTTCTGCAGTGTTCATGGTTGTCGACGTATATGCCAATAGGCCTCTCTCTGGCATCTTCACCCACATGGCTAGGCAATGTTTCCAGTCCATATGGTGATGTGCCACAGGCAAGCACTAGGGGATCGTTGACATTATCGTAGATTAGTACAAGCGGTGATTGCAGCAGATTCTTCTCGCAGCGGCTCTCATTGACTTGCCTTCCGCCAATAATGCTTCTCCCAGGCGAATCGGGTTCAGTCGAACTGTGAGCAGCAGTTTGCCTCCTGCATGCTTTCACGGTGTGGCCCCGTTGCTTGCAGAAGTGGCACTGATCATTTGAACAGGCAACTGTTGGATGAGTGTTGTCTCCTCTATTCTTATCGCGGGCAGAGGCTTTTTATTTACGCCTCACCGTAGCGCGAGTGCGCACCTTCGCAGCGAACAAATCCACCCGAGAACCAGGCGAACTACCCTTACACTACCGGTGTACCCTCCTTGGCTAGTGTCCCGTAGGACGTTGCTGTTCTGCGATGAAGTACGGACTCGCCGGGCTGCTGTTCACGTGCTCCAAACTTGAAACGCTGTACTACCAGCTGTACTGCCACCGACGGTCGCGGCAAGAATTGGTTTGAAAGAGGCCCGCAGATGTGATCTATTCGTAGGCCACATCCGATGGTGCGCCAGGAGAACGAAGGGAGCGAGCGATGGCTGGGTCGCAGATGCTGTAGAGTGTTGCTCGCTTCTTCTTGTCACCGTACGACCGTACTCGATATGATTTGCTTGAAACCATCTTGAAACAATTCAAGAAGCTCGAAATACTGTACTCGAAATATTCTGTGGACCACACAACAAGGTAAACTGTGGCTTTATTATGTGGGCTAGACAACAAAATAAACTTCAAATTTATTTTGTGGACTAGACGACAACGTAAACTACAACCGCCCATTGTTCTTGACGACGGTTTCTCTTGCGAATGCCAACGCTTGCCGTTCTGTAATGGCATAAAGTGCGGGAGACAGTGATGAGAGAACGGAGAAAGACGCCGTGCACCGGGCAGGATAGTATGAGTAAAATATTCAGAAGAATTAAAACAGTTTTCTTCTGCGATATCCGCTTTAGCTCGAACTTACCCTCCACAAACTGACTTAGGTAGTGGCGATATTACCCGCATTCATAAATATTTACCTCCAGGGTAAATATTTATGAATGCGGACAAATCTCGGACAAATCGGGAGTAGTTGGTATGCACGCGCGTCTAATAAACACGCACTGCTAGACGCGCGTGCATACCAACTACTCCCGATTTGTCCGAGATACTCCTGAATTCTGGGCAATCCTTCCGATCTTATGGGCATGCACACCTGTGAATATGCAAAAAAAAAAAAAAAAACAGCACTAACACCACCGCGAAAATAAAATAATACTTTCACAAATAAAATAATAATAATTAAGTCACTTTCACCACATTACGTTGCTGCACTACGAAAAAGGACACTACGAGAGAACACACATTTTGTTTTTTAAAATTACACACGCGCAGTATGATTACAAGTTCCCATATTATCGCTAACGTCTACAAACTTCGCTGGCAATCATTCATATATATGACGTCGCTGTGACCATGAAAAACAGTAATACGTGCACCAGCTTTCTTAATTCTGTCGCGTAACACAGGATGTGTTTCAAGAGATGTGTACAAAAATCCTCAAAAATAAGGGAAATTAATATTTGCTTGCTACCTTCATAATTAGATTTTCTGTAGGATGGCTAGAGGCATCAGTTAAAGGACCCCTGACAGCAAAATTTTTGTTTGTGATTTTTTTATTGTAATTTGTAGCTTTGTGTCTGGTAATGCCTAAATTAAATCGTAAATGCTCTATCGTATCGTATAACTAATTCTAGCGTAGTTAATTGTGACCATTTCAGCGTCACTTCAAAACGCCCGCCTAAAAACCACAAGAAACTAGCGCCCCATGCGGGGGAGCGTCAAAGACCACGTGCACTCAAGCTGTGGTGACGTTGAAAGCGCAGTTGGCGCAGTTTTCAAATCGGGGCACGGCCCGGTCTGGAGGCGCGCGAAGGAGCGAGCGCGTAGTCTTACGAGCGCGCGCCTCCAGACCGGCCGTGATCGGGGCCCCGCGCGCGGTAGAGATTGAAAGTATGAGCGAGAGGGGCGAGGAACAATAGGCCTCGCCGGGTGCCAGTCGTGGTATTGTGTGCGCCCCGCAAACCTTCTGTGACGTCCACAATAGTTGCTTTACTCGTGGAACGTCACGCGGGCCCTCGATCTACGTCATGCCAGGATGTCGCGAGGTCCAGCCAACTCAAATGAGCACTCACGCTTACTTTAAAACCAAATTAGGATATCTTAAAGGCAACGTTCGTCACTAATAATTGGTCAGATGTGCCCCCGTATACAGGAAAGTCAAACAACACAAACATCTCGAGGTGTCAGTTTTGCAGTGGGGTCCTTTAAGGCGCCGTAATTAAATAAATCAAATTCATGAACTTTTTCATTAGTGTAGACAGGCGCCCGGGGTACAATGAGAATATACATATATACCAGGTTTCTCTCCACGGTGGGCGACGGTGGATTTGTTTGCCGCCCACCGCTCCGATTAACTCCTTTGAAATGCGCGTCTGGGGTCGCGCGAAACACCAGCGAGTCGTACCTTCCGCCATCTTATGCAAAAAGAGTCTGCACAGATGGCGTTGTTGTTTCAAAGATCGCCAAGTCCAGCGCCAGCGCTTGAACAAAAGCGCCCTCACTTCCGTTTTCTATGCGCGTCATAGATGCCAGACACATGTGTCGAAAACGGGAAGTTTGAAAACAACGTGAAATTCCTAAACTACCTATGTCGCGCCAACTCCCTCCCTTCGTCTCTTTCTCTCTCTCTCACATGGACACTCGCGTACAGTGACGCATACACACACACTAACAACGTAAATGTTGAAACGAAGGTGGTTTCAAAAGAAGGCTTCTCCTGACATGATGTCATGTCGTGGAGAAGCCAGCTTTAGGTACATTGCAAAGGCGAATTTGGCAGACAAAAAGCACGGAAGAAGAAGGAAGAGAGAGAGAGAGAGAAAAGCGCCATAAAACGAAGGGTGGACGAATATACCGACGCACCAACAGGGACTTTCACTGAAAAAAAAAGCCAAATGTGTTCTTGTAATGCAGAATTGCCATCAATGGCGATAATAGGGGTGTACGAATATTCGAGTTTTGAATCGAATAATACTAAATCAAATAATTCGATTCGACTTTCGAATAACTAGTATTCGAAGTTTCGAATAATTCGACAGGACGAATATCTAAAACGCCACAAAGGCCAATGGTTACAACTTGGTTATAGGATTGGGTGGCTAAAACTAACGCTAATGTCGTGACATGAGGCCTTTCGTTAAAGCTTTCGCCGATACCCTATTTCATAAGCAAGCGCATGTTTATTTTAAAGGAGATTATGTCGTTTCCGCACGTAATGGCTCCAGCAAAAGAAGGCCATGGGAACAGTCTGTGAGACTGTCGAACTGCTAGCGCCAAAAAATAACCAGCACACTGCCAGACCTTATAGTCAACATGGTTGGAAAATACTTCAATGAGCCTCAGCTGATTCCAAGAAAGGATGATCCTTCGAAATACTGGAAAGAGCATGGAACTGCAGTTTGTCCAGATATCACCAAAATTGATTTGCGATACTTTTCCATCCCTACTACTTAGGTGCCCGGTGAGCGCGTGTTTTCAACTGCAGGAAACACCGTAACATCGCGGCGGTAGAGAGCCTGAAGCCAGGTCACGTGAAACAGCTTGTGTTTCTGCATGACAATTTGTAGTCTTTCGGTAGCAGTCACTCACCGCGTTAGGTGCTCGAGGACATGAGCAGATTTCATTTCTCTGTTTTTTCTTTTAATTTGCAATAAAAATATTCTTTACTCGATATTCGAGATTTTCGGCCACTATTCGGCACTATTCGATTCGAGATGAGTACTATTCCCACACTCCTAGAATATAACTCTTCTGTGTACTCCACATTCAATAAACAGCAGTTATTACCAACATGTTTGAGACCCCATATAAGGGCAATTACACACTGTCGAAAAACAGAGCTTGGTACAAGAGAAACAAAAAAATGTGCTCATATCGAGGCCGATATGGTCTTTCCTCTCCATGAACAAGATCGATGTTTCGATAATTCGTTAATTGTAGTGTTGCTGCTTCCCTGCTGACAAGAAAACGACAAGATAATTGCGCACAATATATACTAAACTCGGAGATAATCGCGTGAAGACGAGACAAATAAAACAAAATGATGCCGCCAGGAAAAAGTATAGACCCTTTTCGAAAAAGGGCGCCCCTAGCGCCGCGCACGCAAACTACAGTCTGCCGCCATTGTGAGGGCACCGCAGCAGACGACGCAGGCTTCGGCAACGTGTCAGTGCGTGACATTTCAGCACCGCCGAATCGTGAACTGTCATCAACGTTTTTCGTAGAGACGGCGTGCTGCAATGGTGCAGACGTGCTGCGTTCCCATGTGCCACCATCGAGGATATCGCGACGAGAACAGCGATAAGGTTCGCGATAAAACGTGAACAACAAACGCACGTGCTCTCTCTCCATACGTGATGTCAAACGGACGTGCGGAAGGGCACCGTTTTGTAAAACGCGCTACAGAAACGGACGTGCTTATTTCACAGCGCCATGTGTCGCCTTGCTTTTACGAATGAATAATCTTCTCCCGAGTGCCTGCATGCGGTGAATTGCGATAGATTGTTTGTGCAGAAATACTGCGAGGGTTCATAAGGCCAGTCAGAAAAATAAAAATGAAGTTGCGTACCGTTCATTTAGTAGCGACAGTACTCGCATATCGTAAGCCACGTGTCAACATTTTTTAGTATAGACAAACAGGAGCGAAGGCACAAATTTTTTCCGGGGTGGGGGGGGGGGGGGGGTTCAAACCACCTTGATTTGAAGTGGGGGCCGGGCAGGCAGATGTGGTCGAGTGTCATTTGTGCTGTGTGCCATGGCAAAAAAAAAATTTTCGGAGGGAGGCACGGGCCCGGTGTGCCCTCCCCCCCCTGGCTACGCCACTGCATACAAATATACCCAACGCGTGGCGTCCAGAAAATAGTTGCGTGGTGTGGCTTGCGGCAGACAGGATTTTCACCGGTTGCGGTCGCATAGTTCCGCGACAGTGACGTCCTTCTTTTCCTTCGGTGAGAAGTTTGTAGCTTCGGCGAGCCTTTTTTTTCCCGGTCCGGGCGCGTACGCGAGTTGGCTGTGGTCACGGTCCCGCAATCGCGGCAGTCGAGCCAAACTGCTCGTCCAGCCCGTTGAAGGGTACAAAATGTTGCCCATTGTGCAGCGGAAGACCTCAGAAAGACCAACGGAGAGTACTAAGAGCTCGTTCAAGCACACAAACGGTGAGATTTCAGCGGATGACACGGAGAACTAGCCGCAAGACAAACATCACAGCACTCACGCATTTGACGGCTCGCTTCCCATGCCCTCACGATGGCGCTGGCTATCCCACGCTCCTTTGCAAAGCGAAACTGACGAAAAGCCCACCGTCAGGTGGCGTATTTATGAAAAGGGTCTATAGATGGTACACGTGTTATTTGTAGTTCGCCACTAAAGAGAACCGATCGAATGAACGGTCTTTGTAATACAGCCAAATCGGTGGCCCCGTATCTGCATTTTAAAGGGACACGAAAGAGAAAAACGATTTTTCTCGTATTAGTAAATTACTTTTTCCCAATATCAAGATCACCACGCTTGCCGCGAGAAGACGCTCGGTAAGCGAGAAAACGTGCGAAAAGAAAAGGCGGGTGTCGACGCCACCTTGAAGTTCCCGCACCAAGCGCCGTGGCGTCATAGATTTTGACGTCGTCTACTTAGGTCTGCGTATATAATGCCTAACTGCTAAATATGAAGTGCATTGTCTTCCGAGGGAGCCAGAGACTTTACATACCGAGTTTCAGGAAATTTCGTTGAGCCAGTGTGGTCGAAATACTATTAAAACATTTTGAAATCTGTACGTCACGTGCGGAGATTCCGGCGCGAAATTTATAAATGAAGCTTTTACCTCAATTTTTTTTCTACGGTTTTCAGAGTATAATTGATTCGTTTCACTTTACCGTCCCTTTAACAGCAGAGCTGTTTAAAGTAAATCCCTGGGGATTCATCATCCGCACTTTCTATCCCAGCTGCGAGAGCGAGGCCTGACGTGTGGGAGAACATGGGTAAAGCTCTGGCAGAGAATGAGTAGCAATTAACATGGAGAGGGTAAAGCTGGGTAGTGAGGAGGAGAACACAGAGCGGAGCAGGTGGTGTGGTGAGGAGAATATATATATATATATATATATATATATATATATATATATATATATATAGCGTAAATGGCTTTTTTTACTGACTGCCCTAGTGGACAGTTTATGCATGTATGCAGTGTTCAGAAATTGAAACGCAAAAGTTGACCGAGATACCCATGCATACAAAAACTGCAGTACAGTCGAACCCGCATATAACGAATTATTGTTATATCCCCCCCCCCCCTTGAATATATTTTTGATTTATCGATATATCCTGTTTCGACTGTACGTACGCTGTAACGCCGTGAAAGAAACAGGCACGTCCATTGCTATTGGCTAACAATTGCTCTAATACCTTGGATTCTGTCGGTATATGTGCACCAACAGAATCCACGGCATGGTAATGGCGGTACTATAGCGGTACCAAATTGTGGGAGAGATCATGTGGTTTAAGCTCAGCACCACTCCCCGACCCCAACTGCATTTTGGCACCTGATGCCACCACAGGAATTTACGTACAATGTCTGATTTTTTATCGTCAACCAAACACTTAAAAAAAATTGGCCGCGTATCTGCGTGCTTCACTGCAAATGTCGAAAGACGATAGAGGAGCGCTGCGTTAGTTATGTATATGCTACCTTTGGGTAGCAGAGTTGTGCGTAGGTCTTGCTAGCAACTATGGCTATGTCGCGAAGACACACTCCGTTTTTGCAGGCGACATGCCTACCGGGTCACCGGTCGACATGTTTGGCGTGTCGAAGACCGGTGATTCACTTTAATGTGAATGACTAGTGTCAATCCAGTTCGCTGCAGCGGCGCCATCGAGAAATACAAAACTTGTCCCCAGCAACGCATGGTTGCTAGCGGCGTTTGGAAGACAGATGCGCAACTCTGCTACCTAAAGGTAGCATATGCAGTAACTCTACGCTGCGTGAGATATGGGCGCCATCTGGCAATACGTCGTGAAACGAGCTTGTGCAGAGGGCACGGAGGAGGAAGTTCTTTCCTTCCTCCGTGGCAGAGGGCTTTCGTCGGCGCGTTGCATTTTCAGCGCAGCCGCATTTTCAGCGCAGCTTAAGAAACTAGGGTCATTAGAATTACGTATCAATGTATTTTCTATTAAAGGAACACACCACCTAATACTTACCTAGTGATATTGCGCCTCAGCTATGCGTAATATTTACTTTTTGATTGACAACGTTCACAAGTATGAATAGCCGTACCAGTTCAAGATGGGTGGGCGGTAAGCAAGTGGTTCAACTTCAGCCGGGTGGCTGAATCGGCTGACAGACAGACAAACAGAAAGACAGACAGACCAAAATTTCTACGTTTTAGTTCCCCAAGAAAGACTAACGTCTTTAAAACCGAGCTCTCCAAGAATGTCCACCGATCCAAGAACGGCAGCTTATGTGCAGCCGCAAGCGGAGGCTGGAAGGTGGTGGTACGGATTTTGCAAGTAAATAAATATGTTCCGACCATTAGCGCAGCTGGAGTGAGTGTTCAGACACGTATACGTATGTACTGCCACGTATATGAAATATGTACAGTATATTCACTGGTATGAGCAACTGCTCGTGATGACTGCATCATGTCGCTGCAAATCTGGCCGCCAGAGGTAATGTTGGCACTTGTGTAAGTGTTCGTGTCAAAATTACTGGAGATGATAAAGTATGTGCATTACTTAGCCCTCAATTTTCCCATTTCAATCTGTGAGTACGTGTACACGCGCACATACAATCACATGATCAAACATATGCATAAAGGGAACATCCATCCTTCGCCCAAAATATATTTTGTACTTACAATGACGGACTACCGACTAGCACTCAAACATGCCAAATACAGAGGAGGGTCAAATTCCTCCCACCCCTTCCCTCCCCTCCTCGCTACCCCTATGGTTCTGACAGCAGCATATGAGCCCTTGTATTCCTGTACTGAAGCCCGATACTCTTTTAACATCACACAACGAGTGATATAGGGTGTTTTTCTTTAAGACAATACAGATTTTTTATAAAAATTCTAAGACAGTAAGGTTCCCGTCGTTTTCGCTCATTAATAACTCTATGTCGAGGCAGAAATATGTTTCTGCAGATAAAATGGTGTTGACGTGACTAATTAACAAAAACTCACTAATTACCTTTTTATGACTTGAGTGAAGTTGTTTATATTAAAAGTTGTAGTGAATGATAATTTATGGCATACCCAGTTTTAGAAATCACAAAGGTTGCACGCAGTTCCAGATATTCATCATCGAATTTCAAGGGTAAAAGCAAAACTGATCGTGTCAAGCACGCACGAAGCGCGGCCTCTCTGCTACTTCGGACCCACGGAGGAAGGAAAGACCAGAACAGTAGATCTTCCCTTCCTCCGTGCGTCAGGCCGGAACTGCACGTGACAAGGAAGTGACGAGAGTTTGAATCACGGTGCACCGGTGCAGAATCTGGTCAGAAAAATCGGCAAGCATTCAGAAATACACAAGCAGACAGCTTATTGCTTGCGTGCAATGTGTAGTGCTTGTCTGTTTCTTTCTTAAACTGCAAGGAGAGTATTATGCTTCCCAGACAAAGAAAAAAGGTTGATACTATACCGTTATCTTGTGCACAGCTCGAAAGAAACAGATAAGCACCAAACACAACACGCAAAAGTAAGGCGATGCACTGGCACAAGTGAGATGACTTGCACCTTTTCAAGCAAAGATACGGCCGTGGCGCGCCTTCATTCAATTTCGCCACTTCCTTGTCGAGGGTAGCACCAGTCTGACGTTATGGAATGGTCGCGCATCGCGCACGCTGGGCGCGATAAGTTTCGATTTTGCCCTTGAAATTCGATGACGAATATCGTGAACTACTTAACTTCCGTCATTTCTAAAAAATGGGTATGCCATAAAATAGCATGCACTACAGCTCTATAATATAAACACCTGCCCTCAAGTCAATAACTAGAAAGTCAATGAGTTTTTGTTAATTAGTCGCAACAGTGTCATTTCAGCTGCAGCAAAGTATTTCCCCGCTATGCAGAGTTCGTGTGCGAAAATGGCAGGAGTCTGTCATAGCATTTTTATAAAAAATCTGTATTGTCTAAAAAAAACAGCCTGAGTAAAAACACACTGAAGACTTTTCCTCATGCAACAAGGCACATCTATACACTTCAAACATTTCTCCACAATGCTGTTTCCCTCACGAAAGCTAGCAAATCAAGATGTTTCGCATGTTTTCACCACGCTGAAGGTTTGCTGTTGGTCATCTTGTCTACATGCAAATTTCTAGTCCACCACAGATTTTACATTTACTCCCTATACTAGTCCCACAGCATTGGTATATAACACGTTTACTGACAAGAGAAGTCTCACTATTTAAGAGATCATCTGTTCATCTTGAGCACCATGTTCTATTTTGTTTCACATTCAGCATACATATAAATCACATTGCCACATGTCAATATAAAAGCTTTCTGCATATTTACGTTAGCATGATTATATTTTTTTGTTCAGCAGAATTTGAGACATGCAGAAATTACTTCGAAGACATCACTTGAGCACTGGAAAGCTACAGTAACAAAACATACAGTAAATAGCTACATACAAAACATACAAGATGCAGTAATAAAACATAACACAGGAAACTTAAATCTGTCAGAGTTTTATTGCTTTCCTGTGTCCCCATTTTTCTCGTGTAGTTATCACTCCATCTAGTCCAATGGTAAAGTACCAGCAAATCAAGTTTATTTGCCTTTCTGTCATATCAAATGTGAGGGATTCTTCTATTCATCTGAAAATGATTTATACAAGGGGTGTTCATATGAAAAGGTACGAAACGTCGTAACAACATGACCACTTACATAGATGCCTATGTCGCTATGGGAGAATGTAGCGAGACATCTAGGGATGCAATTGGAGTCTGTGCTGTGGATGGAAGCATGCGGGGGCGCCCGCATGCACAGTAGAGAGCAGAGGCTCTTATAAAGAGCGCCATCCAATTAATGCAGCAGTGCGTGTGATGACAAGAAGGCGTTCAAATTGCAAAATTCGACAATTTAGGAGTGGCGGGGCGTTATCCGACTTCTGACACTGGAAGGTGTTAAACCAGCCACCATTCATCACCTGCAATTTCTACGTGTTTCGTCCCCCGAAAAAACGCCTGAAAGGGAAGTGCTTCAACTATGGTGACAAGCTCAAGGACGCTGTGAAGGACAGGAATTCTGGGAGCAAGGAATCCTTTGGCTCATTCAGTAATAGGATCGTTGTGATCAGGAACATTGTGTATACATTGAATTCTTCATTTATACCCACAGTGTCGTTTCGTACCTTTTCATTTGAACACCCCTTGTATGATCATCTAGCATCCCTCAAAAAAATGATGCAACTCAGACTGAAGAGCTGCCTTTAACATTGTCATATTAAGTGGCAAAAGGCACTGGAATGCTACTCCCAAATGTCCTGCTCAGTTTTCATTAACGATAGCATGCTTCCATGGACTTCATTTTTTGGATGTCTGGTCTATAATACTCAGTGATTCACGGACAACCTAAGCCAGGATTTGTTATTCAGTTGAAAGCTGTAACAGTGCAGCAAGGAGCTACTGCTAAGAAAGAAAGGATGTGTTAACATGACCCAGCTCAGTCAGAGCTCATCCACTGGCAACTTATAGCTAGAGGCTCAGTAAAATGGATTAAAACACAATGCATTAGACAACGGAGCAATAAGGCAACTAGAAAACAACATTTATTTTATGACTTCAATGTTGTTATATAGACAAAGGAATGAAGCAAATGACGGTGCCTAGAAACAGAGCTTAAAAACAAAACTTTCGTGATGTCCTCACAGAACATACGCAGAAAAAAAAAAGTTTTATAACATGAACGATGGCTCTTCACAGACAAAAAAGGCACCCTGTCAACTACTAAGGTAATTATGGTGAATGAACACCAGGAAAGCGCAACATGAAAACATGTGCAGTTCAAAGAACATAGTTGAAAAATTTGAAGTAATAATACAAGCTCTATACTTGAAGCGAAAAAAAAAATCCTTCTTTCGATCCATGAAAATTCAAACTTTGTGCAGAATCTAAATCACGCTAGGATGACTGCATCTTCTCTGAACAGCATAATAAAAAAAAATGCAACATCACACTTTGATGACATGCCAGTGGAAATGCTAAGCATAAATGCAATGTTAAATGACATTATGAAGTAGCAGCCCACAAGACTATATCTAAAATGATAAATCACCACGACTTCTCTTCTTTTTCCTAGCAACCCTAAATATTAGCTATTTTAAGCAGCTCAACAGAAGCTAAGTGGAAACAGCAAACATATTTTGATGTTTCTCACAACAGTGTGGTCACCAAACAAAGTTCTGCTAAGCACTAATGAAGACAAAAAGAAGGCCAGTGTTTAAATGGGTATGGAATATGAACAATAAGTGCCATTCGTTGCTTGAGAATCCTGGACAATATAACTATTTTACTAAGGCAACTCAAAAATTGTACGTTATGAGAAATTATACTGATAGTCTCAGCTAAGGAAAAAAAAAAAGTGTATTTTAACAGACCCTCATTATGTCAAATGATGAGCTGGAAGACTATGCACAGTACTGTGTGTGTCATGTATTGCTGCATTAGGAGCGAAGGCACAGTTAGGGCACAAGTGAACATTACAGTCCCGGCAACAACTAATATGCATTGCAGGTACAAACAAGGTACACTGATATTTTAACTCACAACCCAATAAAACTGTTGAGTGATGAAGCAAATGTGCAGAATCTGCATGTGTGAGAATTAACAAAATGAGAAAAAAGGATATAAATAATTTGACAGACATAAAATGCCATACAGGAAGTCCTTGATGTACATGCTAAGTTACACATGGCTTCATCCACAGCTAGCAGCAAACTAGCCCAAGTTCCCTAGTTGACTAGATTTACTTGACTAGATTTACTTGAGTTGACTAGAATTTACTTGACTAGATTTACCTGGCAGAGATACACTCAAACCTCGATGTAAGAAACACGGATATAACCAATTATCGGTTATAATGAAGTAAATGAAGAATAGTCTTGTCATAGATACAGTGTTACAAATAAACGTTTATAACGAATTTTCGGATATAACGAAGTTATATTCGTGGCAGCTATGATTTTGTTATAATGCGGTTTGAATGTACACTGATTTAAAGATGTCCCTATAAAGTGCTTGCATGAGAGAGAGTTCATAATGTAGTTCAAAGAGAATATATTGCACAATCCTTTAGACTCCCCCGACAATATGCTCCCCACGACAACACACAATCTAAGTGCTGTAATGTTGCCAACACTGCAGGAAGGGACAGTGACAATGAACATGTCTGCAATCGCAGCTATTGATGAATGGCATGCTGTGGAAGGAACGTTCGTGGCAGCATGCTTTCATGGCTGGATATGCTGTGCAGGCTGTAGAAACTCTGGATGCGGCTTCGGCTCTGGTATTGACTGCAGCTTTCACT